>NC_080031.1:88461764-88764795 GCF_030020395.1 Manis pentadactyla
GGCAGACAAGAGCTGGTCCCACCCTGTCCAGGACTGGTCCACCGCCTCTCCACTTAACCTCTTGTCACCAGATGGCAGAACATGCCCCAAACTCCCCCAGTTATATGGTTCAGTCTCCTGCCTTATCAGGGCCAAACGATGTAAAAAGCCTAGCAGGGCTTCCCGACCACCAGCACAGGTTGGCAGCAGGCACACTAAGACCCAGGTGGTGACCGGGAGCTCTCTTGGGGTTCATTATACCATAATAAACTTACATTTTGGTTTTGCTCCCAACCTATGGGTTTCACTCAGGTACTTATGGGAAGGCACCTGCGCACTAGGAAGAAGGTTATAAAACCGGAAACTGTTAATCAACATGTCAACTGAACGATGAAAGACGTGGGAGGGACTTTCCACCATTTTAAAAGCCAACCCTAACCCTAAAAGTGGGGCTGCCTCTGGTTTCCAGACAGCCTGCTCTCTGCCCTTCTCAATTGTACTCTCCCTTTATCTAATAAACTCCTGCCGCTCAAGACTGTTCTAAGGCTGTTTCTTGATTGAATTCTTTCCTTTGAGAAGACAAGGACCAAGAAAACACAACACACTGAATTGATAACAATTTCTTACTCAATTTTTTCCCTTTGCAATTATACCTATGTGAATTTATATTTTCACTTGTTCACTTATTTTTGTCTTCCCCTGTAGAGTAAGCTCTGGTAAGGCAAGAAGCATATTTACCACTGTATTCTCCACTGTACTTAAAACAATGCCTGGCATGCATGAGGCACTCACTGTAGGGATGTGGAGTGAAAAATGGACATGGCATGACCCAATGTGACCTTTGAATATTATGCCACATAATTATTTATATCAGATAATTATCTGGCATGGTCACAAATTAAACTTGCCTACCAAAAATTCAGTGTTTGGGCCGATTTGATAAGAGCTTATGAAGACCCTGCTTGTGCAAAATACCACCGAAGACCACATGGAGGAGGGTCTATAGTTAATTGAGTGAATTGGTCCGCTCTTGGGGGCTTTAAACCTCTTTGAGGGCATATTATACAAAATAAGACAAAATATAGCTCAAACTCAATAGAGACCCAGCATTTATCCATCTTCCTCTGTCCACATTCAAGTTCACCACTTGAGGCTCCTTTCTGAGTGTTTTGAGTCTGTTCACCAGTCTTTGGAACCACAGATGTATCTGTTGTTTTGCCCCATCCTCAGAATAGGTCTCCCCATCTCCGCAACAAACTGACTCTCATCTGTTCTCCGCACTGTTCCTAAAATAGTATTTCAAGCTCAAAATCTCAGTGTTTTGCTCCCCTATTTAAACCCTTCAGGGCCTCCCCACACTCTAAAGCATAACCTTCAAGGTCTTGTCTGAACCGGCCTGGGCCAGCCTCCCGGCCCTGTCCCCACCACACCCCACCCTAATGCTACAAAACAGCCACAAAGTTACATATTCCTTTCTCTAAATGGTCCCTGATCTCACTTGTCATGTGGCTTTTTCACAGATGACTCTCTTTGCCTGGAGCTCTCATTACAGTCTGGACTCAGTTTTAATGTCCTGTTTTCTGTGAAATGTTCCCTTACCTCAGAGTCTATCTGGTTAGACACACGCCCTTTATGCCTCAGGTGCCCTCAGCCTTCTCCCTTTAGAGCACCATGATTCCTTTAGCTCTGTTCTTGTCTGTTTCTCTCACTAGATGGGAACCTCCTGGAGCACAGAACAGGATCTGATTGTAAAAGGGGAAAAAGAAAGAGCAGACAAAATGACAGATGAATGAACCGGTAAGGGGCTATAACCACTACGCCGTGGGAGGAGACCCAGGGATGCGATCATTAACGGCATCATGGAGAAGTGATGTTTACTCTGGGCTTTGAAGATGACCAAAAAGCTTCTACAACCAGGGGAAAGTATGAAATACTTGAGGCTGAGGTAACAAATGTATAAAGGACATTGAGGCCAAGAACATAGCTATAGCTAAAAGCTAGATGGTTGAAGGCGTCAAATGCTCTAACACAGAGTTACGACTTATCCTGAAGGCCACAAGGAGCTGTGATTGTGATTGTTCCTATACAAGTGTGTAATATGAAATGATTTATGGATCAGGAAGGACCACGTGGCAGCAGACAGCTTGTGCAGGTGAGAGCCTGGAGGTGGTAGGGCCTTCGTGGACCATTTCAGTAATCCAGGTGGGCAATGATGAGGCCCTGGGCTGAAGCCGGCGGGGTGGGGAGCCAGGGAAGAGATGAGAGGCCTGTGGAAGGAGAACAGACAGTGTCTAGTGTGGGGGAAGAAGAGGCAGCACCAGTCAGCCGGGAGGATGGTGTGGCGGGTGTTCAATGAGGCTGCCGAGCTAAGTGTCCCAGACAACGGTCTGCTGTGCCAAGCACTGCTCAGTGTGTACTGGGGGAGTGTGTTTCATGCTGTGCACTGCAATTTAAAAGGACATTCAAAAAATGTAGCAGATTCCGTGAAGGGCAAGGAAAGGGCCTGAAAGCTTGACTGAGGAGAAGTGGGCTGAAGAATCCCAAGTTGTTTGTTTGGCACTGTGGGTAAAATTGCAGTATTTCCACAGTCTCTCACCAGGCCTTAGTGCATCAAGATGTTTCCAAGGGGTGGAGAGAAGGAGTCCATCTCCACATCAGTACATGATTACATGGGGGAGTGAGGGCATATCTGGACGGGAGAGGTTGGGAGGGGTCCCTTTTTTGCAGCCAGGTTGCGAGAGACACGGGTGAGCAGAAATGGACAACTGCTTGTGCTCAATAAATAGGTTTCTCCCATTTTATTTCTCCCTTTGACTGATTTCAGCTTCAAAGGTAATTTTCCCTGGGTTGGAAATTTATTTTCCCCCATTAGTTATAGTAATTAGACTTAGTATTTCTCCATTCCTTTTTAGGGCCAGACCTCCAAGCCCTATGAAGTAAGAAACTGACATTTAGAGAGGTAAATTGGCCAAAGTCACATTGCTAGTGAAGGCAGAGTTGAGGTTCCAGGTCTGACTTGAGAGCCTTCACCTATAATCACTGAATTATCCCACCTCTGTTGTTTCTTTTTTTTTGGAATAGACCTTCAGATAACTCTAACTCACAGACGGATGGTCTCCAATCTTCCACGGTCTCTTCAGACTGAAAACTTCCAGGGAACCTGGACTGATCTCACCCTGCAGCTAAACCTTGTCCACTACGTTGTATTCAATCTTCTCATAAATGGTGATATTTTTACATGCTGAAATGATGTTCTCTTGGATCTATTGGGTTAAAGAGAAGATCAAATTTAATTTCACCTTGTTCTTTTCTTCAAATGTGGCTGTGAGAAACCGAAATTATGTGATCTGGCTCTTCTTAGTTGCTACTGGAAGACACTGCGTTAGCAGATACAGGCTGCGCCTCTTTGAGACCCACGCAAGTGGCTGTTACGGAGCCTGCCAACAGGAAACGAGAGGGAGAACTGGAAACGAGATCTCTGCACGCGCTGTGAATGATACTCCATTCGACGGAAGTTGGTGCTTCCCCAAGACTTCACATGCTTCGCCCCTTTCATCTCCTAGACTCCCCAAGTTTTTTGTTTTGTTTTTGGAGAACAGCCTGCTGCTGCCAGGACAGGTGCTTCTGGCCTCTGGCTGGCCCTCCTTCCCAGAAAGCCTACCTGGAGGCTGAGAGCCCAGCTGCCCTCCCCTCCTGCCCTTCCTTGCCACCTGGCTCCCATTCTGCGGGGCCCAGTGCTGCACAGCTGTCTGGGGCACTGATAGAGAAAAGGCAAGAAGCACCCCTGGAAATGTACTGAAGTGGGGAAATGCATATTGATGGTAATTCCTCTCTGGGTGAGAGGTGCTTTGGTTGAATTGTTGGGATAATTTGGTGCAGTGCTCTGTGTGGAGGGGTGTAAGGAACCGAAGGGCCTTTGGCAAGTCCTTGAAGTCACTAAATTGTCTCCTAAAGAGCATGGCTTTGGATAATTGCAGGCTTTTGTTCTGCTGAGCTGGGTGTGTACAGTTGAGGCCAGAGGTGTTGCTTGGGCCCAGAGAGGTGGGGAGCTGCCCATGATTCTAGGCCCCTCTGAATTCATCCAGCAGGGGTTCCTTTGTTAGTATTTTAATAAATATCCATTGGCTGAGAAAGCAAATGATTAGTTTCTGGGGCACCCACATGTCTTAGTCCAGCATGCTCTGATGAAAAGCATTTTCCTTATAGCTGTTTTTACTGTCTGACCTGGTTTGGGTAGAACTGTATGTGTCTGCTGGTGGTCATTTCTAAGAATTGACAGAGCCGTCCGTATATATGATGCTTTTCCATGCCTTAAGGGACAAATTAAGAGGGGAGTAGAAAGCAAAGCAGGGGCCACATCTTTAGACTATTGATTTCTAGGATTTGGTAAACAGCCCTGTTGCATTAATGAGAAATGCAAACAAAGGCACCCTCAAATGAGGCTGTAAGGCCAAAGTATCGATGGAAGAGGTCGGGAGAAGGCCAAAGAAATATTCGTTCGAACTATAATCCATCCAGTCAATAAGAAAAGAAGGAAAAAAAGAACCTTTCTTGACTCTGCCCTCTCTACCCACTCCCACCCCAAGAACCATACTCAGGTCCTTCTCCACACCCCAAGAGCAACACCGCCTTTAAGCTCTTTCTAGCAGTCCGGCCCCACTCTCCCAAGCACTTAATGTTATTCTGCACACAGTGGATGATGACTAAACAAAGGTAGGGGACTGAAAAGAGACTTCTTGCCAGGGCCTGGCAGTGAAGGTGCCTTCACCGTCAGTCCTGGTCAGCCTGGACTGCCCAGGATTCTGGAAGCTGAGTAGGACTCAGACAGGCCGGTGGCCACTGGCCATTGGCAGAGCCCAAGCCTGCAGGTGCTTGAATCTGCACACGGTCCAGGCCAAAACTGGCTGTCCAGGCAGTGGGCCCTGGCTCTTTGAGTCGTGCCTGGAGGGTGTGTGAGACGCAGCAACTCTGTACTTCAGGCCTCTAGGTTCCCAAAGCGGGTGCGGGTTATGGGGCTCCTGAGGTGCAGGGAGCTCTTCTGGACTTTGTTCAGAGAGCTGAAGGATGCAGAGTGACACTCCTGAAGGTGCCCGGGCCCCAGCCCTCTAGGCTAACGGTGCCTTGTTATCTCTACATCCTCTGTGTGTGTGGTTGGCTCTGCAGAGATGCCCGTTCCCGTAAACTTGTGAAAATTAATTAAGGGAAGCCTCACTCACAGGGCATCGGGAGGCCTGCAGGGGAAGCTCTCATGCCCTCCACTCCTTGTAAATCTCAGATCCCACCAGCAGAGACGGATTCCATGATGTTTGAGTTACTTTATCACCCAGCAGGACGAAGGCTTCCACCTTCCACCTGCTCCCTACAGTCCAGCCAAAGAGAAACTGTCACAACTCAGCCAATGAGAAGCCACAATACATGGGCTTCTCTGGTTTCCTCCAGTGGATTTCTTGCTTAGAACAGGCCTCCCAACTCAGCCCGTTCCTCTGTAAATGTGTTCCTCTCCTTCGTTCTCTGGACAAGCCTGTGGTTCTTCTGTGGCTTGCATGCCTGGATTGCAATTCTCTGTCATTCCCAAATAATCCTGTCTTTTGCTGGTAAGATAACTTTTAATTTTAAGGTTAAGAGTGACCATGTGGAAGGTCAGAATAGTGCCAAGAGAGATGCACACCTCCCCAAAGTAGAATCAAGAGATTAGTGTACTGATCTACTAGCTGCTGCAGTTGCTCATAATAGTAGTCACATTAGCAAATACTTACATGGGGCTTACCATGTGCCAGGCACTGTTCTAGGCACTTTAGATACATTCATGACAATTATCATGATTAGATTTTATTATCATCCCCATTTTCTATATGTGAAAACTGACGCCCTAAGAGGTTAAGTAATTTGGCTAAGATCTCACATTTGAATAGACAAATCTGAATAAAACCAGCATTAGGGTTCTTCATTCCCTAGATTGCATTTTATCGTGAATTTTCTCACTGATACAACTTTTTTGTGTCTGTTTACTCATATTATAGTGGGGAAAAATACGTGGTGGTATTTAGCAGTCACAAGCAAATTTATCTTAGTGACTGGTAAAGGTTTGACCCCAGGTGCAGGCATCTGTATCTCTGCCCGTAATGTGGTAATGTTTCTTAGACATTTTCCCTGAACGGCTGACTGATGTGAAGCGTGCACCCCTGCCTTGGTATTGTGTATGTTGTTGTAAATTGAGTGAACCTCATTTTTATAGTCTGGTCTGTTTGGCCCTGGTTGTGCGGCTGTGACCTCTGACACGGGGTCTGTGTAACTTCATCTAAATGCAAATTGCAAAGTTTGGATTTTGAGAAAAGAAAGGAGTCTTAAAACACACTGATCTCAAAATCCCAGGATACACCTCTGTGGGCTGGAGAGCTGATGAGGCAGGCCAGAGAGAGGAGGCAAGAGGCAATTAAGTGGACAAAAGGAACAAAGGGTCACCAAATCAAGGAGAAGCAGTTCCTTGTCAGGTAATCTAGATCTCCTTTCTACAAGGGAGAGAAAAAGAAATTCAGGGAACTATTTCTTGGGTGGGAAGATTGTTAAGAAAGTTTGCCCAATCCAGGCAGTCCCTGAGTTAGTGTGATTTACTGTTTGTGAGACCCAGCCGTGCAGACCTAATGACATGACTTAGCATTAATACACACTCAGCGTGTGTGTACCTGTGTGTGACTTAAAATGCTAATAAAGTTGGGGATTAGGCCAAAGGGACAGATTGGGCAGACTCACATTGTCCCCACCCCATAGCCCTCTAGTCCCTCACGTCCTTAGAATTAATGGACAAAATGTTTAAATATCAGCAAAGAGAAGAGCAGGCATTAGTGAGCCAGAAATGATGAGGAATCTAGAAGTTAGACTTTGGATGAAATTGGTTTGAAGGAGGAATCCACAGCCCAGGACAGGTGCAGGAGAGGGCGACAGATGGGGCGCTCACAGGACAGGCACAGGAGAGAGTGATGGATGGGGCGCTCACAGGACAGGCGCAGGAGAGGGCCACGGATGGGGCGCTCACAGGACAGGCGCAGGAGAGGGCCACGGATGGGGCGCTCACAGGACAGGCGCAGGAGAGGGTGATGAATGGGGCACTCACAGGACAGGCGCAGGAGAGGGCCACGGATGGGGCGCTCACAGGACAGGCGCAGGAGAGGGTGATGAATGGGGCACTCACAGGACAGGCGCAGGAGAGGGCCACGGATGGGGCGCTCACAGGACAGGCGCAGGAGAGGGCCACGGATGGGGCGCTCACAGGACAGGCGCAGGAGAGGGTGATGAATGGGGCACTCACAGGACAGGCGCAGGAGAGGGCCACGGATGGGGCGCTCACAGGACAGGCGCAGGAGAGGGCCACGGATGGGGCGCTCACAGGACAGGCACAGGAGAGGGTGATGGATGGGGCACTCACAGGACAGGCGCAGGAGAGGGCCACGGATGGGGCGCTCACAAACAGCACTGAACTGAGAGGCGGGAGGTGGGGTGTCGGGGGTGGGGAGGGGAGCGCCGGGATGGGCCAGGCTGGGCATTGCTGTGAAGGCACCTGGCAGGCAGCTTCTTCCCTCTCCCCTTGAGCTAGTAGCTGCACGTGTGGGAGGCAGGGCGATGTCTGGGGTGGCTGGGGAAGCCCACAAGAGATGAGAAGCCTCTGTACCAGTCTGGTCCCCCCTTGGAGGTGGGTCGTGGTCATAGGCTGAAAGGAGCGAGCTAGTAAGAGAGTGATCTCACGACCCAAACCGTGATGCATTAGAGGAGAACAGTGTCATGAGAGACGCGCACCACATTTCACAGTAAAAGGGAATGTCTGAAAGGCACAACTAACAGAGCTACCAAGGGAGGACCTTAGAATACGTATGCTTAGTATTTTCAGAGAGCTGTGAGGAAAGAGTATTCTGTACCACATCAACCTATCACTCAGGTATAAGGTGAAATAGGACATTTGAAACAAGGCACTTGAAAATATATCACTTGTGAACTTACAAGAAATCATTAATAGACAATGTATGTCAACATTATTGAAAATGAACTCAAAATGAAGATGTGAAAGCAGGACTAAGCAAAAAAGAAAGTGTCATTTACAATTGAGCTTTAATTATTTAGTTGAATGTTAATTATTTAATTAAGTATTAATTATTTAAAATATAATAATATTTAGAACTAAAACCCCACAATTTCAGCTTGTGTGAGCTCAAGGGGAAAGAGGAGAGGACAGGAGGTTATATGTACTGGTTAAAGCTAGGCTTCGAGAAATAAACATAACTTTTACATGAGTTTCACAAATTTATGTATATGCGTCAGAAATTTTAATAATTCTACTAAACAGGAGGTATAACTTCCAACCACTTAAAGGAAAAATATGGAATAAAAACAATATGTAAAGCAAATATATTCAATTCAGTAAGTTTATCAAAGGGTAAAATAAGAATAAATAATAAAGCATTAATGTACCCCTAATGTGTTACCAACAAAAGGATTTCCTTAGAAACGAATTGAGGATTTGAAAATACTATTTATTTTACTATTATCTTGAAAATTCATAATTCACATTAGTATACCAATAGCACTGAGAAGTCCAATAAAAAAACTTCCTTAACTTAAACTTGGCATTTTTTAAGTTCATTGAATCAGTGATCTGTACTTCTCTTTTAAAAACAGGTAACATCAATACCATACAAAATATATACAGAACTCACACGCCTCAACACCCAAGAAACAAATAACCCGATTAAAATATGGGCAGAAGATCTGTACAGACACTTCTCCAGAGAAGAAATTCAGATGGCCAACAGGCACATGGAAAGATGCTCCACATCACTAATCATCAGAGAAATGCAGATTAAAACCACAATGAGATATCACCTCACACCAGTTAGGATGGCCACCATCCAAAAGACAAACAACAACAAATGCTGGCGAGGTTGTGGAGAAAGGGGAGCCCTCCTACACTGCTGGTGGGAATGTAAATTAGTTCAACCATCATGGAAAGCAGTATGGAGGTTCCTCAAAAATCTAAAAATAGAAATGCCATTTGACCCAGGAATTCCACTCCTAAGAATTTACTTGAAGAAAACAAGATCCCTGATTCAAAAAGACATATGCACCCCTATGTTTATCACAGCACTATTTACAATAGCCAAGATATGGAAGCAACCTAAGTGTCCATCAGTAGATGAATGGATAAAGAAGAGGTGGTACATATACACAATGGAATATTATTTAGTCATAAAAAGAAAGAAATCCTACCATTTGCAACAACATGGATGGAACTAGAGGGTATTATGCTCAGTGAACTAAGCCAGGCAGAGAAAGACAAGTGCCAAATGATTTCCCTCAGTTGTGGAGTATAACAACAAAGCAAAACTGAAGGAACAAAACAGCAGCAGACTCACAGACTCCAAGAAGGGACTAGTGGTTACCAAAGGGAAGGAGTTGGGAAGGATGGGTGGGGAGGGAGGGAGAAGGGGATTAAGGGGCATTATAATTGGCCCTCACAGTATAGGTAGGTCATGGGGAAGGCAGAATAGGATGGAGAAGACAAGTAATGACTCTATAGCATCTTACTACACTGAGGGACAGTGACTGCAATGGGGTGTGTTGGAGGGACTTGATAATATGGGTGACTGTTGAAACCACAATGTTGCTTATATGAAACCTTCATAAGATTGTTTATCAGTGATACCTTAATTTAAAAATATCTCTATTAAGGAAAGACTAGAGATATGCAGAATATGAAATAAGCAGTCTAACTACTAAATTCATATCCTGGCTATTTGGTTTTGTCCAGATAGCTTTGGTTTTCTCAACAATAAATGTGCAAATTATAACTCCCCCCCACCCCCCAAAAAAATGCTAGAGAGAGCAATGGTAAATAAAGATTCATATTTACTGACAAAGACAAACAAACAGGTAACACCTATTAAATGACCTCAGAATTAGTGCTCTGTAGAACATATTTTTAATAACCAGTCTATATAATATGACAGATTCATTGAGATAACAACAAGTATTTTGTTGGCACGATTTCCTAATAGCTATTTCTTAAAACTATTGAATGCGCATTTGGGGATCTGTCATTCAGCTGAGTCAGAGAAATGAATCATCTGACTTAGACGTCTTCAGCTTCTCATATCTCTGTTGATTACATCTTAATTATGGTACAATTAGCTAGTCCCTCTAATAGCAAGAGATGTTACAGAAGTCTTATGATTTTCTTCAGGCATCTGTGAACAGGTGTAGGACACATAACTCAGTAATACTATTTTGCAAACTTGCCATTTCTACTTCCACATCAAAGTCCTTCAATATCTATTTATTCTCGAAATGACAAGTTAAGCAGGTAGGAGGATTGCTAAGAGAAGGAAAAGAAAGCCTTTGTGGAGTGATACACACTCTGCTGCAGATCATATCTTAGTCTGACATCAGGTTGTATTACCTGATCAATAATGGCTGTCAGAGATCCCTTTATTCTGCCCACCAGTAATTCACAGGAAACACCTTAATTATACACCACTATTAAAAAAATTATAAATAGCATAGATTCAATCTGCTTTTTACTTCACTCACATCATTTAACAGTGCAGTTGCATCTTAATTCCAGAGTCAATGTGCAAGGCAACCATCCCTAGAAATGAAATTAACTGATAAGTTCATCGAGTAATAGTACTTGGTTTACCATGTGTGATATTGTGATTTATAATAAATAGATATTTGATTTTCCTACCCATTTCTGACACAGAGCTCTTAAAACCCTTGAAATTTTCTAAGGGATGGGAACAGTAAAGGTATCTTAAGACCTACCAGGCAAGGTCTTTTGAGAACACCTAAGGATCGGGGGCTGGTTGCCAGGAAAACCAACCTTGTGATTAGAGATTTGGACTTTGATTCCCACCCTCCTGACTTCCAGGAGCAGAGAGGGCCTAAGGATTGAGATCAATCACTAACAGCCAATGATTTAATCAACACATGGAGATTTGGGGAGAGTGGCACAATTAGAGCATGGAAACGCCACACCCTTTCCCATACCTGCTCTATGCATCTCTTCCATTTGGCTGTTCCTGAGTTTTGCAATAAATGGGTAATCCTTCTATAACAAATCCTTTTAGAATAAATGGGTAATCTAATAAGTAACATGTTTCTCTGAGTTCTGTGTGTTGATCTAGCAAATTAATTGGACTCAAGAAGGGTGTCATAGGAACCTCCAATCTATAGCTGATTGATCAGAGGCAAAGATGACCACCTGGACATGTGGATGGCTTCTGAAGTGGTGGGGGGCAGTCTTTTAGAACTGGGCCCTTTACCTGGGAACTGGATGCTACCTACAGGTTAATAGAGTCAGCATAGAGCTGAATTCTCAGACATTCTGTTGGTGCCCACGAAGTGCTTATGGGGGGTGTGGAGGAAACCTCCTCCAGTAGAATTGGGTCCAGAAGAGCTTTTACCATGTACAGTACAAACCTGAGCAGTCATACACATATATAAATATAATATATATGGGAATGTATAGTATATAATACATTCAAATGTACTATACAACTTGCAGTGTTTTATTTAATTTTATAAGAAAGAGTGTTTGGTTGAATTCCTCCAAGTGTGGAGATTTTATTACATGTGACCTCAGATCTTCTGTATAATTTTCTAGCCAGGGTGATTTTTATTAAGATGTAAATTTAATCTTGTCACTTTCCTGCCTAAAACTCTTATTGGCTTTCAGCTGAACTGACAGTATAACAGATCTCTAACATGGTGTGCGTGGCCCTGCTCCTCGGCCCTGCCAACCTCTCCTGCTTCACCTTCTGACTCTCTCCCCATCACTCACTGGTCTCGGGCCACCTTGGTCATCTTCAGTTTATGAAATACACCTTCAGATATCGTCTTCACCCTTTGGAAGGTTTTTCTTCCCATTGGTCTTTGGGAAATCCTTTGTGACTGCCAACTCCTAATGTACATTTGATACCCTTTTATTAGTCCTCATATCAACTGTGGTTTTTCTGTTAAGATACTCATCATCATTTAAGAAATATGTGTCTTTGTTGATTCAGTCAACAACCTATGTAATTCCTTCCGTTATAATGTAAGGTTCATGAGGTTTTTACCATTATACCCTCAGCCCTAGCATATAATGGGTGCTCAAGAAATAGTGATTGTAATTATAAAATGAACCCTTGCAGAACACTTCACAATACTGCGCTAAGTGCGATATCTGTGAACACATTTACTCCTCAGTACAGTTCTAAACTGGCGTTACTGTTCTCTCCACTCTACAGACAAGGGAGCCGAAGCACAGAAACCATTGAGTCACCTGCCCACGGTCATATAACGGAGGTGGCAGAAGTGGGATTTGAATATAAGTAGTCTGGTTCCAGCATGCGTGCTGTTAACCAGTAGTGTCTCGGTATTTTCAACATTAGAATGTTAATAAACACCAATGAAACAAAACCCTGGAACAAAGCGCAGCGGCTGTTTATCATTTCCATTTTGTCCAGAGGTTTGCTTATGAGTGTAACACAAGTTTGCTCTATTTGGGCTTATTTTGGAGACAATTTATCACTGATCATTGACTTGATCATCTTCAATAAATGTAAAATAGTATAAATGTTAAGTAATATGGGTGTATTTACTATGGGAAAAAGTTTGAATTTAAAAAATTAAAAGATGATGATATTTTACAGTATCACTGAAGGCTGCCAAATTTCCCTCAAAAAAGGTTATATTGATTTTTTAAAATTCTTCATAATTTGGAAATGTGCAATTTCCCCACATTTTTCCAAGCATTGAATAGGATTTGTCTTTTGCATTTTTGTCGCTGTAATGCCTGTTTGCAGTGAACATGGCCGTTTCTTTGGTTAAATAAAAATCAAGCACATGTGTGCTTTATGGCTAAGACATGCTGTTCAACAAACTGTGCCTAAATTATCTCATTTAGGCTTCGCAGTGGTGTGTGTGTGGGCGGGGGGGGGCACATCAAGCAGCTCTAGGGTTCCATGCACCCAGCACTATGTTCTTAGTTACGTGTTAGTTGCAATGTTTGATGACAGAGAAGTAGACCACCTGTTTTCTGCCCTTCAGGAACATGTAATTCAGTTAAACATGCCAGACTAACACTTATGACTTAGAGGTGAACAGTGTAAAACAGCAAATGATTCAGTACTAAACTGTGCATAAGGACCACAAATGACATGTCATCAGCACTATGTTTGAAGGCCATTATCTGCAGGACACTCCAACAGGCCTTGAGGGGAACCAGGAGAGGAGAGGTAAGATGCAGATAACCATGAAAGCAACATTTAGATAAGAGGACTGCAAAATCTGATTAGACCTTGAAGAATGCTTAGAAATTAAATAGATTGGGCCATGGCTTTTCCAACAAGGACTACAACTTGAGTGAAGGAATAGGTTAAGAATGACTGGGACCTATTTTGGAGACTGACATTTTCTTTCATTATGAAAAATGAACCCACAAATAAAATCACCTTTCTCTCTCAGAAAATTTAATAGGTAGCTGAAAGTCATTAATGAAACACCAGGTAATTGCTGTGTGGTAGGGCAATCAGGAATCATATAGCAGTACTCACTAATAAGGCGATTTAAACTCTGGAATTTTTTTCATTTGCTCTGAAAACCAAAAGAAGCTGTCCAAACCCTGCCTCTGTGTGTCTAGTTATCTACAACACAGAATCCTGAAAGATGAATTCTACGAACCGAAAAAGAGCTAATCATTCTTCTTTAACAAGTTGACATCTTAGGAGTTGACAGTAAAATACATAGAGTACACAGTTTAGAACCAACTATCTTCGGTCTCAAGGATTGATTACGGTGTGTCAGACCAGATCTCTGGATATTCCATTTTGATCAGTATGGGAGATGAGGTGGTCCTTCTTTTTAAAACTTGCTCTCAACATTGTGGGCCATTTTCTTAACCTCATATGTGAAATGAGGATAATAATATGATTGACTCTATAGAGCTGTTCAAATTAGAGAGTACTGTATAGTGGTTTCCACAATGACCACATTTCCTAGACACCAACTGAAAGATTCTTATTGTTGTTACTATTTTTGCTTTTCAGACTGGATTAAATAAACTTCAGAGAACAAGCTGCCCCATCCCTAACCTCTTCCAGGGAAATAGAAAGGTAACTAACATTCACTTGATGTCTCTGTAATGTGCCCCGCTTAAGTGGTTTACATTTACCATTTCACTTTTTGGCTGCAAAGTAGCTTTTCACCCATATACAAAGACTGAACCTGTGTATTACTTATAAAATCTAAAGGGCTTTTTAACAAAATATAATACCTTGTTAATTTAAAATGTGTACATCAATTTCTACTATCATTCCAACCCTAATCTGAAATAATAGGCTTTGACCTAATGTTACAGATGTACGAGAGTAATGGAAAACTTCAATTTTGTCAGATTTCCTAGGCTGGTGACAAGCTGTAAGATAAATTGTTACTACGACCCTCGCTTGGGTAAGTATAGGCAAGTTATTTTGGAAGTCTCTAAAATAGTATTATTTAAGCAAGTCTTTAGGCTGGTTTTTGCTTGTATTAGAAACTGCATTTCTCTGATGGCTTTTCATGATTAGCACTTGTTGGAACTTTTAAGTATTTCCTATCAGGAAGATATAATTGGATCTCCTATGTTTTGCATCTTCAAATGTACCTCTGAATGGCCACCTGAGAAACCATTTAGCAGAAACACGTGTTAATGGATTTTTCCTTATCCCAAGGTTTACTTCTAATGCAACGGTAATCGTGTTTATTTCCAAAGTGCTTTTTATCCCTAAATCAGCAGAGCTCCTGACAAACTAAATGTTAATTCTGAAATCACTGGTCCCATCTCAACTCTGCAGCTCTTTCTGGTGTAGAACAAGGATGGTGGCAAAGTTGGGGAGTAATCCTGAGAGGGCTCCAGGGTGGGACTGGACTGGAAGGGCCCCAGAATTGTTTTCTCTGGGAAATGCAAATGGCCTGGCCTTCAAGCTGAATGCAAATAAGCACTCCAGGAATGAGCCATTCTGCTCTGGGCCATAGTTCAGGCTTTACTCCCCTCCTCTTTTGTTCCACATTCATAGAGACCCTTTTGCAATCGTGCCAGGAAATAGTTTTCATTATAGAGAAGAGTAAAAATTTGGCTGAAGAAAAATCAGTGAAGTTCATTGCTTCTATATAAAAACATAAATATTACTCCATTGTTTTCCTCTTTCGATTTCCAAAACTGTAAGTTACCTATGCATGTTTTTAAAATATTGTACAAATTGGAATCACATATTAGGCACTATTTTATGTCAGGTTCCTTTGCTTAAAAGTAGTTTGAGACTCATCCAGATCTTGGATATAGCAGTCGTTCATTCATTTACACTTGTTAATGGTATTATAATACATGGATGTGCCAGGATTTATTTCTCTGTTCATCTAAAGTTGTACATAAACTATAATGGCATTTAAGTTAAATACATACAACTATTTTCTGTAAACCAAAAGATGGTAAAGTTAACACTATGCCAATTTTTAAAATGGATGTTGTGTATTACAGCATATCTGTAAGCTTGGGAGTTATCAGATCGAGCAGGGAATTCTATCAAGAAGGTATTTCTCCCATGTTTGACTTGGTGTGGAAGAAAATACAGAGGAGTTAGGCTGACAACAGCCTAAATGTAAAAATCCATTTGTGAATCTGTTGGTTGCTACTCATATCGGTGATCCCTCATTTTTTATGCATTTTTATGTTTATGCACAGTGTGTAGGATCTCCTATATGTTAAACATAGCAATAACACACAGAGAGCAAAATAATATCCCAGGCAACTATTTGCCTTAGGAATGAAGTAGCAAACAAGACACTAAGTTAGCAGGCTTTAAAGAGCATTGAAAATACTAATGAAATAGAAACATCATTTGACTGAGAAATGTCAGTGTAGATAAAATCTACTAATTATATTTTGATGAGTAGTCAAGGTATATTATTAGTTTACAAACATACTTTTTCATATTCAGGGGGACTTCCGGTCTTTATTTTGTCTTCCACACTGCTAAACTGCTGTCATTGGTGAATTTTGTTCCAGTAGTCATTTTCTGACTGTTCTTCTGGATTCAGCCCATACGGTCAGGAAAATGGGTAGTTTGAGCATCACACAGGCTCATAAAATGAAAATGTGAACCAGGTGTCTAGCTATTTTTGAACAAAATCCCTAATGTCAATAAACCCACATATAAAAAAAAGTATAAATCATAGGGTGTAACTTAGTGGCTTATTACTATGTGAACACATCTGTGTAAGTACAAATGAAGTCAAGCAATAGAATATTACCAGCACTCCAGAGGCCCTGCATTGCTCAGTCATTCGCTTTTATATTATTCTCCCGACTGCCAACAACATGCATTAATTCTGACTGTTTAAAAAAATGTTTTAAATGGAGTTGTGTACCATGTATGATTTTGAATAGGCTATAATTAATTCAGTTACAATGGTGATTAGTGTTAAGTGGTATGAATGTCCCGGTTTATTTACCCCTTCTGCTGGTGATGGATATTTAGATCGTTCTAGTTTTTTATTGTTACAAATGTTATTATGATCATTTCTTGTGCCTGTCTTTTGATATCACACACCTGCATTTCCCTTGGTTATATAAGTAGCATAGAATATTGGAATCAGAGTATTTTTACCAATTTTAATTTTAATAGAAACTGCTAGGCAGATTCCTATATTAATTATATCAATTTATACTTCGACCAACAGTGTATGAGAGTTCCCCTTGTTCTTCATGCTGACAAACATTTGGCATTGTGAGTCTTTTTAATTCTAGCCATTTGGGCTGAGTATCTTATTCTAGTTTTATTAGCATTTCTCAATTACTAATGATGTGGGTCATATGAATATTGAGAACGATAAATTTTCACTTATTTATTTACGTTGTGGGTATCGACTCTCTTTTCTTACATGCATCACTCAACTCTCCACTATGCTTTTGTCCATATAAACATAGACATACAAAAAATTTGTTAATTCTTGCTCTCCTATAACCATCCAATAGATCTATGGTTAAAAGATAGCAGAAGACAGTGTTGCTAACCTTAGGAAGTGGCTACACCAAAAGCCACATTCTTGAGTTGCTACTTGCTCAATTAGTCCTACCTCCTATGATGCTATAAAGAAAAATACATTTGCTGTTTAAAATATAGAGTGATAAGGTGGGGAGAGAGGGCTGCTTAGTAGGTTTGCTGAGAAAAGCCTCTTTGAGGGTGTGTTATTTGAACAACAGATTTGATTGTAGTGAGAGAATGGATTTGTTTGGATTGTATTCTGAGTGGGATAGGATGAAATCAGAGCATTATGATCAGGAAGGTAATGTGGTGAAACTTAGGCGTTTAAAGGATGACTGGTTGCTGGAGGCAGAACAGACCTTAGGAGGTGAGTGTAGAAGAGCAAGGAGACTGATCTGGAGCCAAGGATGACTTTCATGTTTTAACCTCGGGCAAGTGGGCGGCTGGGACCCTCATTTACTGACATGCAGAGAACAGGGAAGAGAAGTTCTGGAGTGGGACCGTAGGCCGAAGAGTTTGTTTTTGAAAATGTTGCATTTGAGATACCTAGTAGACACATTTCCCAGAGGAAATGTGGAGAAGGTACTTGCATAGATAAATAGAGGGCCTGGGTGAGAAGTCAGGGCTAAGAAACACATGTGGGAATCATTTAAAGTTTACTTAAAATCATGGGCTTTGATTGAAAGACTTATGGGTGAGTCAGTGGAGAAAAGAGAGGAGGAGAGGGGACTAAGGATTGAACCCTGGAGCACTCCAGTATTCAGAGGTTTGGATGAGGAGGAGACATCCACAAAGGCAACTAAAATATATTGGCCCATCACATGGGAAGAAAACAAGGAGTGTTTTCTCGGAAACCAAGTGAAGAAAGCATTTGAACAAGAAGGAAGCAAGCAACTTGTCAAATGTTGATGAAAGGCTGAGTGAAAGGAGACCTTAGGTTGAACACGGCGTTTGGCAAGTTGGGGATCCATGGCGATGTCTCAAGAGTGCTTTCAGTGGAGCAGTGAGGTCCAAATCCTCATTGGAGGGGACAGAATGTGAGATGAAGCATAGGCAAGACAGATAATTCTTTCATGAACTTTTGATATAAAGAGAGGCAGAGAAATGAGGTAATAGCTGGAAGGCTTTGTGGGGCTTATGTACTTTTTTTTTAATGGAAGAAATAACAGAATGTTTATGTGCTGATGGAAATGACATAGTGGAAAAGGAGATGATACTAATTCCAGGAAAGATAATGAAAGGAAACAAAATACAGATTTGTAAGAGAAACAGAATTAAGAAAGTTTGCTCAACCGCAGTGGTTGCTAGCCAAAAGGAAGTGATTCATAAAACTTTTACTATTTGAAATTAAGAAGATACATTTTTCCACCTCAGAAACATTATTTCCCAAAGCATAAATCATGAATCTTATGTTTTCTTAATGGCCATGTTTGTACATGTATATAAAAGTAGAAAACATTTAGACATTCATGATCAAGAGATTCTATACCCTGATCTAAACATTTACTCATATTGTCCATGGCTTATTTTCTCAAGAGTTACCCATTAAACCAGATTTTTCTGAGTAGCAGGATTGCTATGAAGAATATTCCATCAAACCAGCCAGTGAACAAAGAATCTTCAGCGGGCTGAAATGCTCCCTAGCTGAAATGGATCACCTCAGGGTCCGTACAAAGCAGTTGTGCAAATAGCTAGACATCTCAGCAGTTCACACAACTGCAAACGTTTACTGACGTTCTTTCCTAGTTACTTTTTCAGAGACTTGCTAGAAGGATGTTGTATGCTGTGATATGTGTGTCCTTTCTTTCCTCTTTCTCTCCTTCTGCAGTTTTTTATGTTTGTGCCTGGAGTAGTAGGAGATGTGTTTTTTGAGATTCTTAAATTCTTCATCAGCATTATTTCATACATGTTCTAGGCTCTATTGACAAGATCGGAAAGGAACAATGTAAGCAGCAGAGCTCTTTCTTGTTCTATAAATAAAGACAATTAATACGTTTAATTTTGTGCAAAAGCGAAGAGGAAAAAGTATACAGAACAAAATGGCATTTCCCAACAGTGAGTACAGAATATATGATTAGATGTTCTTTTCAAATATCAAACAATGAACATCGGCTATCTGGACACACTCTTGGAGTCTTTTTCTTTTAAGAAAATAGTTTTGCTGGATGTTTATATTTCTTGTAGTTTTCCATTTATAACTCATTCCTTATTTGCTTGGTGTAATGAATATAAAGTTCTTATACTTACATTTTGAAACGCTCATGTGTATTGTGCAGTACTTTCTAGGTTTCAAGGCCTTTTAATCCTAATCCTTTGCCTCGCTTGAACTTTTCTGTGACATAAGCACGGCCACTGCCGCTTTACAAACCTGTAAATGGAGACTTGGGGAGGGTGAGTGAAAAACCCAGCAGCTAAGCTGGGTCTGAAACCCAGGTGTTGGGGCTCCCAACCCTGTGGGCTTTCCACCCTATCACACCACCTCCCTAGGCATGAGTGCCTCCAGTTTAAGCTTATCCCAATTTCTGAAAACCAGATTCAATGTTCCCCTTTGCGACTGCTAGGCTGGCTTTGGCAGGATGATCTTAAAATTTTATTTCTTTATCAACTTTGGAGAGTTAAAAATGCACTTTCTTTATTTCACTATCAATATCCCTTTCAGTAATTTGTTTAAAAATATGTATTGGTGTGGATATTAGCTGGACTTATATGTTGATCATTTTGCAATATAGACAAATATTGAATCATTATACTCTTTGAAACTAATGCAATGTTAGATGTCACTTATGTCTTGATGTGCAAAGTAAGTATTGTACATTTAGTATGAGCCAAGCATCATTCTAGCTTCTGGATACAACATGGAAAAAAAGACAGGACCTTGGCCATCATGGAATCTGCACCCTTTTTGGTGTAGGGCGAGTTACCAAATGCCATCCTTCTGGGGTCACTTGGAGGGAGATTTTAGGCAAGTGGCTTTATTACAGAATGTCATTTGTATATATGCTTGAGGTTGCTGAGTTGACTTGGTCAGTGGTTTAGGTGAAGCCCTTTCATCAATTTTCTAAAATGATATCCAGTTGCAATAATTGGAACACGGCACCACTGACCATCTTTGTAATTGATTTGCATTGTTCCTTGTACAAGGCATGGGTGCTGTTGCTCTTGAAAAGCTTGAGGACCAGTATGTTGAAGTGCTTTAAAGAAATCATGTGAAAACCATCTCTACTTACAGATTTTGCTAAATCAAGATATGCTACTTACAAAATACTGTCTAAGAGTATGTGGTATTTTTTATTTTATTTTTATTTTGGTATCATTAATCTACAATTACATGAGGAACATTATGTTTACTAGACTCCCCCATCACCAACTCCCCACCACAAACCCCATGACAGTCACTGTCCATCAGCATAGTAAGACGCTGTAGAATCACTACTTGTTATCTCTGTGTTACACAGCCCCCCCGTGCCCCCCCCACATTATACATGCTAATCGTAAGGCCCCCTTTCTTCGCCCCCCACCCCTTATCCCTCCCTTCCTACCCATCCTCCCCAGTCCCTTTCCCTTTGGTAACTGTTAGTCCATTCGTGAATTCTGTGATTCTGCTGCTGTTTTGTTCCTTCAGTTTTTTCTTTGTTCTTATACTTCACATATGAGTGAAATCATTTGGTACTTGACTTTCTCTGCCTGGCTTATTTCACTGAGCATAATACTCTCTAGCTCCATCCATGTTGTTGCAAATGCTAGGATTTGTTTTATTCTTATGGCTAAATAATATTCCATTGTGTATATGTACCACATCTTCCTTATCCATTCATCTACTGATGGACATTTAGGTTGCTTCCATTTCTTGGCTATTGTAAATAGTGCTGTGATAAACATAGGGATGCATATGTCTTTTTCAAACTGGGCTGTTGCATTCTTAGGGTAAATTCCTAGGAGTGGAATTCCTGGGTCAAATGGTACAGTATGTGATATTTTTGAGTGTCAGGTTTGCAGCTGACACTTATACTTTATAAGAACTGCCTCATAATTCTTGGAGGGAGGCATTATCATCATCTCCATTTTAAAATTGAGGAGCTGGGCCTTAGAGAGAGGGATTACGTAATTCATCCAAGAAGTGTCAGAGCTAGAATATCAGTCTAGGAGGTCTGACTCCTTAGCTTTTGCTCCAACTTTACTGTTAGCCTTATAGTGAAGGACACCTGAACCCTTGCACTGTCAAGCAGATGAAGGTTAGCGCTGCATGGTCTGATTTCTCTAGAAACTTGGAGAACTTGACAGAGCCCGAGCTACATGAGTGTGTGGCCAAGTCCCTGCAGCCTTGTGTTTTCATGACTGCAGTGTGACTCCATGGCCCAGGCATTTCAGGAGCTCCCAGACAATGTGCGATCCATGGACCAGCTCAGAAAAGTGAAGACAACTCTGCACTTTGAAATTCCCGTGTGTTTGCTTCACAAAAATCTGTGATTAACACATCTGGAAACTGAACACAACTCCATTGGGAAGTTTTCATAATTACGTATAAAAGTGGCCCTATCTCTTGCTTTCACTTTGCGACTGACTAACTAGCATTAGTCAAATCCAACTGCTAGTTTTTGTGTTCCCAACTTCTTAAGGGAGGGGTAAAATTCTAATTTTGCCTTTCCAGGCTTTCACTTTAGAGGCTAACTTAAAATCATACAAAAATCTCTCTGAGCCTTCTCTCTATCCCTTCAAGCAATCCATTGATGAAAACAATGATTATCATGCTTTTTATGTGGGAGAATGGGCAACTGTGGCTTTGGTGAATTGTAGGAGGCACTTTGTCTACATAATCTCATTCATGGTTTTGGCCTTTACCATCTCCTGAACAAAAGGCTAACTGGCTTTCAATGATACGTTATCTAATAAATCCCTGTAAAAGGACACTTTTTCATAGCAAATCAGCCATATTTAAAAATGCTTCATGCATCATGGAGAAAAAAGCTTGTTGCATTTTCAGGTCTTGAGCAAAAGTTCATTGTGGGTTCTGTTTGTCACCATCTTCTTCAAGGTAACCTGGGCCAAAAACAAGTACAAATTTGGAGTATTTAAATAACACAATTAACCAACTTTGTTATATTTCTCTATTTGAACTCAATAAAGAGGAAATATATATATATTTCCCTTACGTCCATGCAGCATGAGCAAAGTTTAATTATATACTCGGCCTGCAAAAGGCTTTAACATTTTTTTCCCCCAAAATAGAATACTTGCACATATTCTGACCAAAAACCCAAACTATTAGATTTCAATGGTAAAACAGAATAATAAAAACCCACTTCAAATTTGAAAAAAAAAAACTTATTTAACTTTTGAATCAAGAGGAAATAACTCAGATTATAAATGTTTTGGCAATTAATGCAAATAAGCCCTCTTCATTGAGAAATCTCCATGATGTGAATAGAGCTGACTCAGAGCAGAATTTGTGACTTTAAACTTTTTTATTATTTTATTATAAATGAATCAAACACTTAACTAAGGAAACTAGAGAAAGAGTAACAAACCACAGGTGAAAGCAAGAGGGTAAGAAATTAGTAAGTGTAAGGCAGAAATTGCTTTATTTTGAAAAACTTACACCAAAAATCTACAAAAGCACTGGACTTAATAATAAAACCAAAACTCTATTTTTTTTAAACAAAGATACTTAATGGATAGACTTGCCAGATAAAATACTGTACACTCAGTCAAATTTGAATTTCAGATAAGCAGTGAATAATACTTTTCTAGTGTTAAGTATGTCCCATAGGACAATAATACAAAAATTATTATTCATTGTTTATCTGAAATTCAAGGTTAACTGTGTGTCCTGTATTGTTATTTGCTGAATCTGGCAATGCTATCAGTGAAAGAGAATAATTATTCAAGCTTGAGAATCTGGATGAATTAGATAATTTTGTGAGAAAATAAATTACACCAATTGCTTTAAGAGAAGATGACAGAAGCAAAACTGAATGAAGAATTAAGTACTGAAGACATGAAAAAGGTTATTAAATACCTATTATCAAAAAGGCCCTAGGGATTCTGCTTTCATCCTTGGAGGAGTAACAATGACCAGATTTAGCCTTCTGCTACAAAACTGGACAAAATATAAGGAACAACTATTTTTAGATATTGGACAACAGGCAGCTCACACCATGATCCCTGAAGGAAGGGAATGGATGAGGTAAGCCCTAAAATCTTGGCTGAATGCTTGGAGGTAATATTCAGACAGAGGCACAGGGACAAGAACCATATGAAGCCTTGCAGAGTTGTAGAGATGGGACTGGAGTTCGGGAAGGCGGAAACAGCTAGCAGTGTAGTGTAGAGTTCCAGAAATGAAAGCTCTGCAGAGAATCAAAGGCTCCAAAGCCTATATGGGGTTCCCTTAAGGCTTTGCTGAGCAGGCACGAAGTGAAACTCCACAAGAGGAGCAAAGGATAACTGGCAGTTCCAGAGCGCAGGTGGGATGGGAAATGTGTGAGCTCAACGAAAAGATTCTCAGCCAAATGACAGTTAGTCTTACTTATGACCATAGGTACAGAAATCTTAGATGGTACCTTTAAAATTACATAAAGAAGTGCCTCATGCTCAAGAGAGATTTATTCTAGGAGTGCAAGGATGCTTTAAATTACTTTAGCAAGTAGAGTATAATTAAATGGGATTTACTCAAGGAATGCAAGGGTAGTACAATACTAGAGAATCTATCGACTTCGCATCTATTCTTGGTAGATGCTCAAAAGCAAACAGAGATGGGAAATTCCCAAATACAAAAAAAACAGCATTAAACATAAATAACAACCAGCATGTTAGATAATAAATGTATTCTCATCAAATTCAGGGGGAAAAAACTTAGGTGGTATTGTCACTTTATTCACATTTTTTGAAGATTCTAGTTAATTCAGTAAGATATTAAATGGCATCTGTATTAGAAAAGACAATTACCATATGTGGAAAATACCATATACCTAGAATATCAAATAGATCTAAATGAAATAGATTCAAGTAAACTTCACAGAGACGTTTAGAAGCAAGGTGAATATATAAAGATGGTTTAGTTACATCAGTAATGATTAGTTAACATTAACTTTTAAGATCTCATTAATGAGAGCAACAATTGTAGAGAGTCTCAGATTAAATGTAATAAGAAATGTAAATTTTCACGAAGTCAGCAATGTTAAGATCTCTTGCCCAAAGAGACAGAAAGACAGATACCATCTTTCTCATACTCATATATCAATCACCTGAAACTCCCATCATAACAATAATTTGGCTTTGGTGGGAAGTCAGTGGAAAAGGACTTGCCAATTGGTTTTTTTTAAGTTATCTGAAAGATTGTATGCGCAAGATAAGTGTTTTATTGTAGAGAGACTTACCTTACTAGATATTAAGAAATTCTATAATAATGTAATTAAAATATTGTGGCATTGGCACACATAACCAATGTAACAGTAAAGAGGATCCACTAAGATATGGGAAAAAAAGACTGCACTTGAAATCTGTGTATTTTATAATAAACGATGTTAAGACAATTGGATTTCTCATTGGAAATAAAAAGTTAAATATCTACCTTGTAGTAAATATAAAAATAAACTCCACTGAATTAAAGATCTAAATGCAAAAAAATAGACCAATTGAAATGCTAAAGGCAATACTTTATAACTAGGGCCTTTTTTTTTTGAAACTGAAGAAACATTTTATTCTTAGAACCATACAGGAAGAGAGAGGAGACAAGTCATAATGCTGTTTATATTTCTGAAAATTTATAACTAAGGCCTTTTATTTTTATTTTTTTTTGTAGATAATTATTTTTTTATTGAAGGGTAGTTGACACACGGTATTACATTACATTAGTTTCAGGTGTACAACATAGTGATTCAACATTTATATAAATGACAATTTTAGGTACCAGCTATCACCATACCAAGCTGTTACAATATCTTGACTATATTCATTACATTCCGGTTACTTATTATTTTACCATTGGAAGTGTATACTTTTTTTTTTTTATTTTTGTGAGGGCATCTCTCATATTTATTGATCAAATGGTTGTTAGCAACAATAAAATTCTGTATAGGGGAGTCAATGCTCAATGCACAATCATTAATCCACCCCAAGCCTAATTTTCGTCAGTCTCCAATCTTCTGAGGCATAACAAACAAGTTCTTACATGGAGAACAAATTCTTACATAGTGAATAAGTTCTTACATGGTGAACAGTACAAGGGCAGCCATCACAGAAACCTTCGGTTTTGCTCATGCATTATGAACTATAAACAGTCAGTTCAAATATGAATACTCATTTGATTTTTATACTTAATTTATATGTGGATACCACATTTCTCTCTTTATTATTATTATTTTTAATAAAATGCTGAAGTGGTAGGTAGATACAAGATAAAGGTAGAAAACATAGTTTAGTGTTGTAAGAGAGCAAATGTAGATGATCAGGTGTGTGCCTGTAGACTATGTGTTATTCCAAGCTAGACAAGGGCAATAAAACATCCATGTATGCAGAAGATTTCTCTCAGAATGGGGGGGTGAGGTTCTAAGCCTCACCTCTGTTGATCCCCAATTTCTCACCTGATGGCACCCCTGCGACTGTGCCTGTCTTAGGTTGTTCCTCCCTTGAGGAATCTTACCCGTCTCTGGCTAACCAGTCATCTTCCGGGGCCATACAGGGAAATGTAAAGTTGGTAAGTGAGAGAGAAGCCTTATTGTTTGAAATGGTTAGCTTTTTATTTCTTTGCATATTTATGCCCTGTGGCTTCTATGCCCAGCATTTGTCTTGAGGTATCTTTACCACTTGGAAGAATTATGATACTCGGTAAATTTGATATGAGGCACAAATTCTATTTAAGGGTTGTAATTAGGAAGGAAGAAGAAAAGCTATAGAAGTAGCAGGCGGCAGAAAACATGGGAAGATTGATTATTTCTTTGACATATCTTGTAGAGTAACTTCAGCATGTATAGGTTTTAAGCTACTACTTAAATTGCGCACACACATTAACATAATAGGAATATAGTTACATAACCAAAGCATACCTGTAATTACCAGCCATCTCCAGTGAAACCAAGAAAACCAGTTAGGCATCTTAGGCATTTGTGAAAACTTATCTATGATATGGTGGATATTGTCCAACTGAACTTGAACAGTCTGCGAGAAATCAGACAAACTAAAACAACCCATTCCTGGGGAATGTTCACATCCCTTATGTTCTTTTAACAGTAAATAGTCTGTAGTTGTAAGATTTTGGAGCGCTACAATTTGCACTTCTCCTAATTCTTGATTGAGTTCCAACAGTATAAATCCAGTCAAATTTGTTGTTTTACTGTATGCACAGGGCAGCTTAGATATCTCAACTAAGGCCTTTTAAATAGGACATAGAACTCAGAAATCATAAAGAAAAAGATTAACATATATTAATATATAAACATTTAAAAGCTTGGTATGGTGAAAGCACATTAAAATAATAAAGAATAAATGACAGGTCAAGGAATAACCTGTGAGATATATATAGTCATGTTAATGATATGTAAAGAGTTTTTAGAAATAATGAAGACATAATAGGAAATTACAAAAACCTATGAACAGATGCTTTGGAAGAATTAATTCAGGTAACCAACAAACAAATGATATTCTAACTCTGGCTGGTAATGTTAACATTTGAATTAAAATGAGATGATTTTTCATGTTTCATCTATTTATAATCACTTAATAACTGATAATACCCAGAGGTGGTGGGTATAGGAAAATAAGAATTTTCATGTACTTTGATGCTTATAAATGATCATATTTTGGAGGGTAATTTGATAGTATTCATCGCATTTAAAAATATTTCTACTTTTTGATAGAAAAATACTACTTCTAGAATGTATTATGTTGCAGCTTCTCTACTAACAGGCTAGACTGGTGCAAAGGACACCTGGCTGCTTTGGTCACCTGCTTCTCCTAGGCCTTCGATCCTACAATACCCTAGAATCAACCTATTGGGTGGTTTTCCTTCCAGTGTTTAGTTTTTACAAGTCAGATCATTACCTTTAAATGAATCACATTCCTTTAGATGAACCCATGGTTCCTGGAATATTTGGCAGTAGTAAAAAAAAATTGTGCCTACTATTATCCCCTTGTATATGATTTCTCAGAACAAAACTTGTGGTCTTCTACCTCTAAAAATAATGTTTCTAAATACAACTAAGCCCCTGAGACATCTTCACTACCTGTAGGAGGTCCTCTGTTCATCTAAAATCCAACTCAGAACAGATCACTAAGATACCTGAGGTTGACATGCCCCCTTAGTGCCTCCAGTTATTATTAATCCCCTGGTATAATATATTTAACCACTGTATTTCACATATTTTAAAATGCAGAATATTTTTCTCTATTTAGCATCCCTGGAATCATGGCAAGTCTTAAAATCAGTGGTATATTGCAGTTGAATTTGCAGTATTTTTTCTTGATAGGAGATAAGGTATTACTGTATCTTATAATCAATGATATTTTAGTTTCAATAAAATTCCGTTGTTACACACAGTTTAATGAAACTATCAATGCAGTGTTTTTTATTTCACTAATGAGCTTATGTCACGTGGAACTACATCAGAGATCTATCTCATTGTTATGGTTAACTTAACTTATTATTAGCCCCGCCTTACTCTGTTACCTAAATCAGTGTTTTAGGATGTTTTTCTTTATTCAAAGGCTGTTGTTTACCAGGAGTAGGTATTTACAAACTGATGATCTGCTTTGTATTATTCATGATCCTGAGAGAAAAACAGGTTCTGTTTTTTTTTAGATACCATTTTATTTAGCATTATTTGATTTGGATGGTTGTTTTATCCTCTTTTTTTCCTACCTCTCCAAACTGTTGTTCCTTTACTTCGTAAACATTTATAGGAACTGTGATTCAGATAAAGTGTTTCTGGGAGTGTTTCTGAGAGCAGCTAAATCCAGGTTGTACTACTTAGTTGCTAGATAGCTGAGCAGTTCATTGGAATTCTGTCTCAAGTGTCCCCATTAGTGAAAGCCTGCCCACCTCCCTGTTCTTGGGAAGAGCTGCTAAGTTTATGCACATGGACATACTTTCTAAACTTAAAGTTATGAAATTTCCGGGGATTGTTAATAGTCTCAGAGGACACCTTCAATAATAGCTAGTTTTAACTAATTTCCTGAGCAATGACGCAAGTCACCCCCACATAGCAAGTTAATCTAGGATGATTCCCTTTATTTCTGCTGTAACTCATCACTGTCTTCTCATCCCTGATAGTACCTGCTCTCGTGTTCAGATAGCCTAAAGAAAAATGGAGTTACTCAAGGTTATATCACGAACCTCTGGGAAAGTCAGGGGAAATTTACCTCTCTCATAAACCAGCTTGCTCTAGCTTCACCAGATCGATAGCTTCCCCTGCATATGGTGTTCATTCTATGCATATTCCTCAAGTGAACATTCTGCTTCTGTAATCTTGTCATCAATCTGCAACTACAGGATCAAGTACAAATTGCGAACCAATGCAGAGCTCCATTCGCTACAATATTCTATGAACAGTGCAACTGTAAGTCTGGCAGAGACTCAGAGTCAATCCCCTTGCCCTAGCAGGCAATCACATCCAAAGCATCTAAGATGAATTATAATTTAGTCTATTCTTCAAGACGTCCTGAGGTGATTTTCCAACCTCTTTCAGGAACACATCACAGCACTTAGCAAATGTTTCTGTCACTAAATACTCCTTTTGTATCTCAATAAAGGTTCTTAAGCCACAGAGTAATCATTTTGTTTGCTTTCCCGCGTGTCTCCACCTCACTGAGGTGAGGTAACACTGACAACATACCGTCTATTTGCATTTATCACTGAATTGCTTCGAACCCTTTGATAAAGAGCCCTTCTGGCCTCCAAGGTAATAATAGTCAAACTCCTCAGCAAGCAATACAAGGAATTTCCCTCAGAGTCTGTCACTGGCTGTATTTATACTACCGATTCCTGACAGGCCCCTGCAAGCACATAATGCGTAGCTTTGTTCTGAACCCCAAGAAGACAAATTTCTTTAATAGGTCCTATTTCTGTACCTACCAAAATGTCTTGGAATGTCTTTTCCTCTCATCTTCTCAATTGCCTCTTACCTGTATTTCAGTATTCAGCTCAAATGTCACCTCTTCTGGGACAACTTTGCTCAGCCTCCAAAGCGTTTAATCACTGTGCACCCTTTCCAAACTTCTATTACAGTACAACTGACCCTTGAACAACACAGGTTTGAACTGTGTGGGTCCACTTACTTGCAGATTTTTTTTTCAATAAATATATTGGAAAAGTTTTTGGAGATTTGTGACTATTTGAAAGAATATTTGCTCTTACTTTATTGTAAGAATACAGCATATAATACATATAGAAAATATGTGCTTACGTTATTGGTAGGGCTTTTGGTCAACATAGGAAATTAGTAGTTAAGTTTTGGGGGAGTCAAAAGTTATATGTGAATTTTCAACTGTGTGGGGGTCGACAGTCCTAAATACTGCCCCCAGGCCAGCCCCACCACATTGTTCAAGGGACGGATGTATTTGATTATTTAGGATGATATTGCTTTTTAATTGTTTGCATGCTGTTCCACACTCCTCATTAGCCTGTGAGGGTTGAAGGCTGGGGATGAGTCTTCTTCTTGCACATTCTCTGTGTGCAATGACTGCCATATAGCACATGATCAATAAGTGAATGCAAAGAAGGAGGGAGGAAAGGAGGGCAAGAGAGAAGGAAAGAAGGAATGTCATAATACTCTTCCTATTATTCAGAGAACTGAAAGACTCTTTGCCATAAATTAGGAGGGATGTGAATGTAAAAACATGAAAGACATGCCAAAAGCCTCGACATGCAAAGGCTCTGTAGAGTTATCCTAATTTGAATCACCATCACAGGAAATTGTTGCAGGACAATTGTAAGCATGTGTATCTCTTTGAGAGGCATCATGAAAGGTCCCTGTTTGCCATCTCTAATGTGAAAAAACTTCACTAAGCCAGAAAGTTGAGCATTGATGTCTTGTTATCGAAGAGTGATTTTTTTCCATTAACTTTTCAGTACCCGTCAGCAGGACATTTTGCAAAAGTATATGGATGTTGGCAACCAGTGATGTATCAGATGCACACCATTAAAACTGTTCAGGCAGCCTACCAATACCATTAGAGGTTCTGATGGCCAGCAAGGAAAGGCTGAAAATCTGCTTATACAAAATGCACTGACACCAGCATAGAACTGTGATAAATATAACCAGTATGCCATTATGAGATTTTCCTGATTTTATTAACACAGCAAAAATGTAACTTCCCAGTAGGCGTGTCCTAGGAAAGAGAAAGTGAATCAGAAGTGGATACAGACCTAAGATTGTACAGTCATTTTTGTTACCAATGTTGGGGAAAATTCCTTAAACTGTCCTTTATAAGCACTTGGAATTTTATTTTCTTACCATCATCTCTTCTTCATAATATATTGCTTGCTACTACTTCAAGATGTTTTTTGAACCTCTTGGTATCCTACCTGCTTCCAAAAAGGATATGTTTTTGATGTTGTTTAGTTGGAGTTAGTGGAAGCAGAGGCAAAACGAGGGACTTGTGTAATTTATACACTAGAAAAATCTATTCCTCACCAACCCCATTACTGTGGTTATTGGTGACCTGTATTAGACAACTGGGGATGCCCCTCCTGGGGCCTGTATAACAGCATTTAGGGCATCTGTTGGGGCTTGAAATCACTATTAATGAAAGAGATGAAATACAAGTTTTTTTTAATAATAGAGGATGTACAGTCTCTTGTATGTAGACCTTTAAAATAAATGGACAACAGTTTTTCCTTCCTCCCTCCCTCCCTTCCTTCCTTCCTTCCTTCTCTCTTTTTTCTTTCTTTCTCTCTCTTATCTAAAATTGGCTTCCGAGGGGTTAAATACAGATAGACTGCTTCCAGTTCTCTACGATACATGTTTTTATTTTTAGGAATGCTATTTCCATTACTTACTTCCCTTCGTGAGCAGTGCTATTCTATTCAATTCTCTAATGATGTTACTAGTGAAGTTCAATTATTGATTTCATGCATCAGTCATGGCAGTAAGCTGTCATATCTGTCTTTGAAGTGGTTGAGAGTCTTGGGTTTAATGTCCTGGATTTGCTCTGTTGAATGACCTTGAGAAAAGTGTTCAAACTCTATAAACTTTATATTCTTGACTGTAAGAGCAGACATGACAATTGTAACTATTTCATTACTCAGCAGAACCTACTTCATTGGGTTATTTTGAGGACTTAATAGGATAATGGCACTAATAAAGAGTATGTCTGTATATGTATATCTCCATATATTCTCTCTGTAGCATTTTTAGATCCTGGGACTGGAAGGCAGGTTGTTAAGTTGGAAGGCACAAGGTAGGATTAGTTTCTCTCCATTTCTCTCAGCTTTATCCTGGAAGAAAACTATATATGTGTCTATCATCTCTCCAGGTGATTCTGATATGCAAACATGTTTGAGGGTGATTGTTCTAGAACACTTTCTTGCCATTTTAAAATATAGCTTATTTTAACAGGTAAGAACTCCCATTCTACATTTATAATGTTTCAGAGAACTTGAGTCTGAAACCTTCCCTAGTAATCTTCTCCAAATAAGTCTCATTGTCATTAAATTCTTGCTTAAATTGTCTTTCTAAATCATTCATGCTACAGGAGGACATAAAACCCTTTATTATAGCTTGGGTGAAGATGAGGCTATTTGACATGAATTTCTATTATATGTGGATATTTGTGTGTGTGTGTGTGTGTGTGTGTACCTCTTTCTTGACTGTGTTACTTCAATTTGAGTTACAGAAAATAGCTTATGCGTATTTATCTGCATCAGAGTAAAATAAGTGTTCAGCATTTACTGAAATTTACAGGAAGGAAAAGCCAGAAAAAGTTTCTTATGGGAGAGTTCAAATGGAAATGATTATGCTTGATATTATACTCCAAGTTATATGCTATAAAACATCACAGATGTTCTTGGGCTTAATCTGTTGTCTTGATTGATTGATGTTGGACCATATTTATGAAGTCTTTCATAGAATCACTCAAGAACAGTGTTCCCCTCACCCCGTTCTTCCACTGAGTTAGGATACTATGGGTCCTAACTGACAGAAACCTAACTCAAACTAAAAATTTTAAAGTTTGGGGTTGGGGAGGCGAGACTTTTTTGGTTCTTGTAACAGTCTAGGCATTAGTCTGTTGACCTGCTTCTGATCTAGGTAGATCCGGGGGTTCATCATGTGTTTTGGACTCAGTCACTCCTGTATATCACTCAGCCTCTCTTTGTTGGCCTCATTCTCAAGCAGCCCCCTGACTCTGTTTCTATTAGCTGAGCATCCCAGTAGAATTAGCATTTTATTTCCCAGCAGTCCCACTAAAGTTGCAGGTCCAGGTCACTGAATGTGATTTGGATCACACATCCATTCCTGGCCCAACCACCACAGCTGAGGAATAGAACACAGTGACTTACTAGGCCTAAAACCATGCCAGTCCCTTCAGGGATGGGGTCAAGCACATCCTAAAAACACACACAAACTGTAAACAGGTGATCCCCTCAAGGAATGTGGAGTGGTGGTTATCAGAAAAAGAGGAGCATCCGAAGGATAACAGATGTTCACTGCATCCCCAAAGGCCCTAAGTCCCCTGTGAGGCCTCCCAGTATGGAAATTTGCACCACTGAGTCTTCAGAACAGAAGACTAATCTGGGACCTATTCTTTGCCAGAAACCTAGTAATTTTAGAAAGGTGTCAGTAAGATTTTCCTCCAGCCTTTTTTCCTACCAATTTATGCAGTTTCTGTCTGTTTGCCAGTGTGATGGGAAAGAGAATTGAATTCACCAGAAGGCTTTTACATTATGCTGAAGTACCCCATTTGATTACATTTTAATGATCTTTTTAAAAAATATGAGGGAAGTAGATTTAACAATATTTAATAATATCCCATACATTATAAGCCAGGTCTTCTATTATGCAAAAATAAATATTCTACTTAGGTATTAAACATGCTTCCAAGCAGGCAGTGGTCCCTCTCTTTGCTTTCTCTGCTTTCCCCAGGAATCCAGACTTCAGGAACTAATGCATTTCTCTGAGGTTCCTAATTTATAACGTTCTAGACTTTCTGAAGTCTCCTCAGTTTCTTGCATTTGTCTCACTTCAATGAAGGAGATTTGTGATATGCAGTTAAAAGGTTTTTAACAGTTATCTTTATGTATAAATACGTTTAAAAAATCCCAGAATAATTAGACCATGATTCTAATTTGTGCTTCAAACACTGTGATGTCAGATGCCCAGTAACCCTCTTTCCCAGTACCACTTGCTGTGGATGAGGTGTTGAACATAGACACAATCATCCTTTCTTCGTTGGAAATCATTCCCAGTAAAAAAGAAAACCCGATTGAGTGTCCTTCATGTGCATGATTTAAGCTGTATTAAATAGAAGGCATGGTCTTTGCTCTCAAGGATATTAAAATTTAGGAAGGGATGAACAATTCATAAGAAATACTCAACAAACACTTCAAAGAGTAAGCATATAGTGTCCCTGGGAGTATACGTTGGTATAATCTTTTTGCAAGATATTATGAATTTCTGAAAAAATTTAAAAGGCAAAATTATAAAATTTAAAGCAGCACCAAAGAAAGATATGAAAATATTAGAACAATAATCTCCAAGTGGAGAAGGCATTTCTAAGTATGACATAAAACCTTTAACATCAGAGACTGGTAATTAGACTATATGAAAATCAATTTTTCTTCACTACCTGGCAAATTGTAACTTATAATTCATTCAAAGAGCTACTTTCCTTAGTACATAAAAGAATATGAAAAGTAAGATCACAGAAAAGGAAGTTAAATGTTTATTAAACATATTAAAAGATGATTATTTGTAAGAAGAGATGCTCAGATTAATACCATAATAAAATACCATTTAACCTCTCTCAGTTTGGCAAAGATCAAAAAGTTTCTTAATATATTATGTATGTTCAGGTAAGGTGAGAGTATGGGGAAATAGTCAGGCCTATATATTTCTGTTGGGATTGTAAATTGGTGTAACTTCTAGAGAAGCCAATATAGCAATAGTTACCAGATTAAAAAGTACAGTAACCCTTTGACACAATAGTTTTATTTCTAGAAATGTAACCTCCTTTGGACATACTTGTCCTTTTGCCAAGTGATGTGCATAGATAATTTATTGCAGCATTGTTTGAACTAGCAAAAAAAATGGAAACAACCTACAAATCCATCAAAAGGGAACTGGCTGACTTAAATTATGGCACAACCCTCCATAGAATGCTACTCAGCTGTGAAAAAGAATGAGAGGTTCTTTACCTGTGATCTATGTCCATATGACTGAGATATATGGTTAAGTGAGAAAAAAGGGAAGTGTGCAAGAATGTGTCAGTCCCAGCACCCCAGATCCCCTCAGCCACGTGAAAGAAGCTGGTAATAGAAGTTGTCCCAGAAATGGAAACTGAATAGTTTTCAAGCAGTTGTATTCAGGAAGCTTACTTTTTCCGAAATACACTTTTATACTTTCAGTTGTTGTGCCGCGTGATTATACTCAATCTTTGGACATTAATAGAAATTTAAAAACATAATTAAATGTACATATGAATTGAAGAGGCAGATCTTCCACTAGAAATTAATCTAACAGCACGACTTTATGATACCAAATTCACAGTCCAGCAGTAGCAGCTGTGAAGAAGGATCCCATGAGTGGTGGTAGGGAATGCTCTCTAAGACATAGTGTTCAATAAACACAGAAACAAACACAAAGCAAGCTGCAAAAAATATATACTGCGTGCCCTTCAAGGAAAAAGTGAAATATATATGCAACAGTTTGTATACATGTGGGACACCGTATGTGTGAAAAGACACACAAGATGTTTATCGGTGACACCCTCTGGGCAGGGGGTCTGGAGGCATTTGTGTTGCAATATATCCTTTTATTTGTCCTATGAATTTTACATTCCTATGTCCAGATAATAATTAGCCAAATAAAAAGGGAAATATGAAGACAAGGACACACGTGTAGCTGGACTGGCTTGTGAGCAGCTGAGTTGACCTTCTGGATGAAGAGAACCAGACGGAGTTAACATTAGCCGTGAAGGAAGAGCCAAGCTCAGAATGCGCAGAACCCACGTCCTAGAGACACAGTTGGATTCTCTTTAATTCCAAAACGACCAAATAGACAGAAGAGGCAATCGCAGATGATAGGTGACTTTACATTTTGAGCCACAACAGGCTTGGGTTTAAAAGATATTCGGGTATAACAATTTTGTCGCATAGAAAAATGTTGCACTTTTTATATCCTCTGTGGAATTTGGCAGATAAAAAAAGAAAAATGTTGACTTTCCCATGTTGCCCATTATGCAAAATTCTGAACTATTCAGAGCACAGGAGACACAGGCAACAAGCATGGTGACCTTAAAAAATTCTCAGGCAGATGCCTGAGAATCTGCTTCCTGTTGCCATCGTCCTTGGCCAGCGGGGAGCATATGCTGGCTAAGTGCCTCCACAGCAGCCGGTCTAAGGAGGGGCCTCAGCTTCTGCTTTCAAAAGAAGCCAAGGAGCGTGGTGACAGAGAGCGAGGCACGGGACCCAGGGTCCCGTGAGCAAGAAACTCACAGGGATGCGTTCCTGCACCTGCCTGTGACATCAACGTTCAAGTAGCTGTCAGTGTTGTCATTTTTTACCACTTGGGTAAAGTTTCTGTCTATCAGTTGCTCTTGCTGCCTCTTCTGTAAGAGGACTGCTTGGTCCTGGGTCCCAAAGCCGCATGAAGCAGGGAGAGACCCATTCTTGATGGGTCCCCGTGGTGTCTGCTGTTTTCCACCAGGGGTCTAATTGTCCCTCTCCCACCCTTAGCTGGGAGCACCCTTCGCCTAGGCTCATCTGCTTCCTCCCTGTTCTTAGACTGGGCGAAGCACAAATTCCTTGACTTCTGGGGTGCTTGTGTGAGATGCTCGTGCCCAGCTTGCATTCTCCCTCCTTGCTCTGTCCATGCAATTCAGATGGTGAGGATGATGGCATTTCTGGATCCTGGACGAGAAGCTGGGATTGGCACCACTGAGCACCCCAAATCCCGTCAGCCACAGTGACTGGTTTGTGACCAAATGATCGAAGCAGAGCAAGGCGTGGGATTGGAGTGAGAGCTTCTGGGACACACTTATCCCCCTGAGGTTGAGCAGGGGCGAATGTGAGCTGCAGCCGTCATCTGGCGCTCCATGCAGCCTGTGGCTGAGGAGCATTCCGCAGGCAGCAGGGCCCAGGGATGCAGAGAAACTGGATCTGAGGACACTGTGTGACCCCTGGGCCTAGCCGGGCCTCAAGCCAGATATACCCTGGAAGTTTTAGCTGCAAGACTTCCCCAAACACAATTCCCTTCTTACTCTCCTTAGGCTGGGCTGGGTTTCCAGTCATCTGCAAAAGTCATCTGACTAAAATACCCCCTATGAAGATAATAATAGTGACAAACCCAGACGGGTCTTTACCCTTTGCAAATATTTTCGGCTACATGAGCCTTTGTTAATCCAACAACCCTAGGCAATAGGGCAGTTTCTATTGATTTCCATTCATATTGGGGAGAACTGAGGCTCACGGAGGTTAAATGGCTTGCTTGGGTCACAGCAAATAACAAAGAAATGGAGCCCATGCTGGAATGCAGGCCTCTGGGTTGCAAGCTCTGTGCAGGTGCCCCCTGCAGCAGGTAGAGCGTGACTCTGCTACTTTGGCTTCCTGTCTCTGGTGCATCACTGGCCCATGAACTTGGAGGACCCCAACCTCTGAAGTCTGGCCCTGGGGACCCTATAGACCAGCCAGAAGGGGTCTGGGGCCTGGGGAGGAGCAGAAGAAAGAGACTTTTTCTGAGCTAATGGGAAATAACCAGCTCCTCATCCCAAAGGAGTGCCAGGGAAGAGTTTGGTTAATTGTCAGACATAAGCCACACCTGGGCGAGGAGGGCACCAGGGACAAAGGAAAGGGAAGCTGAGGGGGAGCCGCCTCGTTTGGCCACAGGGTGGGTCTGGGGACAGACTAGGGAGACAGCCTGGGCGGCAGCGTTTCCATGTCTATGCTGCCACATTCATTAGCATCTTGGCCAACAGAGCCCGTGCCCTGTGGGGGCAGCTCAGGCTCCCAACCTGCTTCTTCCTGCCTGGCTCTCCCCTCCCCCAGGCCCCGTCCCTCCCCTTCTCCTTCTGCCACCTGTGATCGAGAGTAGTTTTAAACACAAACGTGCTTATTGGTTATAGAAGAACAGAATGTGATTAATACCCACGTTGGTGTTTTTGTTTTTGTTTCTTTTATGGGAGGATGGCTGCCATTTTGTGTATCACAGAAAGATAAAATTCCCAGAGGAGGCTGGAAGTATTCTCTCTGCACTGAGCACCATCTTTGAGGCATGGGGATTCGGGACCTCAGACACCAGCCTCATTAAAACATTCGGGTCTAGAGAGTGAAGAGGAAGCAGTGCGTTAGCATGTTCAGTAATTAAGGTATTTTTTTTTTCTTTTAAAGGGTCATCCCAGTGCCTTCACAAGTAATTGTCATTGGTGCAGGATTCTGTGGGTTCCTGGGGTGAAGGGAGGTCATGGTTGAGCCCACACCCTCCCCTCCCCTCCTGCATCTAACCACCCGCCACAGACCCCTCCACCAGCTCAGGGCTTCTCTTCTTCGGGCCTCGGCAGGTAATCTGTCAGGCTGCTCTTAATCAGATCGCTGTGTAATTACAGAGGGACTGTCAGGATATTTTTGGTTGTCATCTCCTAACAAAATGCAGATCGTGTGACATGTATACATAGCATTACTCTGTAATTCAAAGTAAATTGACATTTAATTTCAATTTAATTACATGGGAATTACAGACATGACAGATACAGTCTAATTAGAGCGCAAAGTGTACGAATCTGTTTATGGAATGAAAACCCATATCATGTCACACGTTTAACAGAATCAAAACAATTTCTGGGTGCTTTTGCAGAACATATGCAACCGCAAGGACAGTGATGATGGACACTACAGCTCCCGCCTGTCCCCCACAGCCACGTGAGTTTTCTGATTGAGCAGCCGTAACTCTGTGAAGCTGGGATGCTCATTCCATGGTGCAGACAAGGAAACTGGGTGGAGAAGCTGGTACCGTGCCCAGGGCCATGCAGCTGGTAGGTGGTCAAGGTGGAATGGAAATCCTGTTTCGTAGGACTCTGGCCAATGCTCAGGGGCACTGCTGCCTCCTCGCTGTCCCTCCGACAGCAAAGGGGAGCAGCAGGCATGGAGGGAAGGGCTAGCAGGCTGTGGCCTCTGCCGCCAGAGCCCTTTGGGGCTGCAGCCTGGAAAGTGGAGCTCTTTTTCTCCCTTCTTCTCCCTCTCTCTCCCATTTTCCCTCCCTTCTTCCTTTCACCCACTTACCAAACGCTTGCTGGACACCCTCTCTGTCTGGCACTTTTAAAAGGTAACTATGTCTCATCACCTCAAATGGACAACTAGCATCATTTGATGGAAAGAAGGTAAACATTAATCCAAATACAACAGAAATGAAACGTCATCCCTTGATGGTAGTGTTTACTGTTGCTTGCCCAAGGTTCTGACGCTGATGATCTTCACTGACATTTGAACTTGCAGGAGTGAGACGGATGTTAAACATCTGCTATCACCGAGCAGACGTTCTCCTCAATGTAACTGGGAGCATGAAAGAGAATTAAGAATGAATACGAAAACAGAGAACAATTTTCTCACTATGCATTCAATAGTTTTGATGTTTTGATGTCTGTGTCCTACTAAAATCATCTCAGATACCATGGCTACGGCCTAACCACTCTATTTCACATGGACTCGACTCTTCTTGTACCTGCTAAGAATGCCCAGAAGGTTGTACCCTGACTCTGAGGTTCAGCAGAAGGCCACTCATGACTGCAGCTTTATTCATGGGGTGCAGAGCAGGCTCTGTGCTTGGGGTCTGTGGCTTCCTCAGCCTTTTCTCAGCCTGCGGGGACTAAGTGCTATTGACCACTTGTAGATTTCATTTAAAAATTGTATAGACTTATGTATCTTATGGAGAAATGTACTTTATGGATAAAACATAAACATAGGAAAAAGTGGGCTCTTCCATGGGTTGCCATACCGTGGCAAGATTACTTAACCTCTCCACTCTTAGATTTCAGCTTCCCCTCAGCCAGACTCCCAAGGTTCATATTTCAGGTGCTCATGGAAAAAAGAGTTCCCCATGCTGAGAAATGGAGCATTTTGAGAAAGGCATCAAGTGTCTCTTTAAAGAACACATCTCGATGAAATGTAAATGATGATATAAATGAATCAAACCCAGTGGATTAATCAAGTCATTAACATATCAATCATTAATAAGTGGATTTAATTTAAAAAAACCAGAACTACTCCTGTACTTAGATCAGAAAGTCATATATTATCCTGCCTTAAATCTTTTCTGGAACAAAGCAGATGGAAACAAACATAGATTAACAATGACACCAATCTTGTACCCCTTTGTAATTTCTGATTTTAAAGTGAAGGAAAGAAGTGCACAGGGAGAGATACTTCTGTTTGTTTGATGTACCTGTTGTGAAGACAGACAGTCACACATGTCTAATACGTGGCCTCAATTGTAGTTCCTGGACTCCTCACTCCTTGTTCAATTGCTCTCTTAGCCTCATGAAAATGAAATCTAGAAAGAAGCAAGTCACTTCTAAAAATGCACTTTGCATTCATCTTCAATGTGCAGGAGATAAAAATCAAAGCGTAACTACAGTGCCGCACCTTTGCATTTCATCAATTTAGGACAGCGTCTACAAACACAAATCTGAACATGCAAAAGGGGTTAGCTAATCAAAAATAGATCAAAGGCAGTAAGAGACTCTCTGTGGTGAGGGTGGCATAGAAATGGGGACTCCATGAAGAGACGGTAAATTGTGAGGCCAGAGGACAGAGAGGAAGCAAATGAGAAGGCATTTCCACAGAGTAGGAAGCCATGCACCAGGTCATGCAGCCCCTGCATTTGGGATTAGGAGAGAAATATACCTTCCTGGCCTGTGCTGCTGCCAGTCCTGCCCATCTTTGTGCAGGGCATGGGGTGCAGAGGGGTGAGGGTGAGGGACCTCCTCTTTCTTATGCTGTTTGGTGCTCAAGGGTCAGCTCGTTTGAAAATTGGTAGTGGTGGGAGCTCTAAAAGCTCACTGAGGCGGTTCATTTCTAAGCAAAACAATCAAGTGTGTTTTTTATTGTATTTCAGTAACCCATCTCGCTTGGCAGCCTCCCCTTTTCAATCTTGTCCTACTGCTTGGTTGCCCCAAAGAGAAGATGTGCCATTCACTCTGGATCTTAGCTTCTTGCCTCCCTGGGTCCCTGCCTTCATCAGAAAATATCCATGCCATGTCCCAGGCCTGTAGGATAGAAGGTTGGGGAACAACCTCAGACATCTGCACAGACAGGCACATAAGCTGTGGGTGATGTCTGGAGGGAGCAGGGGAGCCTTTAGTGCACAGGGCAGTAGATGCTCCGTCCAGAGCAGTCAAATGCAGACACTGCTAACCCCAGAGAATTCCCAGGAAAACACTTCTGTGGGGAAGCTTCCATCAGCTGGATGGCTTCCGGTTTGAAAACCTTGCCAGGTCTGATAAAGAATCTGATACACAGGCAATGGAGTTAAGGTTTTACTGAGTATGATTTGCATAGTGAGCTACCTCTCTCCTCCTGCCTGCCCTCCCTCCAAAAGAAAATAAAAAGGATTTGCACTCTGAAGAGAGTCTCAATCATCCGAAGTCAAAATAATTTGTGGTATAAGTGCTCAGGACAGGAAGTCAGGCGTATAAGAAAACGTGCACCGTCAGGTCACAAGAATGCCATGTGAGGCAAAGCCACGGAATTGATATTCAAGTCACACTCCCATTTCCCGTCCTCGTGTGAAGGTGGAGATCCATGGCACTCCTGCTCACTCATCCTAGAAATACATCAGCCAAAGACAGCTTGTCAACGTGGCGCCCCCGGGGGTCACACTGAGGGTTGGGATTGGCTGGACGAGTGGACTGGAGACTATTCCTCTGTGCTCAGAGCAGGTGCTTTGAGGCTGCGTGAGGGAAGAGCTTGGAGGTATGCCCCAGAATTCCTCAGAAGACCTTGACAGCTCTCCAGCACCATCATGAAAATCCTTTGCTATGACATCTCTTTACCTACACAGGAGGCCATGCTGCCAATAGCCACCAGAAAACCTGGCAAATTGGATTCCGATACCAAGTGCAGTCAAAAGGGATTGATCTGGGACTGGGAAAGTCTGAATTCTATTTTTAGTTCCTCCATTTATTAGTTATGAAACCTTGGTCAAATTGCTTAACTTCTCTAGACCTTGATTTTCTCGCTGCTAATGACTTTCCTAACTCCATTGCTGCAGTAGGATCAGAAAAGAGAGCAATAAACGGGGCTGCATCTCACTGGGTTGCATGAGGCTCAGAATGAGATGCTAAATGTAAATGTCTTGGGCAAACTCAACAGCACTTCCCACACGTACAATTACTCCTCTCTGGTTGCTTCCAGATGTCAAATCAGATGCTATGAAAAGCTGGAGAAGCCTATTCTTGTGAATTCCTAGTACCCTACAGAATCCAATGGAAAAACATCCAGCCAATTGTAAATGTGTACATCACACAGAGTATTTTTTTAATGCCAAAATAAAAATTTTACTCCAGAACTCGATGGGAATAAAATGAAGGCTGCAAGAACATTAAACGCTTAACCTATGATTTTCTTGCTCTCGGGAAATATGAAAAAACTGATGCGTTCTATTCTCTGGTCCTGTGTCTACATGTAACTAAAGATCTCTTTTAGCATCGAAGATGATTTCAAGTTCAGTAGGAATAAATAGCATTACTCTAGCAAATATGCTAAATTCTTGTTTTAATAAACCAAATTTATGCCGCCTGTTTCTTGCAAAATTAAGAATTGTAAACATATGCTTTCCAGGAAAAGTAGTCATATGCTTTGCTTTCATCTGGACTAAAATATGACCGTTTTCCCAGCAAAGAGAAAAACAAAGAAGCCTGGCCTATATTTAGCACAGCTCTATGACCCAGGGGCCAGCTGGCAGCAAAGAAAGGAACTTGGATGTTGGGTATAGAGGTAGCCTCAAGACCACAGCTCTTAGCATAGGGCTCCAAGGAGGGTCTTCATTTGAAGGTCTGCACACTACATCTATTTTTCCTCCTTGAGTTTGCCTTTAGAATTTCTGAATGTCCTCTGAAGTAACTTGCCTTCTTATTTTTTTAAGTAGGTAATTCCACTCATTACCTTTTAACTTTTGATTTCAAATCAAACGTTTCTCTCATTAAAGTTTTTGTTTATTCAAAAGAACCTTAAGCTTTAATTCCAGCAGTGACTGTCTTCCAGAACTTTATGTGATAAGAGGGATCCTGAAAAGCCAAGCATGTCGTTAAATTTTGTGAATGGAGTTGTGCTTTGTATGCACTAAGAGACTTCTTTCAAAGCATGGCGAATCCTTTATAAAGGAAATGTCCCTTCCAAGGAATAATTATTCTTTACTTTTATATAATTATATATCTAGGTTAAAGCCATAAAGTTGTCTGAACAAAGTTGTCAACAGATAGGAAAGTGTTGCTGGACAAATACAAATTCTGTTTACAGTGCGGGGCGCACAGCCGTCTAGCTGGAAAGCTCTTTCAATGAAATGCACCAGGTGAGTCTCTTGGGGGTGGCTTCTCACAAAGGAGTGCCTAAGCCGAGAGCGCAGGAAAGGTTCCCTAGAACAGAAATCTGTTTACCAGAATAAAGAGTAGATGCAGGCAAAACAGAACTCCCTGAGTCCCGGGGAGGGAGCAAACCTGTGTGTGTGCGTGTTTGGATGGGCGGGCCCGCGTGTGCCCGCGCGGGTGAGCATGCGCACGGGTGCACGCCGTGGGCTCCTGCGCGGTTGCACGCCTGTATGCGTGCGTGCAGGCGCAGGAGGAGGAACTCTGTCCGCCTGACGGTGGTTGTCAGCCAGGGAGGGAAGCGCTCTCTTTATGCTTCCCTTCGGTTCCCAGTAGCCTCTGCAGCTGCGACGTGAATGACACGGGGTGTGATGCCTTTTCCAAAGCATGACTCAGTTCCCACACTTAACAGAATTGGAGAGAAGGAAAGGAAGACAAAAAGACAGATAGGTTTGGTGGAAGGTAAGTTGCTGCTGATACTATATTCCGTAAACATGAAATTGTCCCACCAAAATGATTCTGAATGCATATGGTACAATCCTAAGGGAAAAGGTTGGTGAAGAACATTTTTAGGGGCCAGAAAACTTTAGTGAGTAGCTAGTCTTGATTTGGAAACCACTGGCTGGAGGATGGAGGCCCCACGTGGCCTTGGGAGCACAGTTCATGCTGAGAGGGAAGACGCTGGGCAGCTCTGTGTCAGCCGGTGGGCCGAGCTGGGCTTCGTGACACAGAAAGTGGGGAGGTTACACGGCTCACGGTTTAGACCCTCAGTTATATTTTCGCCGTGTGGACTTGGAACCCGGAACTCCATCATTTATTTGTGGTGGGACTTAGTGCAATTTACTCAACTTCCCTGAGCCTCCACTTTCACTTCCCCGTCTATAGAATGGAGATAATGATACCTTCCCCTCGGTGGTACTGTGAGAAAATAAATGAGATATATCCGGGTTTATGAGCTGTCCTCTCCTTTCACTTATAATTCTACCTTTTGGTGAGTGGTTTTACAGAAGATAACTGTCAAGAACGAAGTCTGTTTAGGTTAGTTAGTTGTTATTCCCCTGTAGGCCCAGCTAGTAAATTGAGGAAGATAAGATTCTTGATGTTCTGGACATCTGTCATATAATCCAGGTCAATAAAGAGCCATTTAGCCTCTGGTGCTGACTGTGCTGAGCCCTGAGTGGTCTCACCCCCAGTGACCACCTCCTTACTCACAGTGTAAGGGGTAATGAGGGTGCCTGCCTCGCAGTGCTATTGCAAGGATTCTATGATAAAATGCCAGAGGTGAGTGAGGAGAGGTCAGGAGAGAAGAGGCCTTGTGGTCCCAGGAGCAGGAGGCCCCTCTGGTCCTGCTCTTGACTGTTAATCTCTGTAGGTTTCTGTCTTCAAAACAGTGCCTAGACAGAGGGCCCTCAGCTTCTGTCTAGTGTAAGGGCTGAGAGTGCTTTCTGCCCTCGACTGCCTGGACTTGGGTGCTGGCTCTGGAGTTACCAGCTAAGTGTCCTCACCGAATTACTTCTCTGGGCCTGTTTGCTCATCTGCATAATTACAGTACTGATGCTTACCTACATGATTTTTGTGAGGATTAAATAAGTTTATGTATGTAAACTGGTTGGCTCATAGCAGCTAGTACACATTGACTTTGATTATTAGATGGTGTTGGTTATTGTTGTGGAACTTTCCTCAGTGCTGGATTTCTGGCACATCCTTGTTTGCTGAATGCACTGGAGAAGATACAGAACCGTGAGGCCTGGAAGCCGTTTTAGGATAACGAATTCCACAGTCCTAGAGCCAAAAGTTCTCACAGTTACCCCAGCCAGCAGCCTTGGAAGTAATGCCTAGACCGAAGTTAGGAAAAAGTTACAGGAGATTCTTGTTTCTTTATGGCAGTCTGGCAATATTGGCTTATATTCTCTGATGTACTTGGTGGAAAAAAGAAAAAAAGAATGTTTTTCTATTACTTTTTTCCTTCCAACCTGTCTTCATTGCCAAACTCACAATCAATCGATACATCCATCATGAATCTTACTACAGTGAAATGAAGAACATATTTTCATTTTATAATCAAGCTGTATGGTCTAGTGGTTGAAACTACATGTTTTGGAGTTTACTGCATCTGAGTTTGATTTGAGGCAATTTACTTGAACTCTGAGAGTCCATTTCATCTTTGAAATGGGGTAATGAGGGTGCCTGCCTCGCAGTGCTTTGCAAGGATTCTATGATAAAATGCCAGAAGGTTCTTAGCATAGGACCTGGAATTTACTAATCATTCAGTAAGTATTAATTTCTACAATGTTTCAAAAATATTGCCAAGGGGAGCTTGGCAATATAGGCATCACCATGAAGTTGTGAAAAGCTGGCTCGCCCTGAGATTGGAAGGCCCACAGCCCTCACCTCAAAAAACCCAAAACCCAGGAGGTGTTTCAGCAGAGCAGAGCCCCCCCCTTCCCAGCATGTCTTCCTCTGGGTCAGGGTCCAGAAAGACGAGCAGGGCTGGCTACATAATTTGCAGGGCCCAGTGCAAAATGAAAACGCAGGGCTTCTTGTTCAAACAATGTTAAGAATTTCAAGATGGCATCAGCAAAGCATGAAACCAAGTGTTTAACCCCGCTGAGCCTGGGTCCCACACAGTGCTCAGGCTGCATGCCCCCAAGTCAGCCCTGGTGAGGAGGGAGGGGGGTGTACTGAGAATGGGGGGTGGGGCTCTGCCTTAGAATAAAAGTGTTGATTTAGAGCACAAAGGGCCCACACTGCTATCCCACATCATCGGAACACCCACGTTATAAACCTGCTTCTTGAGAGGTGTGCCCCACGCTGTGTGCAGGGCGGGCAAGCAAGTGGCTGCTCATTTGTTGAGCTTCCTGGTTGCTAAAAGCGAGGCCAGCAATTTAGGGCCACGGTACTAGATAAAACTGACAGGCTGTTTCCAGCTCAGGGTGCTGTATTTAGGGTTAATCCTGGTTTATGAGAGGAGTAGCAGGGACATGTGAAAGACGCCTTGGAAGGGCTCCACGTTGCAGCCTTGACTCCTAATAAAACGGGCTGTCCGCACCAGTCCCTGGCACGGCTTCCCACGGTACATCAGCCCAAGGAGGCGGCAGAGGCGCGCTGCCAGCGGCTCGGCACTCTCTTCACTGCTGTGTAGCTGAAGCACCAGCCCTGACTCCTGTGGCGCTGTCAGGCCTGCAGCAAACGCCCGGCCCAGGGAAGGAAGCAAGGGCTGTGTGGGAAAATGTGCCTGGAGAAGTGGGAGGGGCTGGAGGGAATGGATGGGAGGATGACACAGAGCAGGGCAAGTTACTAATCAGCACTGGGCTAGGGGAGCCTGCCAGCCGGGAGCCCTCACCCCCTCCCAAGCTGCCAGAAGCCCAGTGGAGGAACTGCTATGTGAAGTCCAAGTACGTGTTCTCTCAGGCAGTTTGTTAGAGCAATTGTTAGAAAACAGTACGCAGGTTGCAGTCGGGAATAATGCACCACATGATCCAGAGTCCTTTCAAACACCAATAATGGGTGATGCATTAGTTAATCTCTGGAACATGAAGGAGGGTTTTTCAATTGTGCCAAACATGGGGTTCCCTCCCCACCTTATGTCAAGGGCTGCACAAATAAAGACATATCCCTGTACCTTCGAATGTCACTTTGACCCTTGAAACGAATTGACAAGGCCCAGCACAATTCATCCCCAGTCCTTTGTTGCAGCATCCAGGCGACTGAGCTGGGCAGCTGCGTCAGGGAGTGGAGTGTGCTAAACCAGGTTTCCAGGGGGCTGAAATGCAGGTGTGTGGCTCTGAGCTTAATGTGCCTTGGAAATTTTTCTACAGGGCATAGTCTGCGCAGAGCAGAATTGGGAAAACGTGCCTGTACGTGACACTTGCTGTGAGACTGACATCTAGGCCTCTTGTGGAAAGGACAGCAGGCCTTAGTGGACGGGCAGTGCAGGGGTAGCTGGAACTCTGCTAACCTCTTCTTCCCCTTGTAACTTTGTCTCCAAGAGCCTCCAGGGGCTTTTACAGAACTTTTACTGCTGCCAAGAAGGAACTGGTAAACATTTCTGAGGCTTTTGGGTTTGCAAGTTTTGGGTTGTCTCTCTGCTCATTTTTCAGGAATTAGTATCTTGAAAAATATTTTTAGAGCATTTTGCTTCAAAGATTCCTGCTCCCTTAACACAGAGATTTATGGCTGACATAGATTATATAAAACTCTTAGAACTCTTCTGAATAAAGATGCTCAGGACCATAACAAATAGGATGAAGCCAGGGAAGATTTGCTTTTAAATCATTCTGTGACTGAAAGCTCTTTAATAAATTCTCTGATGAAAGATTACTGAAAAAAATTCCTTTGGATGGGTTTGAACATCCAAAAATTAAATATCATAATTTACACTCACATTTATAAATATTTTTTTCTTAAAGTGAGAGACTAATGTAAGTCAGGACAACCAACTATGTCATCTGTTAAAATAGATATGTTTTTATGTTGGTTGTGTATCATAAGGAGCACAGTGAATTGTAGAGCTTTTTCAATCCAGCCCTGTTGCCCAGAGGAACTGTGAAGTTGACCAAACCCAGGAAAGAGGTCAGGTTCAAAGGGAGGGGGCTGGGTGGGCTCTGCCTGGCCGGCAGCTGATAGAGCCAGCTGTCCTTACCTCAGGGTCAGTTGGTCCCTAGAACTGACCCTTTGCAGGGTGAGCAGGGGAGAGCCAGGCAGAAGGGGGATTTATTGATGGGCTGATGATAATTTATTTACTTTAGCATGTAACGATGATCATTTTGATGATTTCTGGACTTCTGCTATTATAAACAATGTTACAATGAATAACCCTGTATGTTTGCCTCTGCCTACTTTTTGGACTTATAAATCCTTAGAAGAGCCAAATTCTTACCTAGTTGATGCTTATATGCATTTAAAACTGCCAATTTGCCTTCCAAAGGGGTTGAACCAATTTATAAACCTGCCAGAACCTTATGAAAATACGTGTTACCTCACACACATGCCAATACAGCATGCGATTCAACTTTCTGACCCTGATTCACCTGTTAGGTGAAAATGGCATTTCAGGTTAGTAGTAATTTGTATGTATATTTTCTTTATACATGAAGAAAATGATCCCTTTGTCTATTATCTACATTGCAGATACTTTTCCTGATTTCTTAGCTTTTCTGTTACCCTTTTATTTTTGGTACTGGTTCTGTATTTTACAGAAATTTGAAATTCTCATGCAGTAACATTTTCAGTCATACCCAATGCGCTAATTTTTCAGAAGGCTATGAGAACATTCTGGGATAATATGCAGGAAAATGCCAGGCATCCAGGGCCTGCCCAGCCACCCTCCATGTGTCCTTCCTGCCTGGAGCACATCTTCCTTAGCACAGTGCTTTCCAGAAACACCAGGACAGCTTTCATACATCCACCGGTTTCATCCCCCACCCACTGTCCAGCGCTCCTTGGGTGATGCTCCCAGCATCTGTGAGCAGGTGGGGAAGCAGGGAGGAGGAACAGTTGAGCTGAGCTGCAGTTACAACCCAGACCCCAGCCACAGGGAGCTCTGGCGTTGGGATGACCCTTCAGACACGTCCCACGAGAGGAGAGGTGGAGCGGCCATGCGCCCCACAGAGCCCTGAGGTTGCGTGGGAGTTACCTGCAGGGGAAGGTGGGAGGGGAGCTTCCTTAGAGCAGAGCAGCTCCCTTCAGCTAAGATCATTCCCGAAGAGGAACCCGGCTCTGAGCTGTCAGCTGCAGCAACACCCTTGGGCAAGAAGCCCTGGCTTTGAAGGGAGGACCTGGTGACTCACCTCAGTCCTCACACCACGGATGACTTCGGCTGCCCCTCTTTCCCCTGGAATCTAGTCCAAGGGGCTCACTGGCCTCCGTGCTTTGCCAGCTTAGGCTCTCTTCAGTTTGGAGTGGTTTAAATGCCTTTTCAGTGACATGGGGAAGGGGCCAGGAGCACAGTCATTGGCCGGAGTGAGCATGTCCCCTCCCTCTTCCCCCATGGGGTCTTCATGATTCTGACACATTGCATGGAGATTGGAAGTACAGTAAAAAGCTCCCATGATTGCAAATAAACTGAACCAGACACAGTAATTAAAGAAATTAATATGGCTGCAAATTTAGGGTTTTTAGGAGATTTTGGCTTCTGTGTTTCAGCAGTGAAGGAAGGAGAAACAGGATTGCATTTAATTAGTTCAAGGTCCCAGGAGGCCTTGGTTTTCCATGCCTGTTACCCACCAAACACCCTCACACCATTGGGCTGGGAACTCCTTTCTGGATGGTCTGATAGGCATTGCAAATCTACTCAGAAGGCCCTTTTCAGAGCCCACAATAGTGTGCCTAGCAAAACATCACCACATGTTCTTCGTGCCATTTCCTTTTTTCAGGGCGGCTGGCTCTTACTGGAATCAGGTTTGGTTGGCTTGCTTTGGCTCCTGGCCACCAGCTGCTCCTGGGCCTGGAACAGGGCACACAGTGAAGAGGGGAGCTGGTGGCAGATGCCGCTGGTGCTCTGCACACGTCCCCTGTGCAGGCACTGTCCTGAAGGCTGCCACGGCCTGGCTCCATCCTCAGAGTTCATGAGCCTGGAAGCAGCTCTTAGTCAGGAACTGTGGGTAAATTATGTGCCTCTGCGCCCCTGGGGTGGGGCAACTCTGACACTTGCCATATGCTGTCACGTAGGGACTCTCGTACAACTGAGTCCCAGTTGCATACAGTGAAATCTTCCTTGCTAACACTCTGTACCCTGGCTGGCTTGCTTGCTTCCTTCCTTCCTCCGTCCACCTCACTCTCTGATTCCCCTTCTCCTATTTCATGGGACCACTTCCCCACTGAACTACTAGCATTCAAATTCTTATCTGCCACAAGCAGGCCAGCTTTCAGGGTGTTAAAGTTGCCAGGCAAAGGGTTCCATCTGGGAAATCGCGCCCAAAATTGTATGTTCTGTCTCCTCCCCCATCTTCTCCACCCACAGGAAAAACAAACCACCATGAAACACAAGCAAACAAGAACAGTAAAAATCTTGGGACACCTGTTATATTGCCCACAAGAGATTTGTCCTAATTGACTGGATTAGTCTGCAAATGTATTAGTTCTGTCGTGGCTGGATCCCAGCCGTCCTACCCACTGATGCCTACCTTGCAGTTCACACAATCTGCTTGATTCATCACATCACACCCTGCACACTGTCAGACTAAACCCCCAGGGACTGGAGAGAAAGGTGGTCTTTGGCAAGGAGTCCAAAATGACCTCCAGCCACCCAGGACCTGGTTCTGATAACTCCATGTAATTTTCAGGGTGCAATCATTTTCTTTATGTCCTTATCAATACTCTGAGCTGATAAAGATTAAAAGGGACAAAACAGGGCATGAGAGCTTTACAACTCCTACTGGAGTTGCAGTGTATTTTCCTACCGTCCGTTTGATTGGAAATTTAAATCATCTCACATTTTAGGAAATTGGTAGCCTCATAAGATACGGAATCTGACAGTTTATGGCTCAATCTGTATCTTGCTGTCTTTAAAGGAAAGGTAGTAAAAATTGAAATTAAGGAAAACAAATAAATACCATAGTCCTCTGATGGTGCATTTTATAATTATCACATCTGCTGCAAAGTGCCTGAAAAATGGCTCTGGAAGGCTGCCGGCGCTGCAGAATGGCTCACACAGTGAAGAGTTGCTGGGCAGGAGAGGATGCAGGGTAATGAGCTTTTTGCACGAGTTGAACCTTGCATCTGTGAGTGTTACTGGCCCTTTTTCCTTTTGTTCTTGGTGTAGTTGCTTTGCATCTTTGGACGCATGTGAGATTCCTGTCCTTCCAGGCCAGTGCCCTGGGATTGCCGGGTCACAGCTCAGAAAGGAAATGGGCAGAAACAGTCAGCAGGGCTGGTGTGTGTGCCCCCTGAGGGAGAGGTTGGGGCAAGATAAGCCACAGAGCAGCAGCTCTTGCTTGTGAAATCCTTGTTTGCTTTGATCCAGGAGGACAAATAAAAAATTTGAGGTTTGATTATATTATTTAAAATTATAATCATGGAAAAAGATTAATTAATAATAAGGTAATGGGTATGTTTATTATGTGCCAGCCACTGTGTTTAGCGCTTTATGCAGAATATTTCATTTCATTCTAACATCCTTCAGAAGTTATTATTCCCATTTGAAATCAAGGCTTCGAGAGAACATAGGACTTGCCAGTGGAATGAAGGGGTTTGGCCCTGCTCTGCAGTGTTTGGATCTGAACTGGGCCACGGCCACTCCAGCCCAGCTTTTCCCAGCCAGTGAAGAGAACGGCGGGATGAGCCCCTGCTCCCTGCCCCCTGGCGGCCTTCCTCCAGGGCCCAGACCCTGGCCAGCTCCTCTGCACTCCGGGTCACTCCCATCTACCTGGTTTGCTGTGGAATCCATCCTGCTCAGTAAGACGTAAACAGCTCACAGTGCTTGACCGACCCTTCCCCCAAGGGTTCTGCATTTTCACCTGGACCCACATACTAAAACCAGGGGGCTAATGGACCAACCCCAAGACACGAGGGGGACTGAGTGGTGGAGGAAGAAGGGTGGTTGGAAGGCTAGAGCTATGTATTCGTTTGGGTTCCTCCGTAGCCAGTTTTGAGCCAGCAATTCAGTTGGGAGGTGAAGGAACCCCAGGCAAAGGACTGAAGGAATAAAACAGGAAAGTGGGGGAGTCACTAAAGCCTGCTTTATCTAGCAGTTACCAGTGGGGGCTGCTGGAGCTTCCTCCCCACTGGAGAATCCTGTTCAGGGGGTGCTTGGGTATTTCCACGCTACGCCCTTGGCTATGGGTTGAGGGCGACTTGGCTGAGGAATGTGAATTCTCTGCCGCTGCTGGCCTGCCTATTGGTGGTCCGGGAAAGCCCTCAGGCAGGGAGATGCAGGTGCTGGCACTTGGAAATAAGGCTGGAAATTACTGGCTGGAAAGGACAAGGGGATGTGGGAAGGGCACTGGGGCTCTGCCTGACCTGCCTCAGGCCTCCCAGGGCTCCTTGTTAAGAGTTTTCACAGGCTCTCAAGTCAGGAGTTTCATCCCGAATAGGCATCCCACTTAGCCCCATGTACACAAACCAGCATGTATTTCCTTCCTAGGCCCAGATAGTAAAAGAACAAACTGGTCTTGGATCCAAATTGAGACTGTGTGTGTCTGTGTGTGTGTGTACGTGCAAATGAAGGCGGTGGTGGTTGTATGTCTCCTAAACACTGGAGGAAATAATGAAAAACTACCTGTTTGGTGTGGGTTAAGTATTTTCTATAGCTTCCCTTTTCTCCCTAAGAAGCTTTGATTTAAAGGCCGCAAGATCCTATTATTGCTTTGAAGTCTCTATATAACACAATTGGAATTGTCTACCGCTGTGCATGACAGCAACCAATTCTAGGTGTTCTACTTTTTAATGCACATACTTATTCAAGTGACAATGGGGCAGGGTCCTGGTGTGTTATTCTGTATGACTACTTTAAATGATAGTTCCACCACTTTTTTATCCACTCATTCTAATGAGCCCTTTGTAATGGTAATGGATAGCACGCATCCTGTACACAGAGAACTTTGAAGCCTCTATATGCCCCCCCAAATGATTTTTTAAAGAAACAAAATAACTAATTCATTCACTGAACAGCTGTTTCTGGAAAGAATGGTTATTTGGCTGAATTGAAAGTTCCCTTTCATCTGCAAATTAGAGAGAGAGAGAGAGAGAGTGCGCGCGCCAGTCTTCCCTCCCCAGGGTGGTCATGTGAGCTGGGCCTGGCCAATCAGAAGCTCCAGCTGCTTTCATGCGTTGAGCCAGCAATGCAAAGAGAAAATGTTGGTGCACATCTTCCGTGGGAATAGTGAGGGTAATGGTGGGTATACATTGGTGACAGTCACACTGCTAACATCCAGATGTGAAGGTGGTGTGGCAGATTTTGTTTCCTGTTTCTTGGCCCTCTGGATTACCTCTATCTATTCATTTAAAAGTATTTTTATTGAGTGACTGTTCTGAGCCAGCTGCTGTTTTAGATGCTGGAGTTAGATAAGTGAATAAATCAGATGAAGTCCCTGGGATAGTTTATAAAAATAAGAAATTCTTCTCCCTGCATCTAGGACCCTGCAAAGGCATGTGATGGGACCTTCCAACAAGAAGCAAAGTCTATTTTTTCTACTCGAATCTGGGTTGGATGGGAGCATTGTTACAAATGTGACAACCTCAGAGGCCTGAAATGCATTAGAACTCTGAGCATTACATGAACAAGCTAGCCAGCTAGAGGATAAGAGGTCACATGGAACAGAAATAAGACAGCCCAGCCAAGAGCTGGTCAGCCTTCTACTGACCCAGTGAAGGAATGTAGATGTTGGAGTGAGCTTCTGTCAAGATCTATCAAAGCTACCCCAGAACTGAGAACCACCCAGCTCAGCCCAGTTCAAATTGCCAAATTGTAGAATTAGGAGCTAAATAAACGGTTCTGTGTTTAGCCACTACATTTTGTAGTGGTTTATTACTCAGCAAGAGTCCAGTGGTACAGTCTCTACTTTCATGGCATTTACATTCTAGTGGGGTAAATTGTCTATGCAAATGTATACCATAGTCTCAGCTTGTGAAAACTGTTATAAACATTTTAAAAAGGGAAGAGGCATAGAACAGTCAAGGAAGAGTTTTCTGGAAAAAATTATTGAGTGACAAGAGGGACTGAATGTCAGAGCAGGTTTTTCAAAGAGGGGACAGTAAATGCAAATGCCCTGAGGTAGGAACATGTCTGGTGCGTGTGGGGGAAGGTGAAAGAAGGCCAGTTGTGAGATGAGAGAGAAAGAGGGTAGGAAATGAAACAGGAGAGGCGGCCGGGGGCCAGTAATCACTGCAAGGTGGATCAATGCATCCATGTTTCACAGTGACAGGATCTTTTGAGACACATGAATCATCTGAGCAGCACCAGCTCTAAGGAGGAAATGATCAGGAAGGTAAATACGAGCAGGTCCAGCACTGCACAGAAGTGGCAGAAAAGAGGGGAAGGTAGTGAAGCAGTTGAGAAAAGAATACTAAAAATATAATGGACGACTGAGTTCCTTTCTCTACCATAAGCTCTTAGCTCCCTCTGTACACATCACCAACTTTGTGGATTTTTTTTTTTCCAGGAAACTTTAAAATCTATCTTAGCTGCTGTTTGCTGACATGCTTGCCCATTCTTCCCTCCTCTCCTCTTATGTGGTGATACGTGCATAAGAAGGGACACTATTTTTTAATTTTAGTCCAGGCATACGTAATTAGGAAGATAAATCTGTTACATGAATCAATCCTTGACTCATTCTAAAATCAAACTGAAAGTTTTTATTTAGTATCCAAGTCATTGTACCCTTCCACTGTGAGAGATTGTACTGAATCTTCTGCATTGTTTTCAAGTTACACATTATAAACGGAACAAAATTAATGCAACATATATGACCATGGATTCCCATGTGTCAGCAGTCCAGGTCTGCATGGTTAGTTTCCTTCATCCAGAGCCCTTCCAGCACGAATCCAGGTACCATTTAGTTTTGTGACATAGTAATTTAATAAAGAATATCCTGGTATTCTAAAATGGCTGATCCACTGTGACCATTCCTGGTGGTACGAGACTTTCAGCACCAAGTGGCAAGTGAGGGCCAGGGGGTTTCTGAGAGAGTGTGCCAAGGGCCAGGGTGGTAACGTGCGTCCAAGCACAGTGGCAAGGCAGAAGAGACCCAGAATGGTTTTCCAAAATTAAATGTGAGAGCTGCAAGATGGGGACTCCGTGGGAAAACCAAAGTGGGGGACCACACAGTGGACTGAAGGGTAGTCTGAAGTGAATGGGGGCCAGAAAACAGGCCCCTCTGTTCTTTGCTCAGTGCTTAGGCAGGTAGGATACCAAGAAGGAGCTAGAGGGGATGAGGAATGCTTTTCCAGTGAAGAAAGTTTGAATGGGAGTCTAGAGGGCTGGGGTCTCTCCTAGTGCCCCAGGATTGCTCAGGGAGGTAACCGGTATAGACGGGGGCAGAGAACGTGCAGCCTCACAGTGCTGAATGGAGAGCTCATTTAGGACAGTTCTTGGCAACCAGATGGCTGTGGATACTGCAACAGGGCCCCAGGTGCTGTAGGCCCATCGCCACGTACGTGGTTTCAGCTTGCACAGCTCCAGAGACAGGGCGGTCCAGGGAACATCTGTGATGGCGGAGGTGTTCTGTGTGCTTGCTATTAGGGAAGCCACATGCAGCGACTGAGCCCTTGAAATGTGGCTGAGGTGACTACAGAGCTGAATTTTAAACTTTATTTGATTTTAGTTAATTAAAATATGAATTTGAATAACCACATGTAGTTAGTGGCTACCAACCCTGTTGGGCAGCACCATTCTAGAACTTTTTTTTTTTCAGGGCCTCTGCCCCTGATCTGGTGATGGGAATATTATGGAAGGCCAGGGACCCCATAAAGGAAGAGACTTCTGTTTTATTCTAAGACCCAGAACAAAGTCTGGCACAGGGTAGGTGCTCAATGCCACTTGCTGAGGGCATTAATTACTTAATAAGGACAACCAATCACACATAACCCTCTTAGATCAATCATCATTTCCAAAATTGTCCCCAACTGCCAGTATTAGGTTTTCCTTCTGGGGATGGCCCCTGGCTCTGGGATGATCTATAAAAATGATCTTTGAAAACCCCTTGCTAAGGACAGGACCTAGACAGAGTCTCCATCCTATCTTCAAATAATTCTCTCACCTCAGGCTTAGTCATTATATATTTTAAAAGGTGTTTATTCCTTGCAACACTTACAGAAAATAGTATTGAAAAACTAAGCTAACACGTTGGAAATTCATTCCCTTTCAGAGGACCACTGGTCTAGTTTCTTACCACATGAAAATAGTCACAATGGCTATCATTGATTAGGTACCACCCACTATGTGCCAGACACAAAACTAGACACTTGTCAATTGTATTTCTAATCCTTATGACAGTCCTACAAGCAAAAATCTCCCTCTCCACATTATATAAATGAGGAAGCTAAGGCTCAGAGATCTTTCATTTTCCTCTCCAAGGTCACACAAATCCAAGTTGTTGAACTGTGTGCCTCCAAAGCCCATATGTGCTTTCCACCACACTACACTGACTCGAAATGCTGCAGTTGTATCCTTCAAGGGGCCCAAGAATGTAGGAATATAGTAAAGAAATAAAGTGCAGTGCAGATTGCTACTTTTGAGAATATATAACTCTGAAGAAAATAACTCATTATCATAACAAGTTCCTTCTTCCCCCAGCCCAATTTTAATTATGCATGCCACATAGAAATGACAGCCACTGAAACACAGGCCTGCCCCATGAAGAGGTGGTATTTCTCCTAGATGATGAATTGCCCCAAGCAGGTAATAAATCTGAGAGAGCTTTGCGAAGGATACCTACTGAGAAGAAAGATAAGACTTTCCATTGGGAAACTGGAGAAGAGGGGTGGATAATTGTTGTGGTAAGTTTATTTATGTTGTCACTTTGAGCTTTTATGGGAAGTCCTAAAAGCCACATCTCTGGAGCTGGAAACTTGGCAGGAAGACAAAAGAAAATGTCCCATTTCTATTCAAGTGGTTACACACACGATGGCCAGAAATGGTTGAACCTTGTAATCAAAAGGGGGAATGAGCTAAGAATCAAGTGCAGATGACTCTGTTGTCCCTCACTTTCTGCCAGCTTGCAGCACCTGTTGGGCAGTGGTGGTGAGTTGGCATGAGGGGCACAGGCCAGTGCTTTGCTTCATTTTCCTCAGGACTTAGCTGACGGAGACCAACAAGCTATGCAAAGCCAGACTCCGTAGGGCATTGTCACAGATGACTCAGAGATGGTTAAGAAAGAGTAGACCTCTAGGTCACAGGTCCAGTTTTCCTTTTGTGTGAATTAGAAAGCATTCCGGAGGGGTGGAATGAGTTGCCCGAGGACCCAGGCCCGTCTCCAGAATCCAAGTCCAATCCGTTTTGAATGACGCCGCTCTTGAGAACCCATCTGACCATGCTCCCCATTGCCTGGCTCCCTTCCTCCAAGCCAGAATTTTTGTCAGGTTCTTTATTTGCCTCAGTACTTTCCTGGGGGCATAATTATGCATGGATTTCATCCTGAAAAAATGCTCACCTGCTATTTGTCATCAGCACTGCCCTTTTCCCAACCACTACCAGCTTCAGAACCCAGCGGGTCTCAGGCACGTAAAGACTACAGTTGGATAAGCCTGTGAGACAGACCGTAACTTACTCTGGAGAGAGCCTATGCCGGGGAACTCCAGGAGGCTTCTGGAGGAAGAGGGCCACCAGCAGTAGGGGTGCTAACGGGACTCAGAGCAGTTGTAGCTAAACTTGTCAAGTACTTCCCGTGTCTCCCATATCTGATATGAAACATTTTATGTGTCTTGTCTCCTTTAATTCTCAAGGTAGACCTACGAGATGGTTATTGGTATTGTCCGTCTTTCTGAAAAAGGAAATCAGAATGGAGAGAGCTTAATAATTTGTCAAAAGTCACAGTCTGCTGAATCTTACTCCAGGCTTAGGTCTTTTCATGGCTTTATTCAGGGAGTTGTGTGCCAGGCACAGAAATCCTTTTGTACGTGAAGCTCCCCTGCAATGGGACAGTCCTGCTTTTTCTCCCAGACCTCTCTGGGGTCTGCAAGAACCTGGGCATAGGGAGTCCAGACTCCGTGTTCCTTCCTGGGCCTGCTGGAGTCACAGTGTGGGCCTCCCCTGCCACCAGGTCCCTTCTGATTCATGGTTCCCCTGACCCCAGGAGAGCATGTTCATGCAGGAAGTCTCCGTGATCTAATGATCTGGTGATCAGCCCCCCATGTCTGCAACTGTGCCTTAGACGCTACCATTAGCTTCACACCACAAGTTAAACTCTTTCTAAATACTCTCTTTCAAATGCCAGGATACTTTCCCAGCTCAGAAACCAGGAGGGTCTTGAAAGTTCATTTCCTGTTTGACACTCTTGCATCAAAGCCCTGATATCAACATTGGTTAGATTTCTACCCTGGCCACAGATCACCTCTCACTTAGCATCCCATGCTTCACAAATCCTTTACTTCTTAGCCCTAGTGCACGTGTCCATTGCTACTTGTATTATTGTGATGCTGTTTCAACCCCATGTAACTAGTGTCTTAAGAATTTTGTCAATAGGAAGAGGAGGTGAGTTTCAGTGCAGGATGCTTGACACACATCCATCCTTGTCTTTTCATTGGTAGGTCTGGGGACTGACTCCCTGGTCTTCTGTAAGAGTGACAGCTTCCCTTGCACTGACCCAGATAATAGGGATCTGTGGCATGGGGCCCTGGCTGCACTGGGGTTTCTATCCTTGGCCCAGGTACCAGGCAGAGGCTGTGGCAGGCTGCTCTGCATGGAGCTGTGGGAATATTTGGGGAGGCAGTGTCTTGGGAAAAACAACAAAAAAGCTGGATAGAGATTTCAATGCTCTAACCTAGCAAAGGTAGTAAAATTCAGTAAAAAAAACCTTTTGGCCCAGTAGTCCCTGTAGGAATCTAGCCATCTAGCCTCAGAAATAAAAGAATCTGTTTATCAGGACATGCACACACACACACACACACACACACACACACACACACACACACGCACATTCAGTGGCACTGACACGAGTCCATCAACAGGCAAATAAATTATGGTACATGTTTAATATGGAATACTATAAGCTTATTTAAAATTCCACTTAGATCCAGGTGGGGGATGTCCATGAAGTATTGTTAAAAGAAAAATCTTTCCTCAAGGGAGGAACAACCTAAGACAGGCACAGTTGTAGGGGGGCCATCAGGTGAGAAATTGGGGATCAACAAGGGTGAGGCTTAGAACCTCACCCCCCCTGTTTTGAGAGAAATCTTCTGCATCCGTGGATGTTTTAATGCCCTTGTCTAGCTTGGATTAACACTTAGTCTACAGGCACACACCTGATCATCTACATTTGCTCTCTTACAACACTAAACTATGTTTTCTACCTTTATCTTGCATCTACCTACCACTTCAGCATTTTATTAAAAATAAAAATAATAATAATAATAAGGGAGAAATGTGGGATTCACATATAAATCAAGTATAAAAATCAAACGAATATTCATATTTGACCTGATTGTTTAAAGTTCATAATGCGTGATCAAAACTGAAAGTTTCTGTGATGACTGCCCTTGTACTGTTCACCATGTAAGAACTTATTCACTATTTAAGAATTTGTTCTCCATGTAAGAACTTGTTTGTTATGCCTCAGAAGATTGGAGACTGACGAGAATTAGGCTTGGGGTGGATTAATGATTGTGCATTGAGCATTGAGTCCCCTATACAGAATTTTATTGTTGTTAACAACCATTTGATCAATAAATATGAGAGATGCCCTCTCAAAAAAAAGAAAAAAAAAAAGAAAAATCTGTAGGATAATATGTATATTCTAAGTCAAGTTTTGTAAAATGACATCAACAATCAAAAGCAAATGAAAATAATCTGCCCCCTCAGGCCACGTGTGATATAGAGAGTGGAGACCTGGGTGAGAATCTTAGACCAACAGGACACAACAGTGGTGGCCTGAGGGAAGCAGGGGCTGTGGGGGATTATAGAATTTATTTCCTTTGTGCCCCTTGGCTTGCCTCACTCTTTTGGAAACACTCCGTGCTTGTATTGGTATAAAGATGGAGATAATAGTAGCTATTAGAATAGTAGGAGCTCCGAGCTTACGTCTAAAAGCAGATGGAGTAGAAATGAAATGGGGAAGGTAAGGTATTCCTGAAGAACAACAACTTCTCTCCCAGATATATTCCTATAGACAGAAAAATAATCTTATTTCGTACCCATAGCTCCTAGTCCCATACCTGGATCAGGTCCAGCATAGGCCCACCGACCCCAGCATGCGCGCGCACACACACACACACACACACACACACACACACAGGATGATGGGGCAGGCAGGAGTCTCAGAGCTCTAGAGGGTATCACTCTCACTATATATAAAAGGCATGGAGAAGATGGGCATGGGATGCTCAGCTAGAGGTGACTCTTTGGAAGGGGGAGTTCATTAAGCCCTTTGCACCTGAAACGAGAACGTGAGCATCAGGACATTCTCTTATATTCTTGTCCTTGATTTGGCAGAGTGACCCATGAAGCATGCCAAGTAGAGACTAAATCATAATTCTGTTAGATGATTTAGATCTTGTTGAACAAACATTCCAGCTTTGTTAGAGTATCAAAGAGTCATCTGCTCTTTCTGATGTTTTGATAACATAAAAATCATCATCATCATCGTCATCACCACTAATGCACATTGAGTGTGCATGTTCCAGGAACTGTACTAAAGGCTTGTATCCATTATCTCATTTTATCTGCATAACAACCCTATGACGTGGGCTCTATTATTACCCTAGTTTTACCATTACGGAAACTGAGCCAGGATTCGAACACCTGCTGACTCCAAACCCACACTCTTCATAAACTTGGGAGGTTAGTTTTTACCACAGATTTGTTGGGTTCAAACCAACCATCTGAAATCAAATAGTGAGGTGTGTAAAATAACATATTTGTATTCCCCTGAGATCAGCTCATTAGTCTAGGATGAGGTATGCCCAAATTGGAAACAGTCAGCTGGGGAACTGCTGAAGGTTTGCAGCTGATCATGAGCTTAACCTGAGTCAACAGTGTAACGTAGCTATTAAAACAGCAGTGCCACACTGCTTTAAAAGAAGTCCAGGTTGTAATGTTATTAAGTAACAGGCCTGTCATACTCTGCTGTTCAAAACCCACCATGGTCAATACATTTTAAAAATAAACATGACAAACAAGAGTATGTCAAGAGAAACATGACAAGGAATTTTCAAACTACTCTTAGGACTTAACGCTAGGCCAGGCACTCTGCTAAGAACTTCACATGTGTTGTTTAATCTAATTCCCGTAAGAACTAAAATGGTGTACTTTGGTCTTTCACAGAAGAGAAAAGCAGGGTCCGAATTGCTCAAGAATCTTGCCCCAAGGCATACAATTGATAAACAGAGCTGAGATTTGGCAGCTGGCTTGTCTGCAACCAGAGCCTAGGACGCTGCCTACATCCAGGACCCAGGAGATGTGACCTGCGACCAATGGTGAAGGAAGTTCAGGATGAGCCCAGAGAAGATGGGACTTTGGTCAAAAACCCAGTAATTATCTTCTGGTACCTGGCTAAATGTCTAACAAAGACATGTTTTGCTTGGTCCACATTGGGGCTGCTATCATCTTTTGTGTTCTTTTTAAGGAGAATTTTACGTAATGACCCTTATTCCCTAAAACATTGCATTTTTTCCTTATTCTCTAGGAAACAAAAAAATTATTCCTTAAGAAATTGCAGGCAATGCTAGACTTGTATGTTTAGCTTCTGTAGCTTCAGAACATCTCCAGTGCCAGTTGATTACCAGCATTGCTCTAATGCCTTATAGAATCCCCCACCTATGGGATTCCTTTGTTAGCCCTCTGGCTCCTGGGGAAAGGGAAGGAATGTTTGTGTAAGCAGTAGGTAGAAGGGAGGCCAGTTCCCTCAGCAAAAGCCCTGTCAAGGAGAGCTTGTTGTGCATTAAAACTAAGAACCTTGCAGGGCAGTGAGTTTCTCAGCTTCAGAAGTAATCAAGTAAGCAAGTTAACAATTCGGTTTTCCTGGCTCTCACATAATAGGTCCTTCATACCAATCTTTAGATTTCAAGTCCCAGTTACAACATTTTCTTGCAGGGAGATTTGCTTTTAGGAAAATAATACCTATCAAATGGAGAGGAAAATTGGTGGTGTCTGCATACTTCTTACCGAACAGGTATTATCATCTTAATGATAAAATATAAGCCAGAAAGAGCAGATGACTATAGCCAGGTATTTGACTCTTCACATGTTCTTTGCCTACAAGTAGCAGGATATTATTTTCTACCAGTTAATTTTCCTGTAAGTTATTGCAAGATTCCTGTGGGTGGACATTTACAAATAATGTTTGAATTCCCAGGGAAAAGGGGGCTTCTTGAACAGACCTAATACTGGCATTTTGGAAATATTTAGAGAGAATGTTTGTTAGGTAAGTTCATCAAATAAGTCTAATTATAGGGATAATTGATGGATTTTCTTGTTTATAAAACTTCATTGAGTAAATGATGTGATGACAGTTTGAAAATAGTGACATGTAATATCTTCTAATTTATGTAAATTTAAAATGTGAAGTCTGTAGTTAATAGGTGCGTATGTGGACATATATAACAATGTGTGGACAATATGTCTATAATAAAAATAATCCTTGTAATTTTTAGTTTCCTTTTTAGAACTCCATCCCACCATTGGACTTTGTTTGCATGACAATTTTGTGTGATACTTGCTCAGTTAACACACATGACATTGTAGTGTCCTATCTTAGGATAGAGTGATTTGTGTTCCCATCATGTGTCAGTAACTACAGAAGAGGTGTCCTCTTCATTTTTCTTCCTTACAGCCCTTAAGTGAGTGTTCTAAGCCTGGTAAATTTTGTTGAATTAAGATTACCACTAAAAGTTGAATTGTTCCCAGACTTCCCCACTAGCACGTATAGAACAACTCCTAAATCGTGCCATGGCCTTGAGTTGGAATAGGAAATACACAGGAGGAAAACAGAGGCACACTGGAGGGACATTTATGCAGGGTGACGTTGGCCTCATCGTTCAAGTGTGATGCAGTGTCTGTGCTTATCACGGCCACTTGGCACTCAGCATGCTTTTCCATGTTCTTCTATGCCATTCCTGGATTACAAGTACGGTCCTTTGGGCAAACAGGGCTCTGCCAGTTAGAGGCACTTGTGTGAGATTTGGAAGGCAGGAATGGGGGCATCTTTCTCTTCCCACTTCACTTGGCTGGTAAGATCGCTGGTTGTAGAGAGACAGCCGCAGGGGTGCTGGCCTTCTGACCTTTGGGTCTCTGATGCAGCATTATGTTCTTGAAGAGCTAGGATCAAGATTTTAGATGTGAAGTAAGTTGATTGTTAAAATATACCTTTTATTTTAAAATACTTCTAGATTTCCATGAAAGTTATGAAGCTAGTACTTGGAATTCCCATGTATATATACCACATGTAGCCTCCTCTAGTGCTAATTCTTACATCAGTGTGGTACGTTCATAAAGTTACTAACCTAATAGTGGTATGTTACTATTAACAAACATCCATACTTTATTTAGATTTCCTTGGTTTTCACCTAATATCCTTTTTCTGACCCAAGATCCCTTTCAAGATACCCCATTCCATTTAGTCATGTCTCCTCTTGGCTGTGTGGTTTTGTAGACGTCCCTCGATTTTGATGATGTTGACGGTTTTGAGGATACTGGCCAGATATGTTGTAGAAAGCCTGTCCACTAGGATTTATCTGTTGCTCTCCTCATAGTTACACTGGGTTATGGACTATGTGGGAGGAAGACCACACAGGCAAAGGGCGGTTCTCATCATGTCATATCAAGGGTACAGATTATCAACAGGACTTGTCACTGGCGATATTAGCCTCGATTTCCTGGTGGAGGTGGTGTTCGTCTGATGTCTCCCTGGGAAAGTTACCTTTTCCCCCCCTTTCCATACTCTCCTCTTTGGAAGGGAGTCACTATGTGTGGATCACTCTTAGCAAGAGAGGAGTTAGCTTCACTGGCTTGGCGGTGGAGAACCTACATAATTCATGTGGGATTCTGCACTGGAGACTTGTCTCTTCTCCTGTATTTATTACTTTATTCTGTCATTTATCTACATCTATATTTATATAATATGGACTCATTTGTTTTATATTTTGGGTTATCATTCAATGCTACGTTATTTAGTTGGTACTCAGGTTGTTTCAGCTTTGGCCACTGGAAACCTTTGGCTCCTGTATCTCTCTGTTTTCACCGCCAGCATTCTGGCTGGTTTTGTTTTGTTGTGTTTTGTTACTGTTTTCTTATTTTCGGGTGCTATAAAATACCCAGGCTTATCCCTGCTCCAAGCCTAGATATTGATCAATTGATCAGTTGATCAATTGATTCTCAGATCTTACTTCAAATTTTTTTTTTTTAAGAAATAACAGGCAGGACAAACACAACATGTCTGTGGGCTAGATCCAAGCTGGATCAGTTTTGCTGGCAGGTACCCTTTCCAGACCCTTCAGTTCTTACTCTTGTGTGTCCACATGTGCCTTCCATGCTCTCTCGTTTCACCTCTGAATCCACATCTGTTCTCATTCACACTAAAATAGAGATGACTGCCCATGGTTTTTTCATTTTAAAAGCAGTCAGGTATTGGGTAAGTGAGTCACTTGGAAGGCATGAGAGTGGATTCCAAACAAAAACAGTGATCTTGGATCTACTTGCCCCAAAAAGGGAAAGTCCACTTGCAAACAGAAGGTAGAGAGAAAATGAGATTTGACTTGCAATAAAACCAGAACACAGTACGCACACGCTGGCACTGTACATGTGTGAAGTTGACGCTCACACGATAAGCGCAAGCGGTGGGAACTGGGAGGGACTGGAGGCCTCTGTGTGGGATGAGAGAGTGCTGGCATCACCCAGGCAGGCTGACCACCAGCAACCCTGACATGACTGTTTCCCTGCAGGAAAGGGGCTCATGTTGGCAGGTCTCATTTCAACAGGAGCTCAGATACTCATTGCCCCCAAAATAAATAAATAAAACATTTTGAGATTCAAACATCTTTTGGGCCACTAGTTTGAGACCTCTTCAGGGGAGGATACTCCAAATATATATATATTATACTTGTGCTAGATTTTCAGGCAGTAGGCAGTTTCTGGAGGTTTCTCCTTGACCCCAGTTCCTGGTGGAAGGCCCTGGGTTGGGCCTCATGGCCTGCCTCTACTTGCCCAGATGGAGGGTTGACTCCAGCCCCTTCTCATAACACTGTCAGCATCACCACAGGGAAAGCTGGGACCTTAGGATTTCAGCAACTTGCCCAGCAGATGTGCTGTCTTGCTCTGCTTACTGCATTTTTTTTTTTTTTGTACTTGCTGAAAACATTCTCAATCCTCACAGCAGGGCTGAGGTGCCATGGGACTCAGAGTTGCAGTCAAATAACCATCATTATAACTTGGCCAGGCACTTAGGCAATAGTTGACTTGGTACATTAGCAAGTAGAGCCTTGGGGCCTAGAACCAAATTCTTGCTGCTGATCCGGTGCCTGGGAGCCAGTCCCCACCAGACTTGCATTCTGGGACCCTCAGTCACCTGTCCCTCCCGAGGCTGAGCCAGCCTGTGAAGTCTTCCCTTGGCACAGAAAGCCATGTAGAGAGGCTCCGCCTCGGGTGAGGTCTTCCCCCTCCTCGCTTACCCATGCCCCCAAAGCCTAATGAGCATCCGGGCTGCAGAGGAGCCCCTAGAAACCACCTGCTCTCCTGTTTCAGGATTAATGGAAACAAGTGATGCAGCAAAAATGCCATGACAGAACCTTCTGCTTCCAATCCTCTCGGTGTCATTTAGCTGAAGAAACCGTAAACAAAAACAAAGAAGAAGAAAACAGCTGGTGGTGTAATCCTGCTCTGTGCTTCAGAAGAAAGCAGAGGGGAGAGGGAGTCCTTGTTTTCTCATCTTAGAGGACTCTTATTGGTGGAAACTTCTGGGGAGCCCTGTATGTGTGTAGCTTTAACACCAACTTCACTGTGAAATGTTAGAGCTGGGATTTGGTCCAGCCTCCCCCTCTCCAAGGCCACGCTCTGTGACCTCCAGAGGATTTTGCTTCAAACAACTCAATTTCAGGGATTTCATAGCTCTTAATAAACCCAGCAGCGTGGAGCACATTCTATTTCCCCAGCCTCAAGAGAAGAGAGACAAAGGCCCTGAGTAAACACGGGCCGTCTGCTGTGGTCAGAGACTCAGAGCCGGGCCTGACATTTGAGTTAAAACTACTGGCAAAGAATACTCACAACTTCTTGACAAATTCAGGTTTTGCCCTTGAGGGAGGAGCTGTGGTTGCGACTTTGTTCAAAGACATAGAATCAGCCACTCAAACGTGCTGTCAGTCACGCTGGTGTTTGCAGAAGGGGGACGGCACATGGAAAGGTCCAGGGCGGTAATGGCTAAGGCAGGTGACCTGGTTAGTCACCTTCTCTTTGAACTCTGTACCTAGCGACTTTCTGAGGATTATATTGCCCCTCCTGAAGAAGTGAATAGGCCAAGGGTTAGAGCCCAGATACTGGCTGGAGCCTCATTTGAGTCTGTTTGTCCTGATGTCATGAGCTCTAAGTTTGTTTAAAAAAAAAAATCTCAAGCTTGTGTTTAGAGCTAAATGGACCTGGAATGGTGAAGAATACAGGAGAATCGTGGGCTGAGCCCAGAATGAAATTATCACTGGGTAAAATTTCCCTTTTCAGAATGTCTCAAATTCTAAAAGTCCAGGTCTGGAGTTCTGCAATTACAGATCCATGATAAACTGTGGCTGGGTCTTGACGTGGGAACTGAGTAGTCAGCTTCTCCCAGGAAATGTTCTCTAGGTCTTCTTTTATGTTAAAAAAATCCACCATAAAATCATTAAGACATTCAAATACCAGAGCTTCTGTGGCTAAACACCAAGTGTTTTATTTAGTTAATGAAAGGAAACATTAAGTGAGTGGTTACTATGTGCCAGGCACTGCATTGAATTAGCACTTTACATAAATTATTGAATTTAATCTTCACAATCCTATGAAAAATATATGATTGTCCCTATTCTACAGATGGATAAACTAAAGCATGGAGAGGATAAGTAATGTGCCCAAGAGGGTACAGGAAATCAGTGGCAGGGCCAGGATTCAAACCCAGGGATCTGGGCCAAAGGCCCAGCGGGGACCTCTTAGCCCCTGAGGGCAGCTAGTTCCCATTACTCCGTGACGTAAACTTTCTTTGCCTCCAACTCTATTTCTTCTGTTCAGAATTTTTGGCTTCCTGTTGGGGAGCCCTCAGAGGTGGGCTTGCATCTGAGCTTGCCCTCTTTGCAGTGATAAGACTCCGGGGGTCACAGACTGGCAGCGCAAACCTGAGTGTGCGTTTGCTGAGCTGCGTGAAGATCGTGTTTCACCGCGGGCCAGCGCCAGTCACCAGCGCTAATTTAAGTTGAACACAAACCAGGTAAGCCAAAACCCAGAGAAGTTAATGAAGGGGCTATCTCATGAACCCATGTGAATATTGGAGAAGTATGTGGGGGCACTGTTCTCTCATGGGAATAGTGAGTATAGGCGCTCAAACGAAGCCCAGGGTCCATAAAGCCCCAAAGGGTAACTTTCCCCATTAGTATTCTCACTGATTTTGAACGGTTTGTCTCCCAGTCTCTCTTCACTCCCAGCCCTCAGCAATGTATTCTCCCTTTAAAGATGTTCTTTTGCAGTCTCCATTCTTGCAAATGCATGCGTCATCTCCACATTGGCTGGTAGCAACAAATGGGAGGAGAATCCTTTCTTTGAACTTGCTTTGTTCCTTTTTCAAAATATGACTGTGGATGAATGACACTCTAATCTTACATTTCCAGCCTATTAATTTGATTCTTCCTGTGCCATAATAGTGACCAGGTGCCTAGACTGACAAGACTACGAAGAAAGACACTCACCTGAAAGGTAAAATTAGAGGCCCATCAATAGGACACTGGCAAAACAAACAGTATATTTAGTATATTATTGCATTTAGGAAATGTAAGAGCATGGTTAAAAATGATGAGATACGCAAGAAGTTCTAACCTATGGTGGAGCAAAAATGCACAGTGTAAAATGTATGGAGGTATTTTTCATTTTCGTTTACGTAAAAGGCAATCACCAAGCAATACTCCCTTTCTTTTCCTGTGAGGTCACATACATGGGCACAAAAGAATACCACAGGTCTGAAAGATGCTTTGCAAACCATCCAAACACGCCCAGGAAGGAGAGAACAGAGGTCACCAGCCATGAACAGTGTTAAAGGGGATTTGAGCCTTGTCTGTATTTCTTAATGTGAAAAGGAAAATGTATTCATGTATTCCTTACATAATTACAAATCAGTTAAAAAATGTTAAATATTATTTTCATATAAAAGGGCCCCAGCAGAAGACTTCTACTTATGTCTTGGTGCACACAATCTCTTACCACCTTGTATTCACACGAGAATTAGAATTAAAATGTGAGTTCCCAGGCAGTGTGGGTCACAAGGAGAGCTACCCCAGGAGAGTGTAAATGAGTGAGAATTTCCTTGGGGTCAAGTTTGGTTTGGGAGATGGCAGGGTGGCTGGTGCAGAGCTGAGGAAGCCCTAGTTGGGTCTGGGTGTGATGCTCTTAGCCAGCTTTACAGTTTCCTCTGGGGGTTGCCCTGGCTAAGTGTTCAGTCCCCAAGGAGAGTCTTATTATTATCTGTTGCTGGAGTCTATATCCAGAGCGTGTCCAAGCAGCTCACCCCTTTGGTAAGTTCTCAGAGTCCTGACACTTCTTGGGCAGCCAAAGCAAAACAGAACATGAAGCCAGGCAGCCACCTCACGGCAGCGGTGACAGTATGTCTCCTTGTTAATGTCTTCAACATTCCGTGAATACTGATGACCGAGAACACAGTCATCTGAGTTGAAATACAATCTAGAAAATGGAAACCTGCATTCATTCAGCACCCAGTCTGCCAGGCCACCCAGCTTTCTGGGAGGGACTTACCATAGAAAGGATATGGCCATAGTTTAGGGGCCCCAGGAAACTCTGTGGACTTGAGTGCGTTGTGGCTGACCTGCCAGGGACACACCTCCTTGAGAGGATTTTCTGTTAAATTGCTGAGTTTGGGGAAATTGGGTAAAAATCTGGGCTGGGTGGTCTAAGGAAAAGCAGTGCTGGACATGAAGCAGTAAAGTCAAGACGAGATAGTGCAAGGAAGAAGGGTGGGCAGCAGGGAAGGTGAAGGAAGCACCTGCTTGAAGTTGCAGAGGCTACGGCCCAGAGAGATGGTGAATGAGCAATTAATACCCCCACCCCAGTGTGTCCTGATCTGAGGTTTTGGGAATTGCACCCCTTGGGTTAATTTCACCATAAGTCAGCTCTCCCCACCACATTTAGCCCTGTGCCCCAAAGCTATGTTTGTGAACAGATACGCTAGGTGGTGTTAAAAAACAAAACTCGGAAGAGTGAATTTGAAGATTGAATTGCCTTTATTAAGCACTTAATGGGTCTAGGAGCATCCCCTCTTGTGAGTAGAGAGATGTTCCCACGAGCTACAGAAAGGAAGAGGTTTTCACAGGCAGGGTGAGGAAGTTATCATTAGAGGAAAGGTCACCTTCAATGGGGACAAAAGAGCCTACTAGGTGGATTCCTTGGGGGGATGGAAAGGGCTTCTGTGACTTACCCATGTCCTGACTGGCTGCATTTCTGGGGGAAGTTGAAACTACAGTTAGGTTAGGTATTAAGCTCCATTCTGGTAACTTGGCCCAGCAGAAGTGACCTCAGGTTGGGCCTGTGTTTTTCTTCTTAATAGTGGCCACAGGCTACTTTCTGCACACGATGAGTTGTGAGACTAGCGCCCTAGCAGCTCTGTCAAGCACATGGTCACCTTTTGGCCCTTCAGAGCTGCTCCGAAGAGGCCCATGGGCTCCTCCTGAGGCAATGTCAAAAATTGGATTTTATGATTGTGTGGTATAAAGGCAAGTAAGGAATATTATATATTAAAATACTTTCTTTGACCTAAAAGTACATTTTTTTTCCTTGTGATTTTCAAGAAGTTAAAACGTTTTCTCCAATCCTCCTCCCCCAGAGTATTGTAGTCCCTAAGTGCTTTGCCACTATGCCTAATGCAGACGTCAGCCCTGCCCCAAACTGAGGGATGCTTTGTTTTCACCTGTAAATAAGTTTAACCCTGATTTACAAGCTTTCCAGGAACTTAGACTATGGCTCTGATTTAATTCCTTGCTGTTCTTTTTTTTTTTTTTATAAGTAACACCAGTTTTATTAAGTTGTAACTAATCAGCTTTATTCAGGTCCTTAATAGTTTTTCCTTGCTGTTTTTTTTTTGTAGCCCTTTGCTCAAATAAAAAAGTAGAAAAAATCAGGGCATGGGCAAATTTTTAAATCAGAATTTAGTTGCCTTTGAATTTCAAAGGGTTTATTGCTAAGCTAGAAAATCAACCACCTTTTAATGACTACGGTTGACCCTTGAACAACACATGGGATTAGGGGTGCTGGCCCCCCATGTAGTCGAAAATCCAGGTATCACTTTTGACTTCCCCAAAACTGACCTGCTAATAGCCTGTTAGTAATAGGAAGCCTTACCGATAACATAAACAGTCGATTAACACATATTTTGTTTGTTGGATGTATGGTATACTGTATTCTTACTCTGAAGTAAGCAAGAGGAAAGAAAATGTTTCTCAAATTGTCAAATCTCCAAAAAATGTTCTGGTATAGTTACTGAAACAAATCCGTGCATAGGTGGACTCAACGTGTTCAAACTCATGTTGTTCAAGGGTCAACTTAATTTCTGTGTGCCATTCTCATTTAATTCCTATGAGGTCCCGTGAGTTAGACCCTATGACCCTTTTAAAAGGATGACCTTTAACAAAGGGTTTAGCTGTGTTATGTAACATGCCTCTAAGTCACACAGTCAGAGTTGAAGAGGAGATTGAAGTCTTTCTATCTTCTTCCTCCACTGACCTTGCTGCTTCTCCTGGCTGGGTTCTGACCCTGGCTGGCTCCTTTTCTTCAGGGCTCAGTTTACCTGCTCAGAGGGCAACCCCCAGCTCATTTTGATCAGAGTACACAGTGGCAATGCCCAGCATTGCATTCAATGTCAGTCTGTCTGTCCCTACCTAACGCCTGCCCAAACATATAAACTCCAGGACAGCAAGGAGCTTTTCTCTCTTGTTTTCTGTATGGTGGACACATAGCATGTGGTCAGTAAAGAGCTGTTGGTTGAATGACTCATAATCCAAAGGCTGCATGCCCATAACCACCACTCTACACTGCCTCTGAGGAAGGCTTTCTTCCTCCCGAGCTTAAATTTGATACAACTTGGCAAATTTTAAATTGAGGGGTATGTTACTCAGTGGAACAGGAAGTAAAAGGGCCAAAGATCACAGGCTACAGTGAATTTTGGAAAATGGCTTGACCTTCTTATGGCTTGACTTCTTAAAAGGATAAGGATGACAGAACAACACCTCACACTCTAAATATAAGAATAGGAAAATGAAATGCACCTTTGTGCTTTACAAATGATCATATTAACAATGGTAAGGGTGGCACAATAAATACTGTCATGGAATACTATCAAAACATTGCTCACCCACAGCATTATTAAATAAAAAATATTACAGTAAGTGATGAGCTCTGAGATGGTCCATTATGAGGTGTTATCTGGAAAGAGCTCTGAAAAGCCAGAAATAAACAATGACTCAGCCAATGTTCCTTGCCTCTGATGCAAAGAACTATGAGCTCTGGGCACTGATTCCACGTCCCATGTTGACGTCACTTGATGCCACGGGAGGATTCCTGGGGTCTGAGAGTCCTGTCCTTTGGGAAAATGAGACTCTCTGAAGAATGGATGAAATTAAAACTGGAGATTGGTTGGGGCCAGGCGGTGTGGGGGAACTTCTCCGCTACATAATTTAATCAAGTCCGTTAGTCAGATGCCAGAACTTCTACTCTAAAAATTCCTTCTTTGTCAAAAAGATGAGAGTCAGAGCCAGGTTAGGCACTTCTGTCACTAGCCTTTGGATCCAGGTGAGAGCTGTGCCCTCCTGGGGGGCATCCTGGTGTCCTGCAATGATCCTCTCATAGTAGAAACCATCTCTATGGCCAAAGGCTGCACACTGACAGTGACAGCCTAGCGGCTGCTGCCGCTTTTACTTGCAGAGTCATTGTTCGTTCAAGAAAGGTCCAACTCATTACTTTGCAGAGCACTTTGGAACAAATAGGGTCCAGTTCTGTTCCAGGATAACAGCTGCTGATAAATACTTTAGGCTGTGATTTTAATCTTGTTTCATGGGGATTTACATGTATAATGCTTTTGCAACCATATAAGAGTGTTTTCAGGGCAGGTATTTTCCAGTTAGACACATGCATCTCTGCATATTTGACTCTCCAACAACATCCTTATGTAACTGCCATCTTCAAATAAGCCAGCATTAACCAGACAGCGATGTTGGTAGTTGCTTTTGTAGTCTGAAGAACAAAAGTGGAGAGGCTGAGTGGCTCCTCTTCCACGCCAGACTGCAAAGCCCCTCCCGGCAGTGGCCTGGCCGAGCTCTGCTAGCCTCGCTCACAGCATCGCACATATTTCTTATTCTGCAAGAGGAGGCTTGTGGGATTGCCTGCATCAGCCTGAATCCCAGTGCTCCTTGCTATATCATCTGCAGGCCTCAGCTTTTTTATTCAGAGAGGTTAGGGCACAGACACACTTGGGAACCACTGGTATATATTTTGCATAAGAAGCGTTGTATTTTATTAATTAATTCATCTGCAAAAATATGTGCTTTGGTGACTGATTCTTTGGGAGGAAATTCAATGTCTCATTAGAGATCATTATAGTATCGTTATACAATTACGTATGTCAGGCCAAATGACATTTGACATCGTGGTGTGAGAGGTTCTTTCTAAATGGGATGTGACTTAGGAAGATGATAAACCCAGGACAGTCTTGGTTTCATTTTTTTTTCTCTTCAAACAGAAATTCAAAGGTCAATGAGGCAAGTGAATGATCAGAAACCTTAGGTTCCTTAGTAGCTGGCCCAAGTGCACAGTTTACTAAGTTCTCTTGTTTAAGGCTATGACTTAATGGAGAAAAAAAAAGAGATTACCTTATCCTCTATTTAGATGTCCAGGGGTCCTAGAAAAATAGTATCTCAAGCAAAGCTATGTGGCACAAAATGTTGGACCTAAGTCTCAGTCCCGTCTCAGCTGGTGGGCTAACACGAACAAACAAATGAATGAGCGAACCATGCTTATATAACCCGTCAACGAGGAGGAGCTGACCTGGTGCCATGAGGTACAGCATTGTTCAAAAGATCCCCATTTGTTCAGAAGAGGCACGGCAAACTTCCATAGTTCTGTGCAACCTTTGCTAGACTCTCCTGTTCATGCACACCTTCACTTCACTTCTTAGCAGACACGTAGGCCTCTCCTCTGGCACTTTTCCATGTATTTAGGACACAGGTCTAAGGTTTGCTGTGGCTGAAGGCCTGACCACAGATCAAAGCAAAGAAGAATGATAAAGTTCAAAAGTGTTTGAGGGATATGGTGCGGGGACTGATTTAAGGCCAGAAGCAGCTGACTTGCTTCCCAATCTTGGGAAGGACCCTTTTCACTTGCTGTCTTCTGTCTGTCACTGTGTCTGCTTAGATGGCCAAGGTGGGCTCCTCCTGCACAGCAACCAGGAATTACACCATTTCCTCTCCCACGTGGTGGCCAAGTCTAGGCCTGCATATGGTAGGGGTCCAGTAGCATATGACTGATACTAATTTTAAAAATAGGGGTTACTTTGTGTTTCTGGCATTTGCTTAGTCTTATTTCCTAATAAGGAGAAATAATAATAAGAATCATTATTCTTATTAATTAATTAAGAATCTTACTAAGTGTAAAACTTTCTCTAGACAGAAAGATCTAGCTTAGGACACTAGCTAAATTTAGAGAAATTTTGGCAATTTTTGCTAATCAAATTTTAGGTAGAGCAAGAAAACGTGTGCCTTTCTGACTTTTCTTATAAATGCTGTGGTAAAGCAGTCAAGATGTACTTGCAAATGAATTCACACCACTTTTCATGGGCATGTGTGTTTCCGTAAACTATGCTTGCTTAAAATAGCATACACCTGTATAAAATGATATCTTATATACACATATTAAAATTTGCCTAGAGATGTCCATTAAAAACAGAGGGGCTAAATCAAGATAAGGCGAGTTCAAGCCTCCCTTCAAGTCATGAAAGGGGCCCCACCTGTTTGCCTACCCTAACTCGCATCTCCTTGGTTTCACAATAGATCAGACAGTGTGGAGAGCAAGGGGAAGAAGAGAGTGTTAACACATGCCTTGGAAGGAGCCCTTGCTGGTAGCAGAGCAGAGGCCGAGCTGTTTCTGACAAATGTACTGTAGCCTCAGGTACCCAGTCACTGCAAATGTGGTTTTTGAAACTTGCCAAGCACCACATTTTCAGTCCTCCAGGGACATCGTTAGTTACCCCTGAGAAAGTCAATGGCCAGTTGCTCCATGGAATCTTTGCTCTCTAGCTTAAAGCCAAATTCCTTTGACAGGTGCAGGGGGGCTGTACCAAGGGCTTTAGGGAAAGTCCACCTTGGTCCTGTGGGTTTCTCTCTTGAGGGCTGCCTCCCTCACTGAGTTCTCTGGAGCCAGCTGTAAAGTTCTTCTGTCACAAGATACCATTCTTTCAGCATGAACAACATTAGCGTTTGCCTAAGCTGAAGACCTTTGTGAAACGCTAGCTTTTAAGTAAATGCCATAAAACATTTTTAAATGCCACATTAACGTGAGAGAGGGGGTCCTCTTCTCTGTGTGTGGCCAAACCACATTCATGGCCTTGCCCTCCTAGCTTTGAAACAGGGCATGTGGAAGTGATTGTCGGGGAAAGGAGCAGCTACAGAAGCAGGGGGAAGATTCTGTAGCAACACCCAAAACCGGTTCTGGAAGCCGTGGAACAATGTAAGTTCTGTTGTGCAGGAATGCATTCGCCACACAGCGATTTCCTAAAATACCCCAAGGGACTGAGGCCCTAAAAGGCTGAGGCTGGGCTGTAGGGATGGTGCTGCTGTTGTGTGCAGACCAAATTCATTAGTGATGTTTTAAGTGAATGTAAAGCATTCGTTCACAGGAAATGTCTAGTTAGATGTTAGCCTGAGAGCTACATTCTGCATGTAAAGGGGTGGGATACAGATGACCTTGAATCCACAACATCCCAACCTTAGAGAATGTGTTGGAACTGCAAAACCAAAAGAAAACAGAAAACATCAATTGGATGAAGTTGTGAGTCAGTGGTTATGAAACTCAGAATTTTCACTGAAAATGCCCAATGCGGTTCTATCAGGAGAGGCAGGCTCATTGGACTGAACTCTTCCGACATCAGAACCATTTCAAATATTTGAAGTCTGCATAACTAAGAACAGGATAAGAATGGCTCACTAGACTCTGGGTTACGTGAAAGTCACCCACAAACGCTTGTGTTCTTTCACTTGTCACTTTTAGGATATTTTCGGTGCTTGGCAGACGTGTCTGAGTTCAGGTGATCCACTTGTTGGTGTTAATGTTTATTTTTCTCCTTCTCTAGCTGATCCTTCCAGTAAAGCCACACGGGGTCTACAGCAGAGCAAAATGACTGTTCCTGAAGTCCCCCTGGAGAGCTGAAATTTGCAGATGGGATTTGTTAGTTGTATTTCTAAGCTTGAGAGATCATCTCCCCTTTACCCTGAAGGTAAAACTTTCCTCTTTATTAATCCACAGAGTGATGTTCTTATCTGCAATTTAGATTACTGAGGCCATGTGGGGACATTTGCAAAGCCTGCTGTGTTGTTTCAGAAATAGGTGTCTGCTTAGACATCTAAATATTTCTCCTCCTTCCCCCACTTTAAGGACCATACTTGCCAAGTCCAGTTTTAAGATATGGAATGGGTTAATCCCAGCATCAATTCTAGACAGACAATTGCTAAAAGGATGCTTTCATTTAGTTACTGATTTTAGTGTGGAACGTCAAATGGGAAGTTCTTTAGAAGTATTTTTAAGTTGAAGAATAAAAACAGACACACCAGAGGGAGATCTGCCAACTATATAAATACATAGGCGTTAAGCCCCCTCTACATAAACCAAATATAAATTGAAAGACAATGAGTAAACTGCATATATAAACAGATGAAACCCCAGTGGATAAGTCAGAAAGATCTGAAAGCAAGGACCATATGTCTTTCAAACTCTCTCAGCTTTTCTACTCAAGTAATGTGTTATTTGTCCCAGGTTCGCTGCTAACTCATTCCATTCAACATCCTCCTCGTCACTGTGGAGTTTGTCTGCTGTCTACACGTTTGGGCTTTTGGCAGATGTAGATGCTCTCAACAAGAACAGCATTTGAGTGTTACTCAGACCCCCAATGGGCTTCAGATTGTATAAAGCAGAGATTTATAGCTCTTTGGGGATGTAGCTCTGTTTGAAGCAAAATATCTTCTCACTTCTTTCCAGTACTCACACGTGGGGCGCTGACCCCCGTGCAGGGGGAGGAGGTAAGCGCTGGCTTTCTCACAGTGCCTGCGCACAGCCCTTTCCCAGAGGTCCGGGAGAAGGGGAGCCGACGACATTCGGGAAGCTGGGATGGTCTCTGAGCATTTACTTGAGCAAAGCCTGAGCTGTGTCTTCCAATGTAAAACAGCCTCCAACAGATGAAAAGTTAGGAAGGTGACAAACCGTTTCTCCCAGTATCAAAAGCAGTGACATATGTGAACGTATGTCAAACGGCAGTCGCTACACAGGACTATTGATAGAGTGAAGAGAGGAGGTCCCACACTAGAGAAGCCACTCTTCAGCAAGTTGGGTTGTTAGATGTGCTTCCATAGCGCTGAGCAAATCTTTAATTCTTCACGAAATGGTCTAGTTTCCTGCTGCCTGGAGTTCAGCAGTGTGCTCCCATCGGAGGCGCTATTGCTTTGAATAGCGCTCCCGCCTTGAGTTCCTATCCCGGTTCTTTGACCTCTTTGGTGTGCCAGGAAATACGTGTGACAACTGTGTGAGTGGGAGCCCAGCAGGGGGGCTGAGAACAGAAGCGCCGGTGTCAGGGCAGCTCCCAGTACAGCTGGCCATCCGGTGGGAGCTGGCCTCTGAGTGCCTGCCGGACAAGCCTTCCAAAGTGGTAGCTATTTGCAGGGAGAAGATGAGTATCCTGCTAGAGCAAACACGGGGCGGCACACTACCTTACAAAAGGGGCCGTTGGGAGCGGGGGTGGCAGAGCACTTTACCTTGCTTGGAATTATTCAAGAGGTTCAATAGCTTTGCATAGCAACGGAAGGCTTATTGACAGGAGTTACAGGCTTCTGGAAGAGGGGCACTATTATCTGGGACAGCCACACACGGAGTCATTAGCCCCCTGCGGGAAAGTGTGAAATTATCCTGTATGGGGGCTGGGTTAACTTGTGTGGCCCTCTTGAGGCCATTTTTCCCCTCTGGCCGGTGGAGAACCTTCTTTCCTTGTAATTAGTGAATCTGGCTCCCTCCTGCTTCGCCGAGAAACAGTTGAGGCCCCGGCATTTGCTCCCTTTTCTGTGGCCTTGCACTCTCCTCGGGGTCCGGTTGCTCGGCGGCCGTGAGCGCCGCGGTCTCTACGCTCTGCTTGGAAGTGAGCTCTTACACATCCTCACCTGGAGCTGAGGTCGGGGAGGAAATGCTTCCTCCCCATTCTTCCTCACCCTCGACAGGGCGCGGAAGTCACGTTTCTCCTCCTCCATAGAGGAAGGCACCTGTTAAGGAGGGCCTGTTGTTATTTAGTACAAAGGAAGGAGGTGAGCTTTCTCCACGTCACTTGTTCTTAACTACTTAGCCACTTCAACAAAATAACCTTAACCAAGTCACTTGGGCTCTCAGTCTCTTTCTGGGGCTTAATAGGAAAAGAAAAGAAACCCTAGGTGTCAGCAGAACTACCAAAAGGCTCTCTTTTCTGGCAGATATGGGACCTTGTGTTAGCTGGATGAATATCCAGGTGAATAACCAAGGAAAGACAGGCGCTCACCAAGCATACATACAAATGTGGATTCAGATGCTAGTCCTGTGCTTTTTTAGCAGAGCAGTATCAAGCAATTAACTTGTTTATCCTTTTTGAGCAGTGATTTCTCTACTTGTAAAATGGAATGAATAATGCCTACCTAGTAAAAAAAGCAAAACAAAACCTGGAAACATCAGTACTACAAATAGGGAAGGGGTTAAATAAATTATGGTGCACCTACAGTATGGTTTACTACGCACACTTTAAAAGACATTGCACTCGTGGAAAGGTGTCTAAAGAAAGTAAGGTGATAGAAACGGTACATAGAACAATGTGTATTTCAGAGCTCCTTTTGTGTAAATAAGTAAAAGAATTTTACAGAGGGAGATATGCATCCTAGTCATAGGTACAACAGAGAGGGGGGATGGGAATCATAAGAAACAGTTACAAGCTAGCTTGGGATGGAAAGTTAGGTGTCAGGAGAGAGGTGTACACTTTGTATTTATATTTTTTTCTCTGTTGTTCAAGTTTTCCAGTCAGTTCTGTGTATTACTCTTTTTTTTAAACACCAACAGAGCTTATTTGCATAGCAAGATGATGAATCTTCCTTTCCTTGTGTTTCTGGATTAAAAAATGAAAGCCTGTAAATTTGTGAAGGAATTAATTAAGTAACATGTCAAGTGTCTGGAGCATAGAAGATTCTTGGTTAATGTTAGCACAAATAAAATGAGGGGAAAGACCTGCATTTTCTTTTTATCAACCTTTTCTTTTTTTATAGATACTATTTTTTAGATAGGAATGATTAGTCTTTACTAGATCCTATTTATTGTTTTTGTTACTGTTTTTTAGAGAGTGCTACCATTGCTCTGCTTCTCTGTTGTGTTTGATCAGTAGACGTGACTGCTCTGGATGTGGGAGGACCAGATTTGCCAGCCAGTGTTGTGATTTGTGGCAGGCTGGTCATTTACTCTTTCTGAGCTTCAGTGTCTCAACTGTTAGCCAGGAACTGAGATGATCGCCAAGGTACCTCTAAGCTTGAAATTTCTATATGATGAAGTTGATGGAGCTCAAAAAAACAGGAGTGTGAGGTGGTGAGCTGTCAGGGAGTCAAAGACAAGAGAGAGGAGCAACGTCAGAAAGAGAAGGCTGAGGTTAGGGTAGTTCCCTAAAACAATGCCAATTGTTCCCTCCCACATGGGCATTCACTCACTCATTCTGCTTCTCAGTCAGGAACTCAGCCATTTCTGCAAGAAATCCATAGAAGCTGAGCTCTGTCATTATTATAAAAGGCTGCCAAGATAAGTTTTCTATTTCCTTGGGTTGGGTTTTGTTGACAGATTTATCTTTTTGAATATTTTCTTTAAATCTAAAAGGCAGGTACATGCTTTGGGATGCATATTTACTTACTCCGTTTCCCGTTGGTTGGAGTGTATAAAGACAGTGCTCTCATGCAGAGCAGTCCCTTGTACGACTGAGGCCTACCTATTATGTACGGGTGGGCATGTGTGCATCTAATCTATCTAAAATGAGATAAACATGGTGCAGAGTACTGTGGCGCTGACAGCAGGAGCAAGTGTAGGACAAATGTCCTTCTTGCCCCCATCCCAGGGAATGGCCAGTCTGCATCCTTTCTGTAGCAGCCAGGTAGTCAGATAATCAACAGGCATGCTATTATCCAACTCCGGGTGTGTGTGTAAGGATTACATCCTTCCCATCTTGGTACTGTTCTGGCAGCCAGGTGAGCTTGTGTGTGTGGCTACTGGGACCTGGCCAAGACTTTGTTCCCTCCTGAGCCCGGTGCCTGCTGGCACGGAGCTGGGTCACAGTAAGCCGGGGCCTGGAGGGCATCACTTCCCAGCGTGCCCAAGGACACATTCCGCGTCAGCCCGGAGACACCTGTAGAGACACAAGCAGTGGGTGAATCACATGCGAAGAGTGGGTCCCGGCCAGATCCCTTCATGTAGTTATGCCCCGTGAATGAAATGGCACTGATCTGGGACCAAGGGACCAATGTATTCTTAACACTGAGAAATAAACATGCTAACACTAAAAACTCCCTTGATAGGACCAACCAGCAGAATCCTAGCAGCTCAAAGGGAAGCAATGACAATATTGTTTTATAGTAAAAACGATAATTTGAACAAATAACTGACATGATTTTCCAGACTTGTAATCATCTTATGGCCAGAATGTTTCTTGTTTGTTTGTTTGGTTTTTGTAGCATAACATGACTTTGTGAACATTTTTCCATTTTTACTTTGTGGCCTTTGTAATTAGCCACACTATGGATTAAAGGAAAATAAACATGGTTTCTGGACCCCCCAGGAAACAGCATCCAGGACACATGACAGGATAGTGAACGGGTAACTGGATCATACAAACGGTCTCTGACTTTGGTTGTGGTGGAGTAACAGTTACTAAGCCACAATGGGCACAAAGGAAGGGAGACGTGAAAACCGGTAACCCTTCTAGGTGGGTTTACACCCACTCTGCCTAACACAGGAAGTAAAAGAGAGCTGGGCAGGCTGACGCCTGCACAAAGGACACTGAGACAGGTCTGACGACTGTGGCCCATTCACATGATCATTAGAATTCCCCCTGCAACCCGTGGGCTTTTCTGTCTGCACTACGACGAGTAAGAGCAGGCGCAGAGCCAGAGCAGTTATATGATCTGAACCTGTCAACCCAGCCCTCACGCTTTCCTATAAAACCACCAAGTATTCAGATAAGCAGGGCTGGTACTGACATCTCAGGCCACCTGCTCTCTCTGAGTGTGGACTTTCTCCTTGTTAAATGAAACTGCCTTCTAGCCTTCTCATCTTGCTTCTTATTCTTTGTCCCTATGCACTGGAGGAGGGGTGAGAAAGATCCTTCCCCATGACAGTTACAGCTCACATCTCAGTCAGGACAGTTTGCCACTGCCGATGAGGGAGGAAGTCCCAGACTTTTTCTTTTCCTTCAAAGCACTTTGTGAATTTCTTTGCTTGTCTCTGTGCAGTGTGTCCTTGAGGTGGGCAATTGCCCGTCTCTTTCTCTTGTAAACCATTAGTAATGTTGCGGGGGAAGAGTTTTCCTTCACCCTTCAAGGTTCTCCTAGCTGGTCTAAGAATCAGACTGACATGAGACACATTAGGGAGAAAATCAAACCAAGTTTAATGAAATGTGTGTCTCCTGTATGCAAGGGAGAGACCCAGTAAACATAACTCTCTGAAATGACCGGGGCCCTCACTAAATACCACCTTCAGCTAAAGACAGGAGATGTTGGGGGTGGGGAGTCTGTGATTTGAGATGACTGGGAAAGCATAGCAAACAAGGGTCAGCTTGTTATGCAGATTTAAGTCCAGCCTTCTCCACTGATGAAGAGTTTCTAGAGATTCAGTCATCCCCCTCTTCTAGGTGCAGCCAGAGAGATACCTTTACAAATGGAGATTTCTCTTCTGCATGTAAATACCTCTTTGGAGAGGGTAACATCTACTGGGTTTTCAAAGCTGTGCTTGTGTCTGTAGTTTTTTAAAAACAACCAGCTTTAAACAACCAAGATGCCAGAGAGGCAGGTCTTGGGTGGCAGAATTTGCTCCCCTGCAGTCGGAAGTAACATCCCACGATCTGTCTCACCAGGCACCTGACTAGGGGCTTCAGGTAGAGCTTCTCAACCTCCCAGCCTCTTCCCCCAAAGTCATTCTAAAGAACTAGCATTAGAGGGAATGAGACAACTTATTTTTAATTTAAGGGGTTCTGGTAAGTATGCAGAAGTCAGACAATGTACCCGGAATTCAGGCAGATGATCAGCTTGGTTCCTAAATGTAGGAAATTTCAGTGACATTGCTTCTCATTCTATTTTGAGGGGCTCATGGAGAAGGGAGTTACTGACTGTGGACCTGACCTGGGAAACCTCCCAGTCGGTGGGCAGAGCTCCAAGTCTCCACTGCCCTTGACTGGCTTTAACGGTGTGAGGTCTCAGGCCCTTGGGGAAGAGCCGGGCATCTGGGCGGAAGCTGTGTTGTGAGGGCTGGACTCCCACAGCCGGCTTGGGCCTCCTCCCTCCCCTCGGGGCCCCTCCCACCAGCTTGCCTGATCCCAGAGGCTCTGCCTGCCAGAGGACCGACCCTCCTCAGCGTACCGTGGGCACACAGCGCTGCAGTCTGTGTGGCACCTGTTAGCCACACACAGTGGAGCTGTCTGTCACGGCTTGGAGCCCACCTGCTCCTCACTGAGGGAGGATTTCCGAGCATGGAGTAGCCTGTGCAAGACTTTGGACACAGTTGAGAGTGTAGATCCCCAGTGGGGGTCTCGTACAATACCAGGGGAGAAGAAATCCCTGGAATCCTAGGCACAAAGCAAAGGAAAACCCCTGTGAGGCTACCCATACTGACTGAACCAGAATCCCACGTGGCTAGTTAACAGACCATTGTCAGACAGAGAAGGGCAGCAGGGACTGTTAAAAATATGGACAACACTTTCAAGTTCATTGGCCCTGAAGCACATCCTAATAGAGCAAATGTAATGGCAACAGCAGTTCCAATTCAGGGGGGAAAGGCGGAGTCACGGTTTTATTTGAATCAGCTGGATGAGAAGTCAAGGCGCTCTCTTGATTTTTCTTGGCTTGATTGTTTTCAGCTTATACAGTAAATTCTATTTCCCCCTGCAGTTATGTTAAATTACTGTCTCCAAAGAAATGTTTTGCATATGGATGCCCCGTGATCCCTCTCCCCCTGTCGTGTCTTTCCTGTAGCCTAGGAGGGTTGTTTGCCCTATGGCACAGGTGTTGTGGCAGGAGGCTGGCGCAGGCCTACCAACAACTCGCCGGCTTGAAGAGAGTAATCTGACTGTATCCTGTAAGTAGTTACTTTGATCTCTTACACCAATAATCATGCTTGTCAGAAAATAGGGGTGCGGCTGTGGAAATCACTGCAAGTCAAAACTTTCGCTGAAAGATAAGATGTTATGATCTTCTGCTAATTATGTTACTGCAATTAAGAAGCTGGGGCTGATCGTTCAAAGCTTCCAGTACCTAAAAATCAGCAGCCATTTTGAAACGCTACATTCTGTGACCTGTTTTTAATTGACTTTCCTCCCCAACCCTTCAAAGCAGGGCTCTGCCAAAACCACCAGCCTCTGACTTTGAAGCTTCCTGAAAAAGAGAGAAAAAACAAAGGCCAAAAGTCAAGGGCTTTCAGCTACATATGTTTTAGGCCAAATTTACAAATGTCTTCTTTTAGAGTTTCTCAAAAGGTTACTTTTAGTGAGTACTTTGATCTGGAAAAAACAAAAACAGAAACGAAGACACTATATCGATCATGCTTTAAAAAAATCTAATTTAACAAATGGTCTAGTCACAAATGTCTGCTGTTCTAATTTTTTTCCCTGAAGAATGAAGTTTAACATTTCTCATATGTACAGAGTAGCAGACCAACTATTTTTCTCTTTGAAATACCTCTTATGTAATACAATTGTCATGTAATAGCCAATAGCCGGTTCTGTGGGAGAAGACCTTCACAGAACGCTATGGACAGCCCCTTCTGACTCAGATTTCTGCGAATACTGTCACGAGTACATGGTCTGTACCCAAGGAACACATTATCATCTGTAACTTAATTGCAATATTTATATTATGGAAATGAAATGTCCATAATTTGACAATAAATCCATCATTTGCCAAATTCAGACACACATGAAGAATGTTTGTAAATGTATGGAATAAAACAGGATATCCCAGTCGATTTCATAAAGAATATTTTGGTAACATATTCAGATAAAGGCTTGACACTTCAAAAACAAAAAAGGGTGCTTCTTGGAAATGCCAAATAAGACTCACAAAGCCCTGGTTACCCCAGGGCCTGAATTTAATGTGGTCGCTTGAGTTTGGTGCACAGCCATGGGGTCTTTATGTCAAAACAAACACGTTTTTATTTTTTGTTGGCATCGCCTTCTTAACAACGTAGAATGTCCTGAGTTTTGCATAGAGCAATAATTCACATTTGGATAATGCTTTTACTGTTTTTTGTTTTTTATTAAGGTTTCACATGAAAAACATTGTCGTTACTACATACACCCATATCATGAGGTACCCCCCACACCCCACTGCAGTCACTGTCCATCAGCTTAATAAGATGCCACAGAGTCACTACTTGTCTTCTCTGTGCTACATTGTCTTCCCTGTGACACCCCCACACACTGTGTGTGCCAATCATAATACTCCTCAATTGCCTTCTCCCTCCTTCACCACCATCCCGGCCCTCCCCCACCCCTCCCCTTTGGTAACTACCAGTCCCTCCTTGGAGTCTGTGAGTCTGCTGGATGCTTTGTTCCTAAAGTTTTGCTTTGTTGTTATATTCCACAAATGAGGGAAATCATTTGGTACTTGCCTTTCTCCCTCCACCTGGCTTAGTTCACTGAGCATAATACCCTCTAGCTCCATCCATGATCTTGCAAATGGTAGGATTTGTTTTCTTATGGCTGAATAGTATTCCATTGTGTATATGTACCACATCTTCTTTATCCATTCATCTACTGATGAACATTTAGGTTGCTTCCATATCTTGGCTATTGTAAATGGTGCAATGATAAACAGAGGGGTGCATATGTCTTTTTAAATCTGTGATCCTCTTTTCTTTGGGTAAAGTCCTAAGAGTGGAATTCCTGGGTCAAATGGCATTTCTATTTTTAGTTTTTTGAGGAACCTCCATACTGCTTTCCACAATGGTTGAACTAGTTTACATTCCCACCAGCAGTGTAGGAGGGTTCCCCTTTCTCCACATCCTCACCAACATTTGTTATTATTTGTCTTTTGGATGTTGGCCATCCTAACTGGTGTGAAGTGATACCTCATTGTGGTTTTAATTTGCATTTCCCTGATGATTAGCGATGTGGAGCATCTTTTCATGTGCCTGTTGGCCATCTGAATTTCTTCTTTGGAGAACTGTCTGTTCAGCTCCACTGCCTATTTTTAAATTGGGTTATTTGCTTTTTGGATGCTCAGGTGTGTGAGTTCTTTATATATTTTGGATGTTAGCCTTTTGTCAGATATGTCATTTATGAATATATTCTCCCATACTGTAGGATGCCTTTTTATTCTTCTGATGGTGTCCTTTGCTGTACAGAAGCTTTTTAGCTTGATGTAGTCCCATTTGTTCATTTTTATTTTGTTTCCCTTGCCCAAGGATATACTCTCAGGAAAAAAGTTGCTCATGTTTATACTCAAGAGATTTTTGCCTATGTTTTCTTCCAAGAGTTTTATGATTTCATGACTTACATTCAGGTTTTTGATCCATTCTGAGTTTACTTTTGTGTATGGAGTTAGACAATAATCCAGTTTCATTCTCTTACATGTAGCTGTCCAGTTTTGCCAACACCAGGTGTTGAAGAGGCTGTCATTTCCCCCATTTTTATATCCACAGCTCCTTTATCATATATTAATTGACCATATATGCTTGGATTTATATATGGGCTCTCTAGTCTGTTCCATTGGTCTATGGGTCTGTTCTTGTGCCAGTACCAAATTGTCTTATTACTGTGGCTTTGTAGTAGAGCTTGAAGTCAGGGACCTTAATCCCCCACTTTTATTCCTTCTCAGGATTGCTTTAGCTATTTGGGGTCTTTTTGTTTCCATATGAATTTGAGAGCTATTTTTTTCTAATTCATTGAAGAATGCTGTTGGTATTTTGATAGGGATTGCATTGAGTCTATAGATTGCTTTAGGCAGGATGGCCATTTTGACAATATTAATTCTTCTTATCCATGAGCACAGAATATGTTTCCATTTATTGGTATCTTCTTTAATTTCTCTCATGAGTGTCATGTAGTTTTCAGAGTGTAGATCTTTTACTTCCTTGGTTAGGTTTATTCCTAGGTATTTTATTCTTTTTGATGCAATTGTGAATGGAATTGTTTTCCTGATTTCTCTTTCTGCTAGTTCATCATTGGTTTATGGAATGTAACAGATTTCTGTGTATTAATTTTGTATCCTGCAACTTTGCTGAATTCCAATATTAGTTCTAGTAGTTTTGGAGTGGAGTCTTTAGGGTTTTTATGATGTCATCTGCAAACAGGGACAGTTTAACTTCTTCCCTGCCAATCTGGATGCTTTTTATTTCTTTGTGTTGTCCAATTGCATGGCTAGGACCTCCAGAACTATGTTGAATAAAAGTGGGGAGAGTGGGCATCCTTGTCTTGTTCCCTATCTTAACAGAAAAGCTTTCAGCTTTTCACTGTTAAGTATGATGTTGGCTGTGGTTTTGTCATATATGGCTTTAATTATGTTGAGGTACTTGCCCTCTATACCCGTTTTGTTGAGAGTTTTTATCATAATTGAATGTTGAATTTTGTCAAATGTTTTTTCAGCACCTATGGAGATGATCATGTGATTTTTGTCCTCCTTTTTGTTGGTGTGGTGGATGATGTTGATGGATTTTCGAATATTGTACCATCCTTGCATCTCTGGAATAAATCCTTCTTGATCATGATGGATGATCTTTTTGATATATTTTTTAATTTGGTTTGCTAATATTTTGTTGGATATTTTTGCATCTATATTCATCAGGGTTATTGATCTTTAATTTTGTTTTTTTGTGCTGTCTTTGCAATTTTGGCCAGTAATTCTGGCCTCACAGAATGAGTTTGGAGGTATTTCCTCCTCTTCCATTTTTTGAAAACTTTAAGGCAAATGGATATTAGGTCTTCACTAAATGTTTGGTAAGATTCAGCAGTGAAGCCATCTGGTCTAGGGATTTTGTTCTTAGGTAGTTTTTTGATTACTAATTCAATTTCATTGTGGGTAATAAGTCTGTTCAGATTTTGTGTTTCTTCCTGGGTCAGTCTTGGACAGTTGTATTTTTCTATAAAGTGTTCCATTTCTTCTGGGTTATCCAATTTGTTAGCATATAATTTTTCATAGTATTCTCTAATAATTCATTGTATTTCTGTGGTGTCTGTAGTGATTTTTCCTTTCTCATTTCTGATTCTGTTTATGTGTGTAGACTCTCTTTTTTTCCTGGTAAGTTTGGCTAGGAATTTATCTATTTTGTTAATTTTCTCGAAGAAACAGCTCCTACTTTCATTGATTCTTTCTACTGTTTTATTCTTCTTGACTTTATTTATTTATGCTTTTATCCTTATTATGTCCCTCCTTCTACTGACTTTCATCCTCATTTGTTCTTCTTTTTCTAGTTTCATTAATTGTGAGTTTAGACTGATTACATGAGATTGTTCTTTTCTGAAAAAAGCCTGTATTACAATATACTTCCCTGTTAGCATGGCCTTTGCTGCATCCCACAGATTTTGCAGTGTTAAGTTATTGTTGTCATTTGTCTCTATATATTGCTTGATCTCTGTTTTTATTTGGTAATTTATCCATTGATTATTTAGGAGTATGTTGTTAAGCCTCCATATGTTTGTGGGCATTTTTGTTTTGTTTGCACAGTTTATTTCTATTTTCATGCCTTTGTGGTCTGAGAAGTGGTTTGTACAATTTGAATCCTTCTGAATTTACTGAAGCTCTTTTTGTGGCCTAGTATATGATCTATTCTTGAAAATGTCCCATGTGCACTTGAGAAGAATGTGTATCCAGCTGCCTTGGGGTGGAGTGTTCTGTAGATGTCTGTTAGGTCCATCTGTTCTAATGTGGTGTTCAGTGCCTCTGTGTCCTTACTTATTTTCTGTCCGGTGGATCTGTCCTTTGGAGTGATTGGAGTGTTGAAGTCTCCTAAAATGAATGCATTACATTCTATTTCCCCCTTTTATTCTCTTAGTATTTGTTTCACATATGTAGGTGCTCCTTTTTTGGGTGCATAGATACTTATAATGACTATATCATCTTGTTGGACTGACCCCTTTATCATTATGTGATGTCCTTTATCTCTTGTAACTTTCTGTTTTGAAGTCTATTTTGTCTTATACAAGTACTGCAACACCTGCTTTTTTCTCCCTGTTAGTTGCATGAAATATCTTTTTCCATCCCTTCACTTTTAGTCTGTGTATTTCTTTGGGTTTGAAGTGAATCTCTTGTAGAAGGCATATAGATGGGCTTTATTTTTTAATCCATTCAGTAACTCTGTGTATTTTGACTGGTGCATTCAGTCCATTTACATTTAGGGTGATTATCAATAGATATGTACTTATTTCCATTGTAGGCTTTAGATTCATGGTTACCAAAGGTTCAAGGGTAGCTTCTTTACTATCTGACAGTCTATCTTAACTCACTTAGTATGCTATTACAAACACAGTCTAAAGGTTCTTTTCTTTTTCCTCCTTTTTCTTCCTCCTCTGTTCTTTATATGTTAGGTGTCATAGTCTGTACTCTGTGTATCCCTTGACTGACTTTGTGGGTAGCTGATTTAATTTTTCACTTGCTTAGTAATTCATTGGTCTACTTCCTTTATTGTGGTTTCATTTTCACTGGTGACAGCTATTTAGCCTTAGTAACACTTCCATATACAGCAGTTTCTCCAAAATACACTGTAGAGATGGTTTGTGGGAGGTTAAATTCTCTCAGCTTTTGCTTATCTGGCAATTGTTTAATTCCTCCTTCAAATTTGAATGATAATCTTTCTAGGTAGAGTACTGTTGGTTCTAGGACCTTCTGTTTCATTGCATTAAATATATCATGCACTCCCTTCTGGCCTGTAAGGTTTCTGTTGAGAAGTCTGATGGTAGCCTGATGGGTTTTCCTTTATAGGTGATCTTTTTTTCTCTCTCTGGCTGCTTATAATAGTCTGTCCTTATCCTTGATCTTTGCCATTTTAATTATTTTATATCTTAGTGTTGTCTTCCTTGCGTCCCTTGTGTTTGGAGATCTTTGCACCTCCATGACCTGAGAGTCTATCTCCTTCCCCAGATAGGGGAAGTTTTCAGCAATTAACTCCTCAAACACACTTTCTATGCTTTTTTCTCTCTCTTCTTCTTCTGGTACCCTTATAAAGTGAATATTGTTCCATTTGATTGGTCACATAGTTCTCTTAATATTCTTTCACTCCTAGAGATATTTTTTTCTCTGTGTGCCTCAGCTTATTTGTATTTCTGTTCTCTAATTTCTGTTTCATTTACCATCTCCTCTACTCATGTAATCTGCTTTTAAATCCCTCTGCTGTATGTTTCATTTCAGATACTGTGTTTTTCAGAGTTGCTGTCTCTTTCTTGAATTCCTCACTGAGGAATCACTGAGGTCTTGAATGTATTTCTGTAGCTCCATGAGCATGTTTGTAATTTTTATTTTGAAGTATTTTCCAGAATATTGGTGAGTTCAGTTTTACTTGGGTCACTTTCTGGTGTTTGTGGGATTTTGGTTTGTACCAAGTTCTTCTGACATTTCACATTTGTAAAAATAACTTGGCAAAGGTGGCACCCTCTGTTACCTAGAAGCTCTATTCTCTGGAGGTGCTCAGCTCTTGGAGCAATGATAGGGGTTGCAGGCAAGTAACACTGGTACCTGCCAGGGAGGAAAGAGGTCTTTCTTGCTTCCCGACTGCAGTGCCTGCCTCCATTGCCAGGGCCAGTGGGCCAAGTGTGCAAGGAGGAGCCTCTATGCTATGCATTTGTAGCTGCCATAGGTGTGGTCACCCTCTGTCTGGCCTGGTGCAATGGTGAGGACAGCCAGTTAGCAAGCTGGTGCTGGCCAGAAGGAAGTCATGGGAGGCTGTGTATCACAGTGTGGGGCCTTGGAGCTGTGTTGCCTGCCAGGTGGATGGAGCACCTGAAGCTCCTGAAAGTTCCCATCCTGCTGGGCTTAGTGCGCCAGGACAATTTTGTCCACCTGTCCTTTCTCCTGAGCAGCAAGCTCTGTGCAATCCTTGCCCTCTTGGTGTTGGGAAGTCCCTCAGGGTGGCTGCTTTTCTTTTGTCCCAGAGTGGCTGGTTGTTGGTACCTGTTCTCCACAAGAGGCTGGAATCTAATTCTCTCCAAGTATTCTACCTGTCTTAGCTTTCTAAGCCCGTTAATCTCCAGAGCACCATGTAATGTAGGTTCATGCTCCCAGATCAGATCTCCAGGGCTGGGTGTTCAGCAGTGCTAGGCCTCCATCCCCTCCCCACTCTCTTTCTCTTCCTCCCACCAGTGAGCTCAGGTGGGGGAAGGGCTTGGGTCCTGCTGGATCATGGCTTTGGTACTTTACCCTTTTCCATGAGGTCTGCTCTTTTCCCCAGGTTTAGGCAGTCTGCTGCAGTCTTCTTTCCTATTGCTCTTTCAGGATTAGTTTTATTTGCTGTATTTTCAAATTATATGTGGTTTTGGGAGGAGGTTTCTCTCTTACCTCTCATGCCACCATCTTTAATCCAATCTATCTGCTTTTCTATTTATAACCACCCTCTCCCCATTTATGATCATTTGAACTGTGCTCCAATCCTGTGAGGTAAGTATAATTGTTTTCTCTGTTTGATAGATGGAGATGCTGAGTTTCCCAGAGATTTTAGTAAGTTTAGTAAGTAGGTGAGCCAAGGTGAGATCCTCTGATTCCTCATCTTTGTACTTACTCTGTATATCTCTTCTCTCCAGGCATCCAGGCATAATGTGCAAAGGGGCTGGGGTGGGGCAGTGCCCATCTGTCCCTCTGTTCTGATACTCTGGTCAAAATCCTACACATTATTTATCTGGGAAATTTGCAAGTCCTGTGTCCCCAAAAAAGGACACCTTGACATTCAAATGCATTCATTCCACACTTTTGAGCACCACTGTGTACCAGACTCTACTCTAGACATGAGGATATGGCAGTAAACAGGACAGAAATGTTCAGTCCTCCTCTTGGATGGGGGAAAAAGGAAACAGATGTTTAAAAACAAAAATACTTTCCCATAGTGAGAAACATTATGGAGAAAGTAGAGCATGGGAATATTTATGTGAGGGAGTGGCTGGGGAGGGGGTGTGAGTGGGAAGTGGTGGTTTAGGTAATGTGGGAAGTAGTATTTTTAGTAGCGTGCTTATTGTCAGCTTTCCTGAAAACATTCAAGCGGGTACAAGTTCTTTGCTGGCCAATATATAGTTTCAGCCTATGCATTCCATGGGATTGTTGAAAGGGAATGTTTTTCATTTTACAGATTAAAAAAAAAGTAAGCAAGAAGTCAGCATAGGTTAGGGTCACACAGATGATTTGTACGTTAGGGCCAGGATCCAGGTTTCCTGACTCCCTCAGTTGAGCAACTTCCATCACACTGTCAGTGTATCTGCGGGAGTCATGCACCCTTGTCGCAGCAGCAGGGCTGGTCTTTCCTGACTATTGCAAAATGCCAGGGAAACCCAAGCAGGGAGACAAACATTAGACAAATTGTTGTGTTCTCAGTAGCTCAGAGCCACGTTCCTGGATAGTGCTCTCAGCTGCGCATGCGCATGCTGCCATGGACATAGTAGTGATGTGGACAAACTTCCAGAATGTTGGTGAGAGAAGAAGGAAGCAAGCAAATTTTGTACCTGTATGTGATAATTAGGCATGGGTTTTGCAGGACTGTGAGGACCTCTTTGCTGTGGCGAGTCTTTGCAGAGAATTATAGACAGAGGTTCTCAGGCCCCACATGAGCCATGGAAACCCAGCCAGGTCAGCTTAGACCAACACAGACATTTGGTCTGATTCCCAGCCCTTCACCTCTCTGTCTTTATGGTGGAGACCTGGAAACACAAACCAGCCCCAAACAAAGCCGCTCAGCCATGTGCACCAGACCTGGGCCACTCCCACAGCCTGTTTGTTCTAGCTTGTTTCATCATCTTTGGCTCTACTGTTGGAAAAGTACTTCATGTAATTGAAACAGTAAAACATTTTATTTTCTCACCATAGAAATAATGCATGTTCATCGCAGACAATTTAGAAATTATTGAGGAACGCAAAGAAGAAATGTGAATCACTCACTCTAATCTGATCACTTGACAGTAATCATTAGCAAATGGAAAGTAAAGCCCCAGTTTGTTTTTCTGTAATTTAAAATATATTTTTTAGAATAAAAAAAAATTGGATCATACTGTAAATTTCTTTGCAACTGGCTGATTAAAAAATTTTTAATACTATAAAAATGGTAATATAATCTGAATTTTTACTGATCACCTACTACATCTAGCTACAAAAATTCTGTGAAACAGCTGCAACACTTCCTGTTTTCCACCTGAAGAAGCAAGGGTTCTGAGGTTGTTTCTTCTTTCTCTCCAGTGTCATTAGATAACCTCCTTTCTGGTCTCACAGTGCATTGCAAGCTCTAGCTAAGAATCTTATTGTCAGCCCTGACCTTTCCCCTCAGCTTTAGACTTTTATATCCAGTTGTCTACTTGACATCTCAATTTGGATCTCAAAGGTGCCTAGGACTCAACCATCCAAAATCACGCAGAGGGCTCTGTGCTTTGCAGCATGAGGCCTGTGCTCCTGCCATCACAGCCTTGGTCTGAGCCACCATCTCAGCTGCTCTCTGGCAATACACTCTTGATCTCCTTGCATTTATTCTCTACACAGCAGCCAAAGGGTCTTTTCAAAATATAAATCTGATTATACTACCACTGGCATGTAACTGTTGAGATGACTTTCCTGCACTCTTCAGGTAAATACTAGAATGCTTAACGTGGCCCACAAAGCACCACTCTCTGCCTCCTGAGCTTTCGTCCTCACCGTGCTCCCCACACTCTGCATCCCAGTTGCCCAGACATTCTTTAGTGTATTTAACTGAACCACAACAAGAGTTTTAGACGTGCTGTTCCATCTGACTGGAATGCTCTTCCCACCCTCCTACTTATTTGTTGCCTGGAATATTCTGACTTTCTCTTAAATGTCAGCTCCATCACCACATCAGTGTATAAGGCTTCTTTGATCTTGTGTGACCATATCAGTTTTCTGTATTATTCACTCTTAGCACCGTGCTACTCTTTGTTGTAGTGTTTATTGCTGTTATCAACTAATACCTATTGTATGATTAAAGACTCTACTGTCATTTTGACTGTAAGCTCCATAGGAGCAGGAACCGTATCTGTTTGTAGCTCCCATTATATATTTGTTGCCTAGAGTGCTGCCGGCACCTGTGAGTTAATAAATATGTAGAATGTATGAGCTGTGTGACTTGTTTAGATTACCCAGCTGAAATGGCTGAGCCAAAATGGAACCCAAGGTTCTTCCTAATATGTGATGATATCAGGGAGTCACAAAGCATTAAACATGCTTCTATGAAATGTTTAATAATATCCTCCCACATTCCTGACCATCTCTAAAATCCTGAGCCTACCTTCTCATATTCCAATGACCCTACCTGCCACAGCTTGCTTGCTGAGGAGAATTGAATAGTTACAACATGGGTTTGGTCCATACTTAGTGAAGTAAACATCCTTTGATTGACATCTAAGCCTTGGGTCAGACACTGGAGAGAAACATGAAGAAGAAAGCATGGTTCTAGGATGAACTATGGAGAGGAATGAGGGCAAAGGCAGGGACCGTGGCAACCTGGGCAAGGTTCACAGAGCTAACTGGAAGAGACCCCCAAAGATCCTCTAATTCAGCCTTCTCATTTTATAGATTTCTATATGGCCAAGGTCACATGTTTAGTTGTTGCAAGTTCCAGGGTTAGTTCCCACACACCTTCCTTGAAGAGAGTGAAATTCCCAAATACTTTTATGCTAGCTTATCAGCAAGTCCTAATTGTCCACCGTATACTCCCATATGTTTAGCACAGGGAATGTAGGAAAAGGAATTTAAAAGCTAGTTAATTAATGATAACTATAAATAATAATTGTAATAATGATAGCGTTCTACATTTACGCAATGCTTTTGTGTTTGCAAATTACTTTTGTGTACTTCCTATCGTGCAAATGCTCAAAACTGTTGAGGCAGGCTTGGCCCAGTTCCCACATTCTGTATAGGAGGGAAGATTGCTTAATTTTTCAAAGCCACAGGGTTTGAAAATGCAGATCCTCGCCTCAAATTCAGATTCCCAGACTCCACATTTGGTGACATTTCCATTGCCTCCTGCTGCTGAGTTCAATGGAAAAACGTATACCGTAGTTCTCTTAAAATCTCCATGAAGTTTCCCACAGAGGTGGAGGCTCACCTTCCAAGTTTAAGAACACACTAGAAATAATGCAGAACCTGATCTGAAGTGGCCCTGAACTCTCTAGGCTCAGCCTTCTCTCTCAGTATCAGGCAGGATGCCAGATCTCACAGAGCCGTGATTCTGTGCCAAGTTCAGCAGGGAGCATTGGATTAAGATTCTCATGTTGACAGCAATTTTATCTTGTGAAGATGCACAAAGCTTGATTTACGCATTCCTTTCACACCTGGGAAGATTGGAATATATTCTATTTGCAAACATATATACCTTGATACGTGTATCATAAAAAAACAAATGTGGTCTCTTTGAAAATAATTCACTGTTACTCTTCCATTTCAATCATTCAGTGAGTTTGAATGTATTTTTCTTTCCAGAGTTCATAAAAAGGTGTTATGTTTTGTTTTGTCCCTTCTTTTAACCAGTTGGGTGCCAACATTTTCTTTGGTCTGACTTAAGTTTAATGTTTTGCTTCTGTCTGCTATTCCAGCTGGTAACCTGCAGGTAGATGGATGAAAGAGGCTTTCTCTCAACTCAGGCAATGCACCAAGTCCCACCTCAAACACAGATTTATGCACACACACACACACAAACACTGTGGAGTACAATAGTTTGACGCACAGGATGCTCTGCAGAAAGAGGGCAGTTCACTTCCACCCACAGCCCTCTGTAGGCTGGCTCAGGGCAGTGAAATTGGCTGCTATCCTTGCAAATCAGCATCCTGGAAAAGGAAGGTCTGGGTCAAGAGGAAGGAATATTCCATCCTGAGGAAGAAAGATTAGGTTTGTTCTGTATGATTGCTCGGGGATAGCTTCCAAATTTACAATGCGCTGTAGCTCTTAATTTAGCCTGCTATCAGTCTAAGATTACTAAACTGTTTTTAGAAGAAAGACACATTCATTATTGTTATTAAGCAATCTAATTTTAGAACTATTACTAGAATAAAACTCAGGAATATGATAGTATTTAACTAGAAATGTGACTAATAAACCTCCTCATATTTCCACATTTGGATAATTCAAGAAGGTAATTGAACATAAATAGTGAAACAGGGAAATTTCTTTTGAGGGGTATGGTAAAGAATGAATCGCTTTTAGTAAGCATTGTTTGGTTGAATGAGCCACACAGATGATAGATTGCCTTTGCAGATTGGGTCACATTTCATTTGGATGACAGACTTGACTATACAGCATATTCTTTTTATTTAGGTTAGGTGGAAGCCAGGGGTCACTACAAGTTATTGCAGGACATGTGTGACTACTTTAGTATAGATCAACTAGGAATCACCTCAGGCCCTGCAAAAGTAGGGTTAGAGGCACAAATAAGATGCTGAGGCCATGTAGCTCAGGAGGCTTGAGCCTGCACTCAAATCTGATATATAATCATACAGTTGGTTAAATGATGAATTTCCCTCCCCTCTTTCTTATATGCATACTTCTTTTTTTTTGTTGTTATTTTGTTTTCTTGCCTAATTGCTTTGGCTAAGACTTCCAAAACAATATTAATTAAGGATGGCGATTGTAGTTATTTTTGTCTTCTTCTTCACTTTGATGAGACAATGTCTTGTTGGTTTTTAATCATGATGCCAAATGTATGTTTTATGTTTGTTCTCCCTCTATCTCTGAAATTCATAGCACTCATTGGTAGTCCTTGAAGAGACTGCTGATGATTTTAAGACCCATCTGGTTCTTGGTTACTGTGGTTCCACCCCCATTTTCCAAGTCTCCAGGACCAGTTACTAACCTGAGTCAGGAGACTTTTTGAAGTCTAGCTCAACATTCTGGGATGCAGTATTAAGTTGTCTTTAATGCTAGTCCATCATGGGACTTAAGCTCTGACTCTGACATATGGATTTCTGCTTTATTCCCAAGACTTAGCCTTTATCTTATATATCATTCTCATAAGTGAATCTCTCTGCTGGTGTTTCTGTCTCTATAAATTGTCTATCACAGGTACTGGTTAGTGGCTGTCGACCTGAGGGCCTGGATTCAAATCCTATTTCTTCTGCCTATTAGCTGTTTGATCTTATGCAAATTATTTAATGTCTGTGTACTTCCTCATTTGTCAAATTCAGGTAATAGCGGTACTTCTCTCACAAGTGGTTGTAACCTTTACATTAAATAATTCATATAAAGACCTTAGAAGGATGCTTGGCCCATAGTATCGTATCCACTAAAGGCTTTTAGCTATTATAATTGCTAGTGGACAGTGTAGTACTATTATCTGTTTTGAATTGCACCTGACTTCCTTCTATCAACCCTCCTTTCAGTATTGGTTGTCCACTATTTGATTTTCATCCTGGTGGTTGGGGGTCTGCCACCTATTATGCTCACCATGGCAGGACAGCCCATCATAGCATGCTGGCCAGTGGAATGAAGAGCATTCTGAAACTACCCTACTGCCTGACCTCAGCTTTCAGGTTTCTATCTGCTGGCTGAAACGTTCTTTGAAGACTCGCTTCTGAGTTTAATTCTATTGTCCACCTTCTCCCAAGTAGTTGTAAGCCTTTTCCCATCTAAATATTTTCATCAGGATGTCCATGACTTTTTTATTTATTATAGAGTCAGACATACTCATATGATATATGTTAATGCTATTCCAAAAGTGACGCTGATTTGCAAATATTCCAGTTCTGTCAAATGACCTCTGTTTATCCTGAACCGGAGTTCACAAACATAAAATCATGTCAATCAATTTGTTTATTTAGTACATATTTAACCTATAATCCAGGATTAACACTATGCCAGGACATAAAATAAATATGAAATAATGTAAGACATGGCCACTGCCCTCGAAGAACTTGCAGTTTAGTTGAATAAGACAAGGACCACAATTGTCTGAGGCCAGGTTGTGGACGTGAAGGTGTGAATGAACAGCTTAGTAGAGGAGTGAGATCTAGCTGAGTCACACAATTTTTAACTAGGGTACAGTGAGTTTTGAATTGTTTTTTCTAGCACCCATGAAAAGTTGGCTTTCCCCTTCTTTTAATTAGCTGAGTGACAACATTTTCTTTCTCTTTCTTTTGATCTGAAGAAAAAGGAAGGTATTCCAACTGGAGTACTAACTTTGTCATTAGATTCCTATTTGTTCATGCTAATTACAATTAGTGTAATGAATGCAGTTGGCTTACTCAGCTATTCTGGTCCTATTTCCATGATTTGCCCTTATCTATATATTACCTGCATATTTACATAAGAGTTTTAAGGTCCTGTTTTTTGTTTAACATTTTGTTATCACTATCTCAAATAGTAAAGCAGTGTACCTTGCTGTAATAAGTAAACAGGTGAAAATACACACAACTATTTAAATTTTTAAAAGTTACCTATAAACTAAGCCACCTAAAATTGTCCCACATACCACTTCTGGGATACTCTGACCTTAACCATTTTGATAGTCCTGAGCAGATTATTGAAAGAACCCTGAGCAGGTTATTGAAATCTCTGTTCAAATGCTGCTTGCCAATTCTTCTCATCAATTCTAGTTGCCTGTCATCACTTTGTTCCTTACTTTGTTTAGTTTTCTTCATAACATGTATTGTTTTCTAAAATTGTATTGCTTATTTGTTCCCTGGCTTATTATAAGTTTTTCATGACTAACATATAAACTCTGGGAGAGTAAGGACTCTGTCCTGTTCACTGTGTTCCCAGGACTTGTGTACATCAGCACCCAGTTGTCTGACTTTCATGGCAATATGCGGAGGAACTGCAGTGGTGCAAAAATCTGGACTTCAGTAAAATAACTGCTTGCTAGCTCAGCGTTCTATGCCCTGATTTTTTTCTTTCCTGTTTCTTTGATGTTCAATGACTTTGGACTTTGATTACCACCTGGGCTCATGAGACTTTTTTCCTTCTTGGACCCTCTGTACATCTTCAGAACTTTGGGTTGTACTTTCTTGCTCTCATTTACTTTGTTTTCTTAATACCAAACCCCTGGCTCTGATTCCCCTCCTACCTAGACCTACATAACATGGCCCTGGCTGGGTTCCTCTGCTCAAATAGGTTCCTGGTCTGCCCATGATTGTGCACCCAAGGGGCCAAAAGAGCCATACTGCATTTATCCAGGAAAGGGAGGCTGTAGCAATTCAATCATCCTAGATGGAGTGCTCTAACACTTTAAAAAATCAACAGTAAAATAATAATAGCAAGTGCACTTGTGCATCTGTGCAAAGAGTAGCCTTAACTATTAGATGAGGCTTCAATATTCCCCTCAATTTTAGTTCTTGAAGACTGGGTTTTTCATTCTTAAGGCAAAGGTGTATAATCGTTAGGAATGTCCTCCCAATAGATTTAGATGATTTTTAAATAGATTTGGATGAATTTTTATCCCTGTTTTTCAAACATTTTGTCTAGTATTCATATGCCCATCAGAATCATTTAGAGATAAGTGACCTATGTCTGAAATAGAGAAATGTTATTTAAAATATTTCCATCTAGCTTTTTATTCATCAAACAATTTGTCTACTTTTTCCTGCCTTGTTAGATAATGGTAAATCAAGGGGATAAAAGTACACACGTATTTCCGGTGATAAATCTGATGCCTCTTAAGGCTGGTTGGTTAAAGGAGCCATACTTCTTGGTGATAAATGACCCACAGTCTGCGATAAGGCTCATGCACTTCCCATGAAATCGTTCATGTCATGGAAGAGGAAATGAGATTGCAAATTTGGGAGTGGTTGGTAATGGTTAGTATTGGAGGCTATTTATTATCAGTGGCACGGGGAGTTAATTAGTTGCTTTTAATCTGGTGACTGAGTTGATCCCCACAGGAAAAGTCCCTATGATTTTGTAAATGAAAAGTACTTTTAGAAGGGCTGAGAAATTTCATGGTTTTGGGAAGGTTAGGAGGAAAGCTACAAGTTTAATTGTAAAGAGAGATGATTACTTTAAATTTATTTTATTTTAATAAAATAAGCAACATACAGAATTTGAAGGAACTTGGGCATGCATTTGTAGAAAATGGGACCTTTCTAATTCAGTAGTGATTATCCATGACATAAGATAATGTTATATTCTCCAAATATACAAAGCATTTACTCTGTGGGAATAAGTATGAAATAGATAGTAACTGATCTAAGCTACCAAGATACTCTTTAATGCACTGTGGGGATATTTTATTAGTGAATACCCCTGTAGCCTGAAAGATTTGATTGACGTAGGTTGTTAAGGGGCCTAACTTGTTCTCAGAGAGTTATTCACAAACTGGCAGGATTTGGCTGATTATGGAAAAAAATAGCCCTCAGGACAAAAGAACTGCTGATAAAGAAGCTCCAGGTCAGGAAAGGACCCATCTGATTCTAAAAGGCAAACTATGAGGACAATAATCAGAGGGGTCACCTTGATGGTGGCCTGGTCTTGAGACAAAACAGTTTGCATAGTGCTTCCAGTACCTGTTTTCCTTGATTTTTATACAAATCAACTGGTTTAAGTGCTTAAGTGATTTGACCAAGATGACTAATGATAATATTTATTTATTGACACCCCTCCATGTGCTAGACACTTTTCTATGTGCTTTGCATGCATAATCTGATTTGATTCTTGCAATTTATTCTTGCAGAAGCCCTTAAAAGGACCTTTCGTTGCCCTGTCTAATCAAGGAGGACACTAAATCTGGGAGAGAGGTTCTGAAACTCATCCATGGTAGCACAGCGGGGCAGTGGAGAGTCAGGACAGAAGCCTGGGTGTGCCAAGTTGAGGGATAGAGATCTGGGTTCCTCTCCATCACTAAGGTAGGTCTTGAAACTTAAGTCTTCATCAGCCAAGCCGCTGCTGTTTTTCTCCACTTGCCCTAACCTAAAGCATCGTTGCCTCCAAAAGATAGTCAAGACTTCGGCATTTTGTGGTTGTGTTTATTTTTCTTGTTTACATTTTGTGTGTGTGCTTTGTAATAGATTTTTATTTTTAGAGTAGTTTTACAGAAAACCTGAGCAGAAAGTAGAGTTGCTGTTTCCCTCTTCCTGTTCCACGCAGCTATTAGTAACATCTTGCATTAGTGTGGTGTTCTTTATATAAGTGATGAACCAATAATGGTACATTATTATTAACTAAAGTCCATAGTTTACATTAAGGTTGGTGGTTTGTGTTATGATCTTTATGGAATCTAACAAGTGCATATCATACCCATGTTCGAGAATCATGCAGAATAGTTTTACTGCCCTAAAAGTCCTGTGCCTCAACTATTCACCCCTCCTTCCCTCCTTCCCTCCTCCCAGGGCCCTGACAAACACTGAACATTTTACTGTCTGTAGTTTGCCTTCTGCAGAATGTCATATAGTTGGAATTATACAGTATGTAGCCTTTTCAGACTGGCTTTTTGACTTAACAATATGTATCCCTCCATGCCTTTTTGTGGTTTGAAACCTTTTCTTTTAGTGCTGAAAAGTATTCCATTGTCTGGGTATACCCCACTTTATCCATCACCTACTGAAGGACATCTTGGTTGCATCCACATTTTGGCAGTTATGAACAGAGCTGCTATAAACATCTGTATGCAAATTTTTGTGTGGACCTATGTTTTCCTCTCATTTGGGTAAATACCAAGGAGCATGATTGCTAGATTGTATCATAAGAGTGTGTTTAGTTTTGTAAGAAACTAGTGGACTGTCTTCTAAAGGGGTCTGTATTATTTGTACTCCCATCAGAAATGAATGAGAATACCTATTTGCTCCACGTCTTCACCATCATTTGGTGTATCCGTTTTCTGGATTTTAGCTATTCTGATAAATTTGTGGTGGTATCTCAGTATTAGTTTAATTTGAAACTTCCTACTGCCATATGATGTTCAGCATGTTTTCATATGCTTGCCATCGGTATATCACCTCTGGTGAGTTGTCTGTCCAGATCCTTTGTCCAGTTTTTTAATTGGGTTGTTCATTTTTCTTATTGTTGAGTTTTAAAAGTTCTTCATAGAATTTGATCATAGTTCTTTGAATATATGTCTTTTGTAATTATTTCTTGCCAGAATTCTGTTTTCTTTTTAATAGTCATGGTTCAACTTAACCTGTGTTCTAAATCCTGACACAAGACTAATTCTGGAGGTCATATCAAATTGAAGTATGAGTTATCAATTTCTTATTTCGAGAAAAAAGAGTCAGCAATATAGGTATATAGGTAGGAACATCATGTGATTTCTAGCAAAGTGTCTAACAGAGTTAGTTCTTTAAAACATGAGTCCTATGAGGATTTCAAAAGTTTCTTTACTTCTTAAAGGCTGTGAAATAAGTTCCTGAAGAGTCAGATTAAATACAGCTAAACAGGTTTCTTAGCTACAGGCAACCCCTGAGGCTTTACATTCTTTGCAACTGAGAGACAGAAGTGGTATACAACTTTCCCCTAAGTTGTTGAACCACAGGACAGTTATTTGAGGGATGTCTAGGAGCAGCTGACAGGGTGCATTAGTCAGGGTTCTCCAGAAAAACAGAACCGATAGGAGATATGTGTCTCTAGCTCTAGCCTCTCTCTCTCTCTCTCTATCTATCTATATGATAGCAGTTGGCTTATACAGTTACAGAGGTGGAAAAGTCCCCCAGTTTGCTATTTGCGAGATGGAGAATCAGGAAGGGGACCAGTGGTGTAATTCAGCCCGAGTCTGAAGGCCTGAGAAGCAGGAGAGCCAGGAGCTGAGGGCAGCATAATCCTTTCTTTCTTTGCTGACCCACGGAGTAGACTTGGCTTCTGAGGGGCAGAAGTGGTGTCTCGCGCAGAGACTGTTTGTCCTGCACCCAGTATAGCGTCTGCAGGTGGGAGCTTTTCAAGACAGCAACATTGACTATCAAGTCCATATTCTCAGTTTTCTTTCACTTATGTGGTCTTAGTATTTGTTTCCATTTGAAAAATAGAAGGGGACCAAGATCGTAACAAGAGAGAAAAGACCCTGGGTCCAAAGGACCCTTGGACATTTTCCCCTTTATAAAGCCAAGGCTGAGCAAGAGGCTGGCACAGACCATGGCTCAGCCTGTCAGGGTGCCTTAGTCACTATAAGGATCCACACAGCATGAGACATAATTGATTGGGCCACTGGGAACATCATTGATCATGGAGATGACCAGGATAATTGGAGCAGCCAAATTGTGGTCCAGTCTAGTCAGCATGTGCCCATTTGATGAGTGTTCTTATAATTTAATCATTTCCCTTTATTTGTTACAGAATGTTGGAAGGGGTCTTAGAGATCAGCTGGCACAATATTTTTATTTTGGAGGTAAAGTAATTGAGTTAAGAGAGGTTAAAAGTCTTGACCTAGGACAGATGACTGGTGGTGGAGACACTGGTCCCAAAGTTCCTTGTCCCTTATCCTCTCAGCAGCACTCAGGTGTGGGTGTGAGAGTGAGAAAGAAGCCTCTGTTTTCATGTCACTGAGATTTCTTTTCCTGTGACTACAGAGTTACCGAGCCCAGGTGGTCTGATCTTCCCTATGATGGCTTATGAATAAGAGAGCTCTTGGGACACATAGGATCCCTTTGGAAGGAAGACGTGGGGTAGCACCACATTCTGTCCTGAGTGGTCAGGTGTTGACTGTTCACTGCTTCAGAGCCTCCGCAGATAAATGTGTGTGTGTGTGTGTGTGTGTGTGTGTGTGTGTGTGATTTTTGTATGTAAGTTTGTGAATATTACATGTCTTTCTTGAGAATTAGGACTCTTTGGGGGGAATTTGTGGTTTGGGAGCCTATTTTCTTGAACAACAATCGACAGAGTCCAGGAAAATAATGTAGAGCTAGAAATCTCAGCTGTCAGTCCTAAGTTATGAACCGTGTTTTGGGGTAGGAAAAATGAAAGAAGAGAGTAGATTGAATCATTCAACAGCTCTCCATTTTCTTTTTTAATGATCAAGTTTAATATGTAAGACTCCTGTTACACTGGAAGAATTAATAATATACTTAAAGGTTTCTTTGGCAGAATTGACTGAACTGATGGTATTTGAATAGTATACACTTCCAGCAAGCAAGTGGACCCATCTTGCCTATAACAGAGATCCCACAGCTCTTAGGTACAGACCTGACTGTATGAAAGGGAACAGAGAATGGTTTGTGCCATCAAAGTGACTAAGACTGGGTCCCCCCATGGGAAGACCTGTTCTAGTCCAAGGGTGGTGGGCACAACACCCAGCATCCAGCTGGGTACCTGTTCTGCCAAATCAGGTCTCTGAAAACAGACCCTTGAACAGGAGATAGGATTTTATTCTTGTTTTGTTCTTAGGCTTCCCAGAAACAAAGATGTTTTCTGAAAAGCTTAGTAACACTTTCAGAAGTTCCAGTAATTATTTCAGACTCTGCAGACTCTGGTAACAATAACACAGACTTTGGAAACATCCCAGGAGCTGTTTGCCAGAAAGAAAACCCTCCATGTACCTTGTGATTCATATCTGACTATTCACCTTCCCCAATTCCACGCCCACTTTCCTACCCACCCCGCTGCTTTTCTCCACCTCCCACTGCCTCCGTGGGGGCCAGGGGGTGCTTATTTCCTTTTCTACTTTGCCCTTCATGGTTGAATGTAAATGCTTCTCCTTTCATGGTAAGTCCCCCTAAAATGTTAAAACCCACACTGACCTTACAGCTCCAGCCATTCACTCCAAAATATTTACCCAATAAAAATGAACACATATATCCACAAAAAGACTTGTACAAGAATGTTCATGGCAGCTGAAAACTGCAAACGAGCTAAATGTCCATCTGCAGATCATAGGTAAACAGACTGTCATATATCCACACAACGGAATGCTACTCAACAATGAAAATGAAGCAATGGCTGTTCTTCATAAAATGTGGATACACTGGGCTACATGAAAGATGTCAGAAACCGGAGTGCATACAGAATATTCCATTTACAGAAAATGTAAGAACACAGGCCGTCCTAATCATTGGGGAAATAAATCAGAACAGCAATTGCCTTTGACTTGGAGGGCAGTGGATATTGCCCAGAATGGGCTGGCAGGCACTCAGGATGACAGGAATGTTCTGGGTCTTACGGGGGTGTGGGGTCTATACTAGTGTTTGCATTCACGAAACAGCCAACTGTAACACTAACACCTAACAACTGTGCATTTTACTGTGTGTAAATTAAAACAATTTAAAATAAAAACATGCAAGGAAACACCATTTTTCAGCCCTCAGTTTAGTTATTTCCTATTACCTAAAGCATTAGGGTTTCTTAGTCATCTCTCTGCATACTTATTGTCAGAAAGACAATATGACGTCATTCTATTACACTGTGATGTTTATTTAAATCAGTGGTTTATAAGTTTTCAAGTCTAGTAGTGGATTGGCTCGATTTGTTTCCAGTTCAAAGTAGTTCAGCCATCAGACAGAAGGCAAGAAAGATATTTTAGGATATTGCAAGATCTTTTTTGGGGCCTCTGACATCACATTTTTCGGGGCTTTATTCACCTATGACGGTGTTCCTGGTACATGTGTGATTGTTTGTTAAAGACAGTTTTCTGTTTGTCTTTTCCATTTCCTCTCACTCACCACTACCTACACAGAGGATTGTATAGGCTTGTGTGTAAATACACAATCTTCCTTTAAAAATCACTCTCAGAAATTTCTGCTGAGTCTTTTTCTCTTACGGAACTTCCACACTTATATTATTTCCCTTTCCTTCTCTCTGTCCCCTGCTGAACTAGGGGCTCTCTTAAAGGTGGGAAGTGTCTTCAAATCATTCCCCCAGTGTCCAGCATTGAAAGAATAATAGACATTCAACAATGTGTAATTAAAAAATTAATAAATGACACTATATTTTTCTAATGTGTCTGGGCAAGTGAAAAAGAGCTACATTCAGAGGTAAGAACTTTTGGATGGGTTGTTTTAAGTTATATTATCTGTCCTCTCAGATCCATCTATGTTTCTCTTCACTACTGCCCTGACCTCCCTATATAACTATTTTATGACCACTTCAGTAAAGTATCAGTGTTCCTATTAACTTCATACTAGAGTGGTCTTTGAAAAAAAAAAATGACATTATAAAATGAAAGCAGTTTGAACCAAAAAAGTGATTACTTTTCAAACGAGATTACACAGTTTTACACCTTGACCTTTTACTTTATTGAAGTCAATGTTTTTTTTCCACCAGGTTTCTCAAAACACAGTATGTTCAGATTGGATTGGGCATACAATGTAATATTTAAAACAGCAACATGTCTGACAGATCCCAGAAATGAAATATGTCCATTTCTTTTAGCAAGGAGCAGAAGGCAACATAAAGCAGCTGCAAGAATTAATTCACTGAGATAGTTGACATTTTCGAGCTGACTGCCACTTAGAGAAAATGATGTCATCCTCTAGCAGCCTAATGACAGTCATCTTTCTGAGAGGACAAATGCTAATAAGGTTCATTGCTCACCTCATTTTCTTTTTTGTTTGGCCAGGGTGTCCTTGTGTGCCTATCATTTGGCACCGTGTTCCTAGAATAATTTCTAAGAGGGTCTGGAGTGTGAATCTCAGGGAATGATCTTTTTTTTTTTATTGACAGAAAATTAATAGGTTTCTACTTTCTTCCAGTGACTCAAAGTCCTATTTCCAGTTTGCTCATAAATAACCAAATTCTGGTTGACTTTTCTTTCTAAGGTGTTGAACGCAGTATTTAAATTGTGAAAGATCATTGTTTCAAGATACTGGAGCAGCTCTGACAACAGAAAAGGAAAAGTGGGATAAAAATCTAAAATTTCATTCTCAGCCTTAAAAAACATTGACTCTGAAACTTCCAGAATACCGGGTATAGCTGTCCTGGATTTGGCTTGATTCCTGGACAAAATTATTGGTTTTAATGAGGTTTTAAGATGAATTTTCATGGACCAGACATGTGGAAGGGAATAAGCAATGTCAGCTCATGCACACCTTTCTGGAAAAGGCTCTGACTCCAGTATCAGGACCCGTTTCAAACAAAAGAACCTGTTACATTTCCCAAGCCTTTCTGTCTTTGTCTCTTTCCTGATAGGCAGCCCCGGCATAGACCCTTTTCAGCTGTTATTCACTGGGGACATCCCGATGGATTCAGTGGCGCTTCTCCCTCTCCCTTTTCTAGCAAGGCCCACCGGAAATCTTTAAACTGAGAGCTGTCCTGAACAGATAAAATGCGTTGGCTAAAGGCCAAATAAAGGAAGCAAAGCTGTGGATTTTGGAGGCCGTCAAGATGCTGCAAGTGTAGTTCAGAGTGACCTATCGCTGGGGAATTTCACCCTGCCCTACCTTTGGCCTCCCAGTCCTGCTGGAGATTAACTTCTGGAAAAAGAAGCTCATACTGCACCTAAATGAATGCTTGTGGGTTAGACATTTAGGCCCAGCTGACAGGAGGAAAACTGTCTCCTAAACAATTGGTGTGTTCCAGACGATTCCATGGGGTCCCCACCCAGGAGGACAGGCCAGCCACTTACCAAATCAGTGATCGGTGGTGTTTGTTTATAGTGTAATAAAAAGGTAGGTCTTGGTTGAATCTGTAGAGGCATAGATTCAGTAAATTTAATAAATTAGACAATTTATAACCTCTGGGTAAGATGTCTAACATCCTGTGAAATGGCTGTATATATAGAAGTAGTTTGGTTATTTAATTTGGTTAGTACTTAGCTCTAACTCTGAAAGATTCTTCCAGGCTGTGGAGGAGAAACAAAATAAAGGAGATACTGCTCTTGTCTGGCAGGGTATGCAATCCAAACGGTGTATTGGCATAGGTACACAAGTAACTTACATTTCATAAGGCACATGTCGCATATATTTAATCCCCATGACAGTCCTATGAGTTGGGCATCATTATTATTTATGCACCTTTACCTCAGTGCAGACTCTCTTTTGTCTATGTCTTATTTTGTTTTCTATAAAATGAGTATGTTAGATTAATAGTGATAATGACGATGCTGCCATTTATTGAGAATGTACTATTTGCCAAGTGCTTTGGAAGCATTAGCTAATTTAATCCTCACAGCAACCCCATGAATTCTAGTACTTCCCATAGAAATGCAACAGGGTCAAGTAACATGCCCAGGGTCAGAGTGGGAGCTCAAGTCCTCTGGCTCCAAATCCAGTGTTCTTTCCCAGGCACTGGGTCAGCAGCATGTCCTATAGGTAGAGAACATGGAGAGTGCTCCTTGTGGCTGCAGAATTCTGGAGGCCTACAGCAGGCTTGGCATTTCAGCTGCATACCTGGAGGCTCAAGTTTGTCCATGGGCAGAGGGGCCAGCACAGTGAGCCTCCTTTACCGGTGGTCCTCCCTTACATGTGATCCTCTAGCCTCTTGTGGGTGTTATCTTTTCATTCTTTGTTAATCCCAACACTTATTCTTGACAACTTTCGAAGCAGGACATCCTACTGACAGAATTGTTGATGTAGTTTCTGTCTGAGGCAGCGCTGACCTTAGTGTGGAGAATGGGACTCACGGCTGCATTTGGGGCAGGATTAGGTGTGATGTGTTCACGGAGAGGGGCCAACTGGTGTTGGATGAGGGGTCAGGGACACGGGCTGCAGTGTTGGATTTTCTTGTTACCTTGTTTATGTCTCTGATGAGCATTCTCCTGTCTGCAGGCACATTGTCAATTGTCTATAAAACAACTCTATCTTTTGGACTTCAAATGACTGTTGGCAGTCTCCAGGGAGACCAAGGGCATAAGAGTGATTTGTGAATGACTGCACACAGGTAAGACATTACCACTATCATTCATGATGTTCTCTTAGGAATATTAACAGAAATACCCTGTAGACTTTCCAGACATCACGGAAGGTGTTTTTTTCTCCAGAGAAGGAGTGGAACACTGAAATACCAATTATAATCAGACTTTTCACAGTAAGTAAAATATCTGTGTATTTAATACCTAATGAGATATCTAAGTACATAACTCCTGATTTTTAAAAACACACTTGAGGAACTTGAAGAGATCTATTTGCTATCTGACCTTATATTTTAAAACCATGCATCAAAATATTTAGAAAGGAGATTGCAGGTAAGATGAGAACAGAGATGGGTGGTGGCCTTCCGTTCTGCATAAGTCAAGACATTAATATTGGAAGGAGAGAATGATGGTTCATATGACTGTGGCGAAAGAAGGAAGCGGTGAATTTGAATCTCCATGTTGACAGGTGAGGACATTTTATGGACCCAGTGGTAAAGCGGAGTGTTACTGGTGAACCAAAGAAACACTCTTCCGAAGGGTCCTGTTAAGTGATATTCCATGTAAATCCTGTGGCAGGACAGAGGCATTCATACTCTTCATTAACATTCCCCTTTGGTCTCAGTTTGCATCTCTCTATCCATTTTCTAGCTCTGAATGGAAGTTTCCTGGGAAACCTTTTCTATGAATGGAATGTGTGAGGTTTGTCCCATGAGAAAAAAATAAAAACACCCAACAAGAAACCACCACCCCAAAGTCCTTCCCCTGAAATGTCGCGGGCAGGAGTGGGTCATGCCTATCTTTTTTCAAGGCCAGGTGGAGATTTCAACGTGCTGGTTTTCAGTAATCCTAGGAACGTGGCTCCCTCCATTTAACGGCAGAACTTCCTTTCTTACAGATTGAAAAAATGAAAAGGGGTTTAAGTTACTTGGGTAAAAAGAACTATGCAGAGCTGGCTCAGCCACAGATAAGCATCAGCTCTTCCTGATCTACTCTATTGTCAGCTAAGTAATGGCTCAGTTTCTGCTTTGGTCTCTTTGGGCCAAACAGAAGAGAGAGTGAACTTTATCCACAGGCTCCTGTTACCAGCAGACACCCCCTGCTACAGAGGGGGGCTCTGCAGGACACAGCACATTCACCATCTAAAAGACGGGGGACAGCCAGCAATTACACACAGTATTGATAGACCCTGTTCTGGTAAACCTTGAGTTTTTGTCTGTGCCTTGTTGTCTAATTTAAGAAAAAAAAAGACAATGAGATACAGAAAATGAGAATACAGCTACCAAGCTGTGCTATAACAGAAAAATACTTGGAGGGTGGGCTGGGGACAACCAGTGACTAAATCTTTTATATGAAACTATTTTTCTGTAGCAGCTTCCTTACTAACTTAAGCATTCTATTCCTGAACTGCGGGAAGCATGGTTGTTGTTTTTTTGTTTTTAACAGCTTTATTGAGATATAACTTACAAACCATAAAATTCACCTGTGTGTGTCAGTCAGTGATTTTTATCTTCCTTATGGGTTTGTGCAACCATCACCATGATCTAATTTTAGAAGGTTTTCATGTGTCCAGAAGGACCTTTTTACTGTCACTCGCCCACCCTTCTCCCCCCACCGGCCCTCAGCAACACTGAATCTACTTTCTGTCTCTGTAGATTCATCTGTTGGATCTTTCCTACAGAAACATACAATGCATGCTCTTTGTGACTGCCTTCTTTCCCTTAGTGTAATGTTTTCAAGGTTCATCCATGCTGTAAAGGTACTTCCTTTCATTTTATTGCCAAATGCTGTTCCCCCTCTGTGGCTGTAGTGCATTTTATTTATCCATTCATCAGTTGATTGACGTTTGCATTATTCCTACTTTGGGGCTGTTGTGAATAATGCTGTGAATATACATGCACAAGTTTTGAAGTTGCCCTGTTTTCATTTCTGGTTGGTATTTACCTAGGAGTATGGTATGGTCATAAGGTAACTTTATGTTTCATGTTTTGAGGAACTCTCAAACTGTCTTCCAAAATCTTTGAGCCATTTTACATCTCTACTAGCTATGTGTGAGGGTGAAACCTGTCTTTTTGCGGTTTCCTCCTGTTTATAGGATTCTAAAGCTCTGTGAAAGATTACACAGATTATGCTGTAGCAGGCAGTTCATTTTGACACTTATTTAAGAAGCCTCCTTTTTCACCTCAAACTACAAACATTTCTGTTGTCTAATGAGCAGGTGCTACTGACTAATGAAGCAGGAACACTGATTTCTTATTTATTTGTAATCATCTCCAATAATAATTACAGAAGAATCTTCATGCATTTAGCTCTCTGTGTATGTGTGTTCTAGAACACTAACATTCCTTTCTTCTCTTTCAAATTCACATTCTTCACAGCTTTGCTATTTACTGATTTGTACCTTGATTACAGGTCATAAATGCCTGTTTAAAAAACAGGTCCATATCTGGATTTCAAGACGTATCTGTTATTTCTTACTGATTCATAGCAATTGGATTCTTCATTCATAGAAACATTTAGGCCAAGATATAAAACAGCTATTTTAAACCATCTAAGTTCCCAGAATTGAAGCATTTGTATCCTTCATTTATACCTGACCTGCAAGTGTTAGGTATGAAATGAATTTTAGTGACTCAAATGTTCCTCTATTTGCAAAAGTCTTACCTTACAAACATACTGTGTAATGTTTATAAGATAAACCTGATTTTAAGAGAAATAAATTTGTCCATAAACCTAGGCTTTTTTCTCTATTGTGCTTACTTAATGTGAAGGATATTTCATGAATTAATTTTTTCTTGTTGTGGACGTTCATTGGCATTTTCTCTTTACTTTCAGCATTTGCAAATAAGTTATGGACCCAGCTAATTTGCACAGACCAATTTGGAGCAGTATCCTTGCTGAATAGTGAGCTTTCTCCTTCTCTAGATACTCTCACCTCTGCCACTTGAAACCAAGGCTTTTAATGACATGTGCTGAAGGACAAGGCTTGATTTCAGGTTTCCCTTTGGTCTGTTTCATATCCATTTGCTGACCCTGAATTATGCAGATAATATATTTTAGTAATCTGGGCCCCTGTGCCAGACCTTAGCTGTCATACCACATTATAACCGATGGTTCAAATGCTTCTTTCACATAAGGACTGCTTGTTTCCCAGGGATCCCTCTAAGATGTACATGGCTAGCTAAAAATACTGCTGAATCCCATTCTCAAGTAGAGTTTCAAGGTTAACATGAAAACTGTTATCACTTGCTTATGCTGCATAAAAATCTGTTTTATCTTTGTAACCATCCTTTTATTAAAAAACATTGCAGTTCCTCTGCTACACTAGTGTTTGCTCAGATACCAAGCAGACTATAGTTTGCTGGCAAGAAAACCAATTGTGATTATTTATACGCTAGTATGCGTTTGGTTCCATCTAGAATTACAAACAATTAATTTATGATAATCAAATGTAACAGCAAAAAGAATTCCTATCCCACTGGTCTATATTTCGAGCAACAGAGAAACACAGGTAATTTTGATAATTCCTTGTGTGTCCAGTGAAGTAATTTCCCTATTACTGGCTTCTTGCAACAATTTATAATTAAATCAAAGAGAAAAAACACTGGTAGCCAACACTGTGTCACTTTTATTTCAAGTACAATTCCCAAAATTTCACACGTGGTCACTTGGGCATTGAAAAAGTACAAAGATTACAGAGCAGAAATGAGGCCGTGAGGGGTTATGTTCACTTTCCTGCCTCAGCAAAGTAAATTCCAAAAAATATGGTTAAGGAAATTTCTCTGTGTATATTATATATGTTTATATTTATTTATGTACAATCTATGTCACTCATTAATGATTTGCAAACAAAAATTTATCCAGTTCCTTCTTTTCCATGTCTACATATATGCCCTTTTGAAAAGTTACCAGCAGAAAGGATAAGCATTAACAGTGTGACAAATTTAAAGGGATTAAGAGACACAAACTTCCAGCTATAAAACAAATAAGACAGGAGGATGCAATCTTCAGCATGGAGAACAGTTAAAAATATCGTAGCAACTTCATATGGTGACAAAAGGGAACTAGATTTATGGCGGTGATCACTTTGTAATGTACATAAATGTTGAATCGCTTTGTTGTACACCTGAAACTAATATTAAATGTCAACTACACTTCAATTAAAAAAACAAAACAAAACAGTGTTTTACAGCAAATGGGTTAAGACTTTAGGAAACCGTCTTTTAAGGCTGCAAATGAATGCCTGCTTTTCACTTGGAAGAGCAATGATCTTTCCATCACCTAGAAATACTGAGCCACTCCACAGAGTGTCTACTGGGGTGCACTCCTGTCCTCATTATAACGTGGCCTGCGGCTTGGAGCTAAACATTTTTCTGGAACATAATGAGCTGTGTACTGTAATGAAGGTGTTTGAAATTGATTTGACTGTTACTTAGTATAAAAAGTCCCAGATCAAAGACCCTAGCCAGCCCACAGACACACAGGTGTTCCCAGACAAAGGACCTTGTATGATGGTCAACAGGCAAATGGAGAGGTGTGGTGGCCTAAGCTCAGTGAAGGAATCTATCAAGCAGTTACCTGATTGTTTTTCTTTTAAGTTACCGTACGTCACTCACAAACTGCCATACGGCACTAGATGGTTCTGAGGATCATTTTGACAAATATTATAAAACCTGAATTAATTTCTGTCTTGTTTCCTAGTATTTTTGCATTCCTCCTGTGTCATAGTCATGGACGACCTCCCAAGCTAATTTGTAAAATGAATTTTACTGAATGCCATTTAGTCTTATTGCCATAGTTACAAACCAAGAAATCGAAGATTGCTAGGCTGAGCTGAAAATAGCTGACTTGATACAAGGAAGAAGACTAATTCTTATGCAAAGCTCTATACTCACAGGCAATCTCTGATTCAAAGGACAATGGAAAATTTGATCCTTGAAAACCCAACCTTCTGATGCCTTTCATTCTCCAACCCAGAGCAGCCAGAGGTTTGAATGAAATGTGTGCAAACTAAAGGTGAGGCCTGCTTTGCGGCCTGCGGTTTTAGCTGCTGTGTTACTATTGCAGTGAGTTCATGGTGCAACTGGCTTGATATTTTCACAGGCAATACTGGGCATTTTATAACCACTTGCAGATTATAAAGCTAGGAATCCATGTCATGTTTTAAATTTAAGAAAGTCTTAAATTATCTCTGAACATTACTATTTACAAATGACAAATCTTTGTATGTCTAGCTATCTTCTATTGCTCCGTAATCATAAAGTAAACTCATAACCTGGGTTAACACATGCACTTCATCAGGATAGGATATCTGAAAAGAAATTGAGCTGCTAAACACCAAAAGACCTATCTTTGGAGGTATATGTGTACCAAGATTACACACTCCTGTGCATATATAGAATATAAAGAGATAAAATATTATCAATGTAATTAAAATAAATACATTTGAAGGAGAGTTGTGTGATTGTTTGATAAGTGATCAGCTTTAAAGATTTTTCTCAACACGAGGCTACTTAAATATTTGAGGTACTAAAAATCCATTCTGTGTGCTAATGATTTGTCCACATCTAGTTTGCATTGTTCTTGGTCCTTAAAAATGATCAAGTCAGTTTCTTTGGACATCTGTGTCATTTCCTTGGGCCTCTGTTCCCTCACCTGTAAAATGAGGGGATTAAACCTCTGTGATGTTTATCAGGCAGAAAATCCTGATTTAATTATTCTTTAATTTCCACTAATTTAACCTGCAGTTTACCCAATTTAATGTAGATTATTTAGGCATTGGTGTCTTTGAATATAATTTTATGGTATTTGATCAACAATTCAAAAACAAACCTAGTCACTTAAAGATTCTGAGTAAATAGGAAGCACAGCATGTATTGAGGGAGTCAGCACAATGAGGTCCAGGGCACTTGCCAGGGCAGGAAGCCAGTAAGCCAGAGGCTGTATAGCCACTGCTACATAGTGCTTGCTGGCTGCTGGGGGATCTTCTGTGCACTCCCTTTTATATGCAAATATCGCTGGAGACCTTCAGGATTCCTGGGGAGCTGCTTGTTGAATGTGGGAGGGAGAGAGGATACCATGGTATTCTCTTTCTATACCCACCCCACCAAAAGAGGGTGTGTGCGCAGACTGCCCTCACACATGTAGCATAAGGAGGTTCCAAGTGAGGGTTTTGCAAAGGACATTCTAAGGGACCTTCTGTTATTTTTGAAAGTGTGGGAAATTCTTGGTTAATCAAAGGAAACAGGCTTCCTTACTGCAGGACTTCTCTGGGTTTTTAAAATGCCAGGCTGCCCAGACTGTAAGTCCCCAAACCACCCTATGTGGAAAATCCTGGAGATTCCAATAAAATTGCAGTTTGACTGAGTCTGAGACACTCTTGATAAGCTGAAAGTTGAATAACTGCCATGGAAGCTGTGTAGCTGGCTGCAGGCACAGTGGCTGGGACGCTGCTCAGTGGTTAGGGACCAATAGAACTGAAAGTCCCAGAGCCCAGGATACGCCACAGCACACACCTCCCAGGTCTGAGTCTTCATCCACCCAAGTACAGTCAATAAACCACTACGTGCACATAAGGGCATATTCGTCTGTTTATTACAGGAGAGGGATTATGTTGTGGGCTTTTTCTGAAAATCCTATTGAACACAACCTTATTAGCTTTTTGCTCACAGCAAAAAAAGAGTATTTCTTTTGCACTCTGTAAACTATAAAACATTTATTTAACTTCACTGAGAATGCGGTTACCACTAGCTGCATTCTTGTGAACATACATCATCACCTCCTATGCAGACCAATTGGACCACAGGCAAATATAACCCGAGGAAGTTCTGTTCATGTTAGCATCAGACCTACCGAGTTTTTGTTTATGCCATCTTCTATAATTCACCATAAAAAACGAGGTAGACATGGCTTGTTAAAGACAATGTAGACACATTTGAAATGTGAATGATCTGTGGCTGATGAATACTCAAAGGTTAGGGTTAAATTAATCTCCTCGATGTTTGTGAGAAGAACAGAGTATGATAAGAGTGGACAATCTGAACCAGACAAAAAGACAAGAGGAGCACCTTTGGACGAGCAGACTTGTGTGGGATCGCGGGTCGCAGAGGCTCTCGGAGCTCGTGCTGTCCTTCAGCTAGTGGGGGGCAGGCACACGGCAGCTGCTCGAGGGTACTCAGTACAGCTATGGATTGAAGACGAAGATGGCAGGCTGCTCCCTGTGAACTTTTTATCCAGAAAGGTTAACTCGATTTATGGAAATCGTTATCAAAATGTTGTTACTTAAGTCTCAGGTTCTGAGAGGCTTTGGATAGCATGGAAACTTTAATAGTCTGAGGAGAGCAATGTGTTAGGATTAATGACGTCTATGTTACTAATGTTTGGAATACTCCCACAGTTTAACTTTATGTGTTAGGTAGGTGCTACTTAAAAACAACAAATTATGTACTTCTATCTTTATTTCTAATTGTCTCTGTAGACATGTCTCTGTACATATCTATTACTTATCATCTATTTATCTGTTTTCCTAAATAGAGGAGCTGATCCACTTCCTTTGGGTTTGTTGAAGATAAAAGCAGGCACGATGCACACTACACCTAAAATATAAGTCAAATATGTTTTGAAGAAGTAAAAAAGCATCAAACTAAACAGGCATACCCGTCTTTAAAAATGTAGAAATCGTGGTTGTGAATGAATGTGGCTGAACAGGTCCTCTCTGTCCAGCCTACCTTTTTCTCTCTCTTTGACAGATATTAAAACAGAGATTGGGCTCCTATGTATGGCTTTCTGAGACAACCTCCAAGTGTTTTGGGGGAGATTCACTTGCGTCCCCCAGGCCTGGCTCACAGTAATCACGAGTTAAAGGAAGAGATTTTGAGCAGTGAATGTAAGGAAGATGGGAATGAAGCACATCAAGGATCTTGGCAGGCTTCTCTGCACTGTTGCCTTTGCAGGGTGTTACCTCCCATCCCTGAGCACTTAGTAGGTATGCGATAGATACCAGCGTAGTCTGGAAAAGCCAACTTCATAATGAGGTCAAAGATGATCTGGATTCAGCTATTTAATCTTTGTCAAAGCCTTTATTCCTGCATTTTTCTTTTCCTTAGAGCAAGCCATGAAAAGGCACAGTCTTACAAACACCTTACCATATGATGCTATGGTCTGGAATTTTCTAAAACATTTCCAGTTAAGAAATGTTGAAAGAATTATTACCCATAAAAAAATCAGTAGAAGTATACAGAACATTGTTTGAAAAGATGACTAATGAGCAAAACCAAATCTTTACCTCTTAATAAGTAATATAAAATGTTAAAAATACACCGTGCATTACCCAATGCAGGATCCAGACATGCCTTACGTTGACATTTGGCATTATTTTGACTTAAAAGAAAATAACTAAGAAAAAATTTTAAGCTCCTCTAAATGGCTCAAGCTGATGAACGAGTAATTTAAAAATGAGGCCAGGAAAAATAATGCCCCAGGAGGAAGACGAGAATGGAAGGAAATGAGCTTTGATTTTTTTTTTCCTTTAAAATGAGGCCAGCAAACCTAGCAAAAACCTTGGAGTGAGGCATATGGACAGGGCAGGAGTATCACAGTGAAACCTTGCTGAGCTTCCTCCTGAGGACCCTGCCATTGTACCACTCGACCTTCCTCTGTCCACATATCTTTAATATTCTAGACTCATTTAATCAGAGTCTTTCATTTGACAGTTTTTTGAATACTGCCTACGGTAGAACCCTTTCATCTGAACCATTGGGGACTGACAGTCGGTCAGTTAATTAAAAGTCAAAGCAGGGAATTACCCAAAAGAATCTTTCTTAACTTAAATATTTTATTTTAATCTGACATATAGAAACATAAATTCATTTACTAATCTTTGATATTGACCCATGGGGTGTTCATTGGCGTTCTGGGTAGCTTTTCTCATCTAACCTATACCATAATGCATGGTATGCATTTCCATTATCAGGGCTTGTTTTAAATGGAGCAAGAACTCATATATACATGCAAAGTAATTTTTTCCTCATTGTTCATATTCATGAACTTAAGGTCATTTTTTTCCTTATCAAGAAAAGAGTGAACTTAAAGCCCACAATGAACTTAAGATCGTTTTTTTCCTTTTCAAGAAAAAAGACCTTGTATCAACTTTATCCAAAGCATACATTTTATTTTCACAAGAACTGCAGCGACTTTTCTTGCCCCACTTTTATTTATTTAATAATCATAACAAATAAATTATAATTATTGGTAATTGTAGATTAATGATACCAAAATAAAAAATTATAATTATTAATTAATGATAAATAATGATAATAACTAAGGCATGCAATTGGCACAATTAGGTGCAGAGGGAACAAGTATACAGAAGTCCAGGAGGATCACCACCTGGATGGAGTATGCAGTATGTGCTGGCATGAGTCACTCGAGAGAACTTGGACTATGGTTGTGACAGGTGTGAGGGACTGAGAATACCAAGGGGAATGAGATACTATTGTGGCTTAGTGCAAGAGCCAGTTAAACATTGTATATTCAGAGACCTACAGAGCAGTACAAGAGTAAAGCATATTAATTTTGTCTACTCAAAAAGCTTTCCCTGATTAACATAGTTCACATTAACCCCTTTCTTCTCATATATTGTTACTTCAAATATGCACTGTATGAATGATGAGGAAGTGAATACACAGACAAAGGGGTCATGCACTTCTGTTAGATTTATGCTTATTAGCAAACTGTACATTAAAATTGTCCATTGCAAACACTGGGTATTACTGAAATACTCTGCTTTGGTAGAGCCGTTTCTGTTAGCAATGGGTACGTGAATCGCGTCTAAAAGAGTAGGGTGAGGGAAAAGCCATCTAGTAGACCACTTTAATGTGGAACTGGGAATGTTCTTAAAAATCTCTGACAGAGTGACTGCAAGTCTTTGATGTTTCCAACTACACTAAGTTTCACCAGACTACACTTGGCTCCAGAATATCTGTTCTATCAATGGTATGCTTGAATTGATGATTTTCTTTTTGATGACATTTCTAGGCCATAATAATGACTAATCGGGGAGGCAATCAATGGAATGTGCACAGCACATTTGATTCGGGAAGATTAGAGTAATTGCATAATGTAACCAGGGTACTTGTGACATTTAAAACGTTTAATTGAATTAAACCTATGGTGGTTCCATCTACTGGTTACTCTTATGGCCCAAACACCTATACTGACAAGCTAAAAATAGATTTGATCATAAAGACTAGACATCATTGTTGAGAAGCAAATCATGTTAATAGAAAATTTCTAAATCAGTAAGGTGAAAATATAACTTTTTTTTTTAGGTAGGATGCATTTGTTGGATAGCAAAATAGGTGAGAAAGAAACAAAATCTCCTTGGAATTTTTGTAACATTAGGACCTTATGTATAAAGCATTTCAATGTCTGTTATTCTTACAGTAAAGTTTTCTTTGGCAAAGGTTACCGTGCTAGTTAAAGATCGCACAACAGTGTCTTCAATAAATGGGAAATAAGACAGAAATTCAAATATTATTTGAAAATATTAGCACTTAGAAAAATAAGAGGAAATTACACCAGTTGCAGGGAAAAATAATCGTTCAACACAATACATGGTGGTTTTATTATGGAAAAAAAAAAGATATGTGATAAAAACTTTCAAATCGTTCACTGTCCCCCTGGTTGTCCGAAGGAACCTCTGTCCTTGATAGGACAAAGGCCAGCAGTTGGTGATGAACAATAACAAATGTCTGCACATGTATTTTTAGTGGCAAGCATACACATTAAAACTTGAACAAATCATTGCTAAGGCTTCAGTTCAGTTGTTGTACTTTGGAACAATAATATATGGATGTGTTGGAAGCCAGAGAATTAAACTTCGCTATTTGTTTTTGGAGGCACATTTTAATTTTGTACTTAAAAATAATGACTTCCATTTTCACACACATTCCCTATTGCCAGTTGTAAAATGTCTGTTACTATGTTTTGATTTCTGTGTGCTGTGAGAAAAATTCCCAGATGAGAAAAAGCTTCAGTAAGGCATTATTCCATAAGATGGAGAGTGCTGGACCTGGGTGTGCTAGGCTGGGAGCCAACATGATTAATAATTTTTATAGAGAAGATCCATTTTTCTCTGATATGTATATCTAAGCAATTCCAAGAAGGGGTCTTTTATCTAAAGGTTTATTTAAATGCAAAAAAGGATTGGTTGAAAAATGACTGCCCTTCTTTTTTGAAATAATAATAGATAACATTTATTGAGTGCTTAATGTGTACCAAGTTTTATAAATGTTACTTCTTTGACAGAGTGGCTACAAGTCTTTGATATTTCCAACTGTACTAGATAATCAATTTAGCTCTCTGAGATAGGTTTTGTTCTTATTTCTGTTAAAAATAACTTTCAAAAGGGTAAAATCATGGCTATCATATGGATATAAAAAAGAGTATATGTGAAAGATTTTATCCTACTTATTAATCAGTGAGAAAACCAGGCAGATGTTACAACTGATTCAGAAGAAAATCCCAAGAACAAACACATGTGTAGATCAGAGCTATTGAGGTGAATGTAAACATGGAGGCAAAACAATTATTTCACAGCAGAGTGAAGGAAGTTCATGGAACTTCTGTTTAACTGAACAGAATTTGCATGTTTACAGATGAAATCTATTTTGCATTGCTGTCAGTTATGTATGACTTACAGAGTTGTAAAATAGCTCCCTGGATGGACAGCCTCTAGATGTGCATAGCTTTCTACTTAAGCACGATTTTCTCCCACATCCCCATTTTGTAGATGGCAAAGCCAAGGTTCAGCGAGGACAGGTTTTTGCGCGGGTGATATTTATTAGTAGGGAAAGTCACTGTATGGTGGGAAGGAGGATGAGGTAGCAGGGGGGTTATGTGAGTGGTGTGGGATATGTAAACGAGCAAAGCCACTGAAAGATGCTTGCTCCTCCAGGACCATGTGGAGAAATGAAAAAGATGAGGACTGCTGAATGCTTCTCTGTGACTCAGCTGAAGTTTGGGCAGACGAGGTAAAGCACCCAAAGAAAATGCCTGTTCCTACCCCGCACAGATGCCTGGCAGTGGCACCCCCCCATCCAATCACATGACTTTCTAATAAAGAAAAAAGCACAGACTATACCAGTGGTGCTTTAAGCCATGCTCATTTTCTTCCTCATAGTTTCTCCCAGTATGGGAGGAGTCTGGGAGGGTCTGTGATGCCCATAGAGAGCCTGTAGGTGGGAGAGCCTCTGGGTATGGTGCAGGCCACACTGCTCGCTCCTCTGACTCCAGTGCAAGTCAAGATGATAGCACACTGTGTAGGTAACACGATTGTCATCACTGCCGAAGGGAAGCTGGGTGGGACAGAGATATGGCAGGGGCTCATTTTCCTGGGGCTCTTAGTAGGTTGTCTCAGGCTGGAGCAAGTGCTTCGATGGCTCTCATTCCTGCTGCTCAGCAGAATCTAGGAGGGTTAAGCCAACTCAGAAGAGGTAGTAAGAATAAAATAGCATAAATGACATACTGATGAACACAACACACTAAGAAGTGACAAAGCCCACAGTCAGCCACCAGTTTGTCTAACTCCAGACCTTGTTCCTAACTTCCCCACCACCCACACCGCTAACGCTGTGTGGCTGCCAGAGGCCCGCAGGGACTTCTGACTGCTCCGGGGAATGAGGTGTGCGTCAGCCTCCAGTGTCTTTTTTGCTGAGTCATTTGGTACGACGGACAGTGACTCTGATTGGTGACTATGATTGGTGAGAGGCCATCGTCTGTGGGATCGGCACTGACCATGATGGGCGATAGTCTCTGTTGTGTGCATTTACTAGGGGAGAGGGAGTTTTCATACTTAACAGCAAAGGGACTTCATGTAGAACATAAAGCAAAAGCAGATTTCTATGCCATGAGGCCAGGAAGGGTCCAGAATGGCATCATCAGACACCATCCACACTGTCTTGGGTCTTTCACACCACTTCACCCTTAGCATCACTTGGGAAATGTACGGGGTCCAAAAACGGCATTGAGTTGGAAGTCTTGGATATTGTCCCGGATCTTGAACATCATTTGCTTTTCTGTGTCTCCATTTTTCTCATTAATAATACAAGGATAATAGCATTTGCTCTATATAGCTTCTGTGCAATTGTTTCCATGAGAGACTTTCAGATGGGGAAAGTGTTTCACATATAAGAAGTGATGCTGTTGTCAGCCACAGAAATGTCTATAACCAAGCAGAGGGCAGAGTAAAGCTAAGGTAATCTGAGTATCAGATAATTCAGAGTGATCCTGCAAAAAAGAACCCTCCTGTCCAAGTGTGTTAGTTAGGATTCTTTCCATCGCGAGTGACCAAAACCCTAATTCAAATGGTTTCAAGCCAAAAAAGGGCTTTGTTTATTTATTTGGTTAGGATAGGACGGAGAAGCACAGGGGTGGAAGCAGTCTTTGGTTCTAAACCCACCTGGGCTGGGATCGGAGTCCCCTGCATTGATGCCATGTGGGTTGAAGCAGGGGAGGAGAATATCCACATGGTACTCTTGCCAGAAGAGCAAATGCTGGTAAGGCCAAAGTGGAGACATTCAGGGAGCATCTGTGACCCAAGTGAGCTTGTGTTGTCCGAGTTGATTAGCTGTGGCAGTCAACACTATAAAATAGGAAAAGTCCAGCAATTAAAAATTCATTCTTATTTTGCTGTGGAGACGGTAGAGAGATTGAGGTCTAGAAAAGAGGTCACTTCGAATTAGAGTAAAAGTTCCATCAGAAATATTTCTTGGGCTTATGGAATGACTAATCTGATTTTTAAAAAAATGTATTTGTCTAGTAAAATAATGGATTCTATAAATAGTGATATAAATGTGTCATTTACTGTTCTATCCTTGATATTCTGAACTATGGAATTTAGGTTAAAAACAATATGGACTCAATTTATCCTTTTTTTGAGAGAGAGATTTTCATGATGCTGGCTGTTTTATTCATTCATTCAATAATTATTTATGGAGATCTATGTACAAGGCACTGTATATTCGGGGAAAAATAATTCAGCCCTGGTCTTGCTATATTTTAGTATGTGTTTTCCTGATTTAAAAAAATGATATGAATTACATAAATAGTCAATTCACAGAGGATTAAATTTAGTTAGTATATGGAAAGTTGCTTAAACTCAATAGTAAATAGAGATACAAAAATTTAAATAAGATTCTCTTTTGGCTCATGAAATTGCCAAAAAACAAAAACTCTTTGATAATATGAAGGGAGGCAATGGTGAAATGAATTATATAGTCAATGTAGAGGGAAATTTAGTAATCTGTTGAAATTTAAAATATACACAAGGACTCACATAAAAGAATGCTTATTCTATTGTGATATTGTTTGTAATAGAAGAAAAGCTGTAAACAAGCTAAGATTCTATCAAAGGAAGAAAGATCAAAATGGTCAAATAGGCTACAGGAAATCCAGACGTAGGAATGTTACACAGCCCTGAAAAAGAATGAGGTATATATGCAAGCATATTGAGAGCGATAAAATACACTCACATTTAGTCTATATAGATGATAGTGTATCTATATACAAATGTGTTTCTAAGTGCATAGAAAAAAATATGAAGATATATATATCCAACCTATAATAGTGTTTCCCCTTTGCCCCCAGAAGATGCAGGAATGCAATTGGCTGATGAAGTAGAGTGCGGGGGGCTTGCTGATTATCTGCTTTGTTTGAAGAGCTTATAAGAATATTCTCCTCTACTACTTGTTTAATTAAAATCCAATTTGTTTTTAAATTGAGAAGACACATACAGCTTTAAGTACAATTCATATGGAGTTTCTATAGCAACCAGTTTATTATTGACTATCTATATAAAGGACTTTACACTTTGATGCAATTTTATTCCTTTCATAAATGTATTTAATTAAATATCATATAATTTTTATATCTCTGTCAGACCTATGTGACATAGGTTTGAAAAATCTGTTCTCTCCAATATAGTAGCCACAGATGACTGTTCAAACTTAAATTTAGATTAATTAAAATAATGTAGAACTAAATATTTATTTTCTCAGTTTCACTAGCCATATTTTATGTGCTTTGAAGCGGCATGTGATTAGGGGCTACTATATTGGACAACACAAATATAGAACATTTCCATCATTACAGAAAGTTCTATTGGATGGTGTTGGTCTGAACGATTTCATTTTTCAGGTTCTCTCCCTTCTTTTGAAACTGTGGGTTGCTTTGGAAAACATAAAATATATTAACTCTGACCAGTGAAATGGAAAAATCCATATATTTACATCTCACATCATCTAGCATTTCTAAAGTTAACCAGTGCTAAAGTAAATTGTTTTGAAAACTCTTGAAAAACTTAGAATTTGTAGATGCTCAGATTTCCAGTGTTGTTTGAGTCAAACCTTTCTTGAAAGTTGCCCCAGACTCCCGTAAGAGAGAAGAAGTCTGTGGTGCTCTGTGTGGATGAGGTGTAGTATTAGGGCTCACTTTGTGTCAGGATGGAGCTAGCCAACCTTTTGTACTTCATAAATATGGAAAGCACCAGCCCTCTGTGGGAGAGACTTGTCATCTTTGCTCTTGTAGTTAACACTAGGGAAAATGCAAATTTTCTGTGAATTGATTCATGTGTACTCTCCCACTGGAGCTTTGGGGTTTGTTATTTTTTATTATTGTGCATTTTCTAGGAGATTCTGTCTTTGCTGTGTTGTAACTCTTGTGAGTGCTGAGTGCAAATTCCTGGGTTAATATGTTCAACTCCAAGAGAGTCTGCAGGATAATGAGTGTAACCATGACTGATACGGTCATGTCAAGAAAGCAGTGCCCACTGCAGGGAGGAAGAGATTTGATACAGAATAAGGGACTAACATAGCCATTGCATGGGCGGGGAATTGGGAGGGGCATGGGTTAGGAAGGTTACTTTCGGGGAAATTTCAGGAAAGCCACCACCAGAGGTCTTGGTTATCTTCAGCTCCTGGAAAATGCTGGCAAACACCGGAGCCACCTTATCCCCTCATGTCCACACACCTGCCAGGAACTGCTATTGGGGAAATAGGGCTCCTTCACTTACTCATCCCTCCAAATTTTGTGTAACTGCCTGACAGTAACAGAATCGAGCTGGAGCCCCACTGGTTGGAAGTCTGGAAAATGTAATTTCCAAGCCTTCTGTTCCTGAGGGATAGGCCAGGGCTGCGGAGGCAGGGAAGACGCAGAGTGCCACAAACATCCAGGCGGCACAGCTCCCGCCTGACTGCCACTGCGGGCGTGGAAGTGGGAGCCCAGCAGTCATTTCTTCTGGAACGTATATTTCTGTGATCTGTTCAGTGTTTATGAAGACTAAAGATGAGAGTTTAGAGAATCAGAGAATTTTGAAGGCTCTCAAGGGTCGTTGTAGTTCAGCTGATTCCCAAACTTGCTGCCTGTCAGTGCCACTGAGAACAGTTCTATAAAAATCCAGATTGTTAGGCTTCCTTCAGAACTACTGAAGTGGAATCTTCACGGTGGGGGGTAGGGGTGGGGATCACCAGGAACGGAGGGTGCTGATCAGGTACCAGTTTGCATACCAGCATTTGGAAGACCGGTTAACACATTTTTTTTCTCCCATTTTCTGGAAGGCCATGCAGATTTGACTTAGAATGATGAGAATCTATCCTCTGCTACAGCTGTAAGTTTGGGTTTTAGAATAGAAAAGTCAGATGTAGTATATAGTCATATTCTTGGGGCTCCCAAAGGCTGTAAGTCCTGAGGTCAAATCATTAACCTGAATGTGGTCCCTGAGACAATGAAGACACCCCCAGAAATGAAATGTTGATTTCAAATGTTGACCCGAAGTGTTGGTCAAGTTTCATTTTGCTGGGAGAAGAAAAGGAGATCAAGTATTTTGAAACTGCTTATATCAGTAGTAACTATGTTTTCTCCATTGTTAAAAGGCTGACTGTAAATAAGTACTGTTGCGGTCGTTGCAAATAAAAGACAAGCGAAGCATGTACTGGGCTGATTACACTATCTTTTATTATTAGAATATGTATTATGCTAAGGCCAATTCTAAAACATAACTTGGGTCTGTGGAGGGTGCTCAGGAAGTTAGGAGCAAGCAAGTGTTGGTTGCACAGTATGGTAGGCACAGTAAAAATCCTTTTGTTTGTGTGATTAATTGGATGTTCCCTGGGAGCATGAAATATGAACTGATTTCTAATTTTTGTAAGGACTCTGGGTAATTTGTAGGGTGGCTGGAATATACGATTTGCTGTATTTCTCATAACTAAGGGGTAAGGGAGAGTGGTTGGTAAAGAAAACAAGGGATTGGTTCTGCCATATACTGTTTTACAGTTTAAATAAATTTGCAGAGCAAATGTGTGCTGGTTGGGAAATCTTGTACCCTCATCTTGGGCCACAGATTTTAAAAGTGAATTTTTGCCAGAAGAATGAAACTCTGTAAAAGTCATTCAGCCAGGTAAATTCTGAAGTCAGAAGTGCTGGAGCAATAAACTTGATAAATGATGCTATTTACAATTGGTGAAACTTCCTTTTTTGAATCTGTATTAAGAATGGAAAATCTGTGAACTTTAAACATACTTAAAATTGGCTGGCTTTGTAGCATGGGCTTTGAGCCACTGGAGTTTGAGGGTTTAAAAAATGCTCATTTCCTTCAGTGTCAAATAAAAGAAAATTCTAGACAGTGATGTAAACATGCATACATGAAGTGAAAGAGTTTGAACTCTTTACATGAGCAAAAAATGGTGGACATAAGCTAACACTGGAGCTACATGGAACATGGGGCTGTCTTGCCAATGGGGTTCAGTCCTGGGCAAGTTTGCTATGGATTCAATGTGACCAAAGAAAATGACAGCAAATGTTCTTTAGGGTAAAAAGGTTTATTACCCAGCTTGTTCTCCCAGCGGGAGGTTGAGCACTAGCGTCCTTACCTCCACCCAGAGCACTGGGCCGAGCTCTCTATATAGCACAATAATAGCTTATTGCCTAAAGGTGTGGAAGCGGTAGCCTAGCAACAGGCCAGTTACATCATCAGGTGCTTTAAGTTCAGTGAGGATCCTGGCCATAGGAACCCCAACTTCCCCACAGGGGGGAAGCAAACTGAAGATTAATCAAACTGGCAAAATTGTCTGATTTCAGATTTAGATTTCCATACCCACCATGTATCAAAGTTTGATTTTTAGATCTACTGCCTGCTAGAGGCATGGAAGAGTAAAATTTTGGCTAAGTGGCAGGAGAAAACAATTGGATTAACTGAGATAGTCTTCACGACTATAGTTGTAAAAATGCAATGTGACTTTTTTAAATAGGTGAAGGGGAAAAAATTAGTAAGAATGTTTGGTATCTTGATCTGGGTGGTGGTTACATGAGTATTGTGGGGAAAATTGAAGCTCCTGTGGCCAGGATCCTCACCTGAACCTAAACCACTTGATGATGTAACTGGCCTACTGCTAGGCTAATATTTCCACACCCATAGGCAATAAGCTTTTATTGACTGAATCTCTATACAAAGAGCTCTACTCAGTGCCCAGGGTGGAGGCAGAGACAAGGAGGATTACAGACCTACAAACTGTTGGATGCAGACATAATTCTATTGCTTCGTTGCTGGGAGAACAAACTGGTAATAAACCCTTTCACCCTAAGAATGTTCCATTGTCATTCCTCGGTCTCATTGAGTCCATAGTGAACTTGTCCAGGGCTGAAACCCATTGGCAAGACAAGTGTACCCACATGTCACAATTCGAGTTGCACACTAAGATTTGTGCATTTTATTGTAATTACCTAAAAACAAAAGTCATCTCAACTCCCCCCTTCCCAAAATCTTAGTATTAACTTTAACAAGTGGTTCTTGATTTTGGGGAGAGCCAATAACAGAATCTGAAAATCTTATGCACATTTTATTCATAAAAGTAAAGGTGTTTCATAAAATTCCACACATGATTCAGTAAGTTCACGGAAGTTCTCTGTTGTAAGTGGTTAGAAAATAAACAATCTTATTGTTAAGATGAAATTTAGCATTCAGCATTGTCCTGCCAGGGAGTGGGATTCTCCCTCTGTGAAAAATGATGAAAAGAGATGCTCTCAAATTAGGTGGGAGTGAAATATTTGTGTTCCAAATTCATATACTTCTGCTATTTTTAAAAATCAGAGTGTTTATCCCTATTCAAGATACAGAGTATTATTGAAGTTACCAGAGTTTGGACTTTGGGCTTAGGGAAACTCTGAAGTTGCAAATTGGCACCACAGGGTCTACTCCTATCAACCTCAGGTGGTGGTTCTTAAACGTGAATGTGCCTGAGAACTAACTGAGGAGGTTATTTCAGTTACAGAGTGTGACTCCATAGGTCGAGTGGATCCAACAGTCTGTGTTTTCACAGGTGCTCCAGGCAAGTTTCATGCTCCTCTGACCACATTCTGAGTAACTGAGTTGAGCCGGATGAATATTGGTCCTTTTTTCCCTCTGTACTCTCCTCTGTCTTTTAATTTGCCTCTAGTACTCTATTTATTTCTTTTCTACTTTAATGTATCTCTAAATGTTTGTAAGTGTAATTTTTCTTTTTCGTTATGCTTTCTTTATTCTCTATTGTCATCTTTGATTTTCTCTCCCTTCATTTTCTTTTCTCCTCTCTCTGATTTTTACCTTAACAGAGCTGTTCTATAAAATTTCTTATAAATTATACTTACTAAATACATGCCAGTTTAATGGTCTTTCCTTAATTTAAAACACAGATGGGTGAAACATTTTACATTTCTCTTTCTTTAAATATGAGAAAAGTGAAATTAGGTTGGCTTTTACGTGTTCATTTATTTGTTGTCTTTCTTTTCTCTTACAGAAATTTTTATGTCTCGAGGGATTACTGAAGAGGGAAACCAGGAAGAGCTCAAAATGCCTCTGAAGCAGGATTAAGGCTGGGCTACAGTCCTTTATAATTTGTTCCAGAGGAAGCTGGGCACATCTGCTGACAATTGACAGACTTCACTCCCTTTTCTTATCAAACAAAGAGTAAGAAAGTAGATTTGTTTCCTTTGAAACATCTGTAAACATTTTCATAGGAAATCAGATTACTGTCTTGTAAAAAAAAAAAAAAATCAGTTGACTCTAGTCTGTTTACAAAAAATCGGTACATAACAGACTGCCAATAAGAATTGGATGGAAAACTTCTGGCAAAATGTTTTTTCTGGTGTTTTGAATATGTGCCAAGTATTTGCTATGGATTTAATATATGCTGTCATATTTGACATATTTGCATACATGACATTTGAAGGAGACAGATGTAAAAGAAAGTGAGATTTGAAATACATCTGTATTAGTATATATTAACACCCACTCAAATGTCATCCTCATACACTTATGGACCCCAGGTTGGGAAGCTGCAAGGCCTAGTGGTTAGAACTTGGAGTCAAGTGAACCTGAGTTCAAATTCTAGGTCAGCCACTATGTAATGTGAGACCGGAGCAAGTTACTAGCCTCTCCCAGCTTCAGCTATTTCATCTGGGTAATGAGGGTGATGATAATCATGCCTCCATCACTGGCTTGTTTTGAGGACCCAGTGAGATGTGCGGATAAAGCATTTAGCCCTCTGCCTGGCACATCGCAGTATTAGATGTCTGAAGCTTTTATTATTCTTCCTGAACACAGAACCTTTGTTGGTTCCTAGAAAGTATGCTAAGGAAAGGAAACTATCAGCTTTTAAAATAATACCATTGCTTCTTATTTAAAAAAATTGTTTTTTAATAAAAATTTTTAATTAAAAGAATCATGTAATTAATAATGTTTATAATGCCTAGAATGCCTAAGCAAAACTATCAAGTAACTGTCTTTTTTTAACCAGAATATATACAAATGCAACCAAACTGTGTAAGTTCCACCAAGAATGCATATCTTTTAGTGGAAAGTACATGGACTCCAAAATTGCCACTCGCCATGTGGTCTTGGGTAAGTCACTCAAATTCTCTGAGCATCAAAATGAGAATGAAATCCTGTGTTGTAAGGTGGTTGCAGAGATGGAGACAGTAGGTGAAAGGTCTAGCAAACGGAAGTTGGAAATAGATAACTCTTGGTACCTTTTGCCAAAATCCCTGTAGCTCACAGCCCTTGGGGCCTCCCATTGAGAACCATGGGGCCTGAATGTCATGGGTGGACAGCTGATCCAAGCCAGACCAGTCAAACTCTCTCTTCTAGTCATTTATAATTGGGACACAGAGACTCTAGTTAGTTGCTCTTGGGCTCTGGAGGTGAAAGGTTAGTGGTCAGACAGGGATATGCTGGGCATTTTTTACCATTGCGGCCAGTTTTCACTAGTACAAAAAAAAACCATTGGGTAGAAAAAGGGCAAATCCAGGCAGTGCTCAGAGAAAAACAGCAATAAGAGCTTGTGAGCTGGAATCTAAGGAGAATCCTATTGTTTCTGGAACACCCACTTCTTGGAAGTAGTGCTTTACCAGGCCCTGCTCTGATACCTGCCTTTGGGTATTACAAGTACTTCCCCAACAGTGTTTTTGCTCAACTAGTATAGGTATGTTCTTTGTTGTTCTCATGATTAATTTCTGGAAGCAAGCACACCAAATGCTGGTTTTCCTTTGATTTACTTTAAAAGTTTCGTGAACTCATAATCAGGGCTGAAAAGGCATTAGTAATGTTATGCCATCACTACCACCCCCTCCCATTATACAGCATTTACAGGTGTGGAAACCAAGGCACAGAAGCATGTTTGCATGGCATATCTAGCGTTCGAATCCAAGTGTTCCAGCTACTGAACTACACGGCACAAGAACAGGTTTGTGTGGGGGTAGGAGAGGGAGGCAGGGGTTTACATTATTTTAAACTGAGACTTTTTTATATGACCTGCCCATATGAGTTTCAAGCTTTTAAACAGAGATGGAGTGCTTCATTTGAGATCAGTAGCCTCTCTATTGTCCTTGGTGAGATTGGCCAGTGGTTAGTTGAGCATGTTATCTTACATGGAAATACTCTGTGGCAATATATTTAGGATGTTTTAAATATAAATGGAATTAATTAATGAGGTTTAGCGTTTTTGATGAATGAATAAAGAAAGGCCCCTTACATGAAATGTTTTCAGTAATCAGGATTGGAATCACTGAGGAGTCTCTTTTCTTTAAGATTTCCAAACATTGGAGGCAAATTCCATACGAGAGCATCCTGTTTACCATGAAACCTAAAAACACAATTGAGTTGAGAAGTATTCATTCTTTAGGTGTGAAGAGGCTCAATTTTCTTGCATTTAAAGAACTAGACTGAAAATATTCCTGGCTATCTGGACATTTTGCTCTCTTTAACATTTGTTTTATTATTTTACTTTCTATTGTAAGGTTGAGAAACAACAGTGACATCCTGATGATATGGCAATATGGGTCTACTTTACTAAGCCTGGGAGATGACACCATGTATAGAAGAGGTAGGTGGGGTGTGGGAATGGAGTTCTAAGGGTCCTGAGCCCATTCCAGTCATGTCTGACCACTTTGGAAATGATTTCTCTGGTGACGTCCACAACCTGTGCTGACCTTTTAAATTGTATTTCTCTACTGAATTAGATTGAATTCCAAAAATCCTCATTGCTTATCTCTTGTCTTGAAAGAATAATGTTGGTAAGGGTTGGGGACTGAGCAATGTTCTATAGAAATGAACAATACATATTCTCCACTGTCAAGAGATTTATAACCTGGAAATTTACTCAGTGATGTTTCTGATCTAAACTTTTTTATGACCAGTGGTCCTCAACCTTGGATGCACTTGAGAATCACCTGGGGAGCTTTAAGGATGCCCAATGCCCCAGCTATGCTCCAGACAAATTAAGTCATAGTCTCTGGAAGTAATAGCCAAGCCCAGGAGTTTTCAGTGTTCTCCATATGATTTCAGTGGGCAGCTAATGAGTATTTCTTGACTGGGTGAAGTTAGGTCAAGACACCAACCTTATTAACTTTGGAGCAGTTGGGCAAAGCCAGGAATAGAGGGAGCCCACAGCCTGTCACCTCTGGCCATAAGCATCCTCCAAGCTTTTAAAATAACACTTTTGATATAGTATAACATGCAGAAGTTTGAATAACACAGAACTGCTTTGTTTCAACCTTATAATGGCACTGTAAGATGACCAACATCTATTTTCAGATTTTATAGATGGAATATTTAAAGCTTTGAGAACTGAAAATTGACTTCACTAAAATCACTGGGGAATTTACAAAGCCGATGTTTGGACCATACTTTTCTCACATGGCAGCTTCCTAGGTGTAGTACTATGCAGAATGTGAAGAGTTCTGTGGAGTGATGAGAATAAAACACTATAGGAACCCAGGGAAGCAGTCATTGATTCTGTCTAGTGTGACCAGGGAAGGCTTCCTGGATAATTTGTCATTTGAGTGGACCTTCAAGAATGTGTGGATTTCCAGAGGTAAAAATGCATGTTATCTTACATTTATATAATAAATAGTAATCTTATTTGGCTAGAAAATAAAACCTTAGGAGCTTATCTATTCTGGATCAATAGTAGAATCATTTGGGAGGTTTTTAAAAATATACTGATGCCAGCACCCCTCCCTAAGCCATTCAATCAGAGTACTGGGTGAGGACCCACTAGGGTAGTATGGGAGGAAACAGTGGAAAATAAACCTGGTTTGGGGTTAGATTGCAGAGAATGTAGAATGTGGGGCTTATCTGATTTATTACTTAGGTAATAGTAGGCCAGGGAATGCTTTCAAGCAGGTCAGTGATAAAGCAATCAACTTTGGAACTCTGTCCAACTCCCTGTTATCTTCTGTTTTGTTACTTATGTAGACAATATCAAGAATTTCCAATGGAAGGAGTTTTAAAGCCAGGAGCATATCAGGATTCCCTGCGAGGGCTGTTCAATTACACCCTCTTCCCTGGTTCTGGGACTATGCCAGAGTTTTGAGGAGGCCTGCATAGTTTCATAAACTATATTCAAAGACGGCCCCTTCTCTGGCCTGCCCCCACTTTAACATGTCCAATTAGGGAACATAGAATGTGAAGTTAGGGAACAACTTGCAAGACCACCCTCACCAGTTGTCTACACCTTGGACACCAATTTCAAATTTAGAGATTCCGCAAGACCTCCCTGCATTTTGATAATTCACTAGAAGGATTCATGGAATTCATCTATCACTCACAGCTCTGGTTCACTACAGTGAAAGATAAAAATAAGCTGAGGGGAGAGAAGCATGAGGCCCAGTCCAGGAGAGTTCCAGCATGGAGCTTCCCTTTTCCTCTCCCAGTGGAATGCTGAGGGAGGGGAACTTCCCTGTTGGGGCCTCTGGAGGGTGGAACAAATACCTACTGATTTTCTGTCTTCCTGCTTCTTGGCTCTGATGTGACCCAGTTTCAAAAATTGCACAGCAGTATAAATAAAGCACCAGCTTTCTCATAGACAGATTCAAAAGGGTGGCTTCAGTGATGTAGGTTAAATGGAAGTTTTTACCCAGAATTTCCTGCCTGGCCTCGGCCTATTTGCATACCAATGGATGTTTACCATGGCGGAGTCTCTAGTCAATCTGGGGTAGTGGGTGGAAAGCGGCGGCCATTCTCTCCTCCCCTCCATTCCTGATGTGTAATTGGTCTGGTGCCCACCAGTCACCAGGGATCCACCCCTGGAGTTCTTCCCAGAAGGGGTGAGCAGGGGCAGTGGGTGTGCCCTGAGGCTGGAGGGGCGGATGCTGCCGACTTGCAGGTTGCGGGCCAGAGAGGAAGGGCTTGGGAGCGCGCCAGGGTGAGCCGAGTGAGAGGGGGCAGAAAGCGCCAAGTGAGAGATTGAGCTGTGAGCAACAAGCCCCTTTCTCCCAACCTGCCCTTTCCCTTGTCATCCTTCGGTTTCTTCAGACTCAGAAAGAACCTGCCCTGGGTGGGCAATCCCCTTACTTTCAGAGCTACAAGGGAACCAAAGAGAACTGAAGGGAACTCAGAGTTTGAAGCTTGGGAAAGTGACTCCGTAAAGCTGTTGTGAGCTCAGGAGGTCACATTCCAAACCACACATGTCAATACTGAACCTGAAAAGGTAAACTGTAGACTTTGAAAGCTGAGTTCCAAGATAGAACACTGCTCATAGCCCAGGTTGGTTGCTGGATAGGTGACATATGCTAGATCCAAACAGCAGTACAAAGGCTTTGAAAATGGAACTGAACCAAAATTTTCAGAAAGCAGGTCATAACTTGAGCTTTGAATCTAGCCAAGTTGACTGTCTAGAAAACAAAGACTTCAACATTTAACATAGAATTTAGGTAAGATCAGGAATCTTATACTATAGTATTTGAAATTAAAAATTCCGCTAAAAATTATTTGGCACAGAAACAGCCAGGAAAATCTCAACTCTAGTGAGAAAAGGCAGTCAATAGATGTCAATGCCAAGGTAACACAGATGTTGGAATTACCTGACATAGACTTTGAAGCAGCTGTAATAAAAATGTAATAAAAATGTAATAAAAATAAAAAAGTTCACAGAAAAATCAGTGAACTTGAAGATAGATAAAATTATACAATCAGAACAGAAGAAAGAAATAGTATTTTAGAAGAATCATATTACCCAAGTTTAAGATTTACTCTAAAGATTCAGCATACAGATAATGTGGTATATATAAGGCAATAGGCTAGTGGAACAAAATAGGGAGTCTAGAAATAGACACATGCACAAATATGTCTAAATTTATGTTTGATAGAGGTGCTAAAGCAAATCAGTAGAGAAGACACAGCCTTTTGGTTTTGGACATACATATCCGAAAAAAAGCACTTTTATAAATCCCACATATTATTAAAAAATTAACAAGTGGAACAAACATGTAAATATAAAATATAAAACTATATAATGTTTGAAAGACAACATTAGAAATCTTTATGGCCTGGGATTAGACAAAGATTTCTTAAATATAATACCAAAAACAAATCCAGAGAAGAAAAAAACTGTTTAATTGGAATCTACCAAAATTAAAGTATTTTCCTCTATAAAATAACAGTGTTAAGAGAGTGAAAAGGCAAAGTACAGCCTGGGAGGAATTATTTGCAAATCACGTAGCCAACAAACAGCCTGCATCAAGAGTGTATAAAGAACTCTCAAGACTCAACATTAAGAAAACAACCCAGTTTAAGAGTGGGTCTGAGACTTGAAGAAGCACTTCACTGCAGAAGAAATATGGATGATAACTAAAACACATGAAAAGATATCTACCATCACTAGCCATTGGGAAAATGTAAGTTGAAATCATGGCACACCTGTTACAATGAAATTAAAAAATATACCTACTGATAATATCAAGTGCTAGTGAGGATGTGAAATAATAGGATATAAAAATGGTACAGCTATTCTGGAAAAGAGTTTAGCAGTTCCTTGTAAAGTTAAACATACACTTACCATCTGAGTCCTACATATCCAGCAGTCTACTCTTAGATGATTTCCCATGAACTGAAAACTAATGTTCACACAAAAACCTGTATGTGGATATTTATAGATGCTCTGTTTGTAGTCATTAATAACTGGAAACAAGTCAAATGTCCTTCAGTGGCGAATGGATAAACACACCATGATACATCATATAACGGAACACTGATAACTCAGCAATAAAAACAAAGGAACAATTGATGCAAATACAACTTGGATGGATTTCAAAGGCATTTTGCGTGGTGAACAAAGTTCACCTCAGAGATTATACACTGTATGATTCCATTTGTATGACATTCTCAAAAAGGCAACACAATAATGATAGACAACAGAACAGTGGTGTGTGTGTGTTAGGGTGGAGAGAATGTGACTGTGTAAAAGGCTAGCATGGAGAGGTTTTTTGGGTGATGGGATTGTTCTGTATCCTATAGCTTTTATTTTCATCACATAGGTTAAGTCACCGTAATGATGATTCCATAGTCAGAGTTTATCCTAGAAACAGGGCATAGGTTTTCTTATCTTCCAAAAATTAGATAAATGGATGGAAACCCACAGGCTTCAGGAAAATGCTCTTTTTCTATTAGGAAATTATTGTCCATGATATCTTAGGACAGAGGTCAACAATCTACAGCCCTCAGGCCAAATCCTGCATTCCACCAGTCTTTTTTAAGTCCAAGAGCTAAGAATGGTTTTTATACATTTAAATGGTAGGTAAAAAATCAAAACAAAAATATTGCATAGCACATGAAAAGTCTATGACATTCATATTTCAGTGCCCATAAGTAAAGTTTTATTAGGACATAGCCATGCTCATTCATTTACATACTGTCTATGGCTGCTTTTGAGCTATTATGGCAGCTTTGAGTAGTTGCAACAGAAACTTGTGTGGCCCATACAGCTTAAAATATTTATTGTTTAGCCCTTTGTGGAAAAAGTTTGCCAGTAATTGTTTTAGAATATTCCTTAGATAACATGCTTATTTTATTTACTAGAAATACCCCATGTAAATTATTAACTTTTGACAATTTTTTGAACAATTTTTTATAAAATTAAGGTTTACCTTTAAAATTCATAGTATTTCAGATATTGTCCCTTTTTTTCCCATCTTCAGGATTTCAGAGCTGATACGATTAAGCAAAGAAAGTTTAAAAGCACCAAAAAATGGGGAATCCATTATCATTTTTATTATCTGTGGGTGTTTATGGAATCTCTATATTAGTGGTTAATTATAGCAGCTCATTCCTGGGTGATGGGCTGTGAAACCAGAAGTTGTCAGAGATAAACACTGAAGAGTCTGATTTACTTGTTCATGAGTATACCATAAAATCCTCAGTTAAATCACATTTTATGACTATGGCCTCCAAGTTTTTAAATATAGCCTTTTGATTACTTCATAGTTGTAAAGGCTGGCTTTCTTTTTCCTGTGTGGCAGTGAGTAATTTATAATGTCTGTTAAGTGAACAGTATTTACCAAGTGCTATCAAACAAGATAAAGATATACTTCACTGTGTTTTTATAGTAGTGTAGATAGCTAGAGAAAATACATCTACTACTTAGGATTTTACTACATGGTATTTGGTTTCTAGGAAGTGCAAATCTGAAACAATTTTACTGCTATCCTACCTCTATTCATTCTTTGCTTAGTGTGTTTTTTAAGGCCATTTTGAATATCCTCTTTGAAAAGAAAAAAAGTGATATTATGAAATATGGTTTTCTTTAAATGCAGCTTAAAGGACTGTATTCTATGTGTTGGGGAGTTTATTTGCTGATCACATGAGGTATATTGAATCATGCCTTGACTTAGGTTCACCATGTGAGACTGTGTAACATAACAACTTGCATAAAAACTTGTATATTCATGGTCATTTCATAATTAAATGTAAAAATGAATGTGGAATTTATTGCAAAAATATGAAAGTATTAATTATAATTTATAGTTTCCCAAACATGTTGACATACATTACGGCAGTTGATTATAATAGCACAATATGAAATATACAAGGCAGGTTTAATCATCTTTATCTTACAAAGGAGGAAAATGAGGCTCACATTGGCTGAGCGACTTCCCTAATGGCACAGTTTATGAATGAGGGATTGAAGATTAGAACGGAGATATTCTAATTCCTCATCTGGAGACTATTCTGCTGTACCATGCCTGCCACCTTATTCCTTGTTAAGAAAAGGACTTGTTTGTCCTATAAATGGTAATGTTCTTTCCAAACCAAGGAATGACTTCCATAAGTTAAAAGTCAGGAGTGCAATTATTTTATTTTATTTAAGCGTTAGTATTCCCTTCATCCCTATGCTTCTCAATCTCTAGATCTCAGCTGTATAATGAGATTGATCTATATCTATATCTATGTGTATAATACATATATTTTTATATAATTTCCTGTCTGAACTTGGTGGAGGAAATATTAAATGAAAGTGTCATAGGGGAAGCGGAAACACGTAACTCCCATTGTGATGTTAGCACAAACTGCTTGGGGGGTTGATATTCATGCTGTGTGGTTAGGACTGTTTCTGTATTGATCTATGTTTTAGCAACGCTAAACTTCAGACAGTACAAACACGACTAAAGTTTTGCTTAATATCAGAGGCAAGGTAGATTTTCACGACTGACTCATGTAATGAACATTTTAGAATGTATTAAGGTGGCAAGTTATAATTTTTCACCTACCAACCTGTGAACATTAGATGCAGGCATACCTCAGAGATACTGTGGGCTCAGTTCCATGCCACCGCAGTATAACTAATATCCCAATAAATTAAGTCAAATGAATTGTTTTGGTTTCCCAGTGCATATAAAAGCCATGTTTACATAATGTTGTAGTCCATGAAGTGTGCAATAGGATGATGTCTAAAGAAACAGTGGACATATGTATAGTGTGTGGGTGGGCACGGGGAGGTCTGTGTAACACAGAGAAGATAAGTAGTGATTTTACAGCATCTTACTACGTTGATGGACAGTGACTGTGAAGGGGTATGTGGGGGGGACTTGGTGAAGGGGGGAGCCTAGTAAACATAATGTCCTTCATGTAATTGTAGATTAATGATACCAAAAAAAGAAACAGTGGACATGCCTTAATTAAAAATACCTTATTGCTGAGAAATGCTTACCATCATCTGAGCTTTCAGTGAGTTGTCATCTGCTGGCATGGGGTCTTGCTTCAATGCTGATGGTTGCTTACTAATCAGGGTGGTGGCTGCTGAAGGGTGGGCGGCTGTGGCAATTTCTTAAAATAAGACAGTGATGAAGTTGTAACCCAATCAGTTAACTCTTCCTTTCACAAACGATTTCCTTGTAGCATGTTATGCTGTTTGATAGCAATTTACCCACAGAACTTCTTTCAAAAGTGGAGTCAGTTCCCTCCAACCCTGTTGCTGCTTTATCCACTCAATTTATGTAATATTCTAAGTCCTTGACCTGCAGTCAATGTAATTAATATACATTTTCACGTAGTTACCTTTTTTTTTCCTTTGGTGACAAGTACACCTAAAATCTACTCTTTTAGCATATTTCCAGTGTTCAATAAAGTATTAATAACTATAGTCTTCATGTATGCACATTAGATCTCTGGAGTCTGGACATATTCATCCTATGTAACTTTTGACCAACATCTCCCCACTTCTCTGACCTCCTTAGACCTCCTGGTAAACAATGTTCTACTCTTTGCCTCTGTCACTTAAACCTATTTTTTTTTTTTTTTTAAGATTCCAGATATAAGTGAGAACATACAGTGTCTGTCTTTCTCTCTCTGGCTTACTTCGCTTCCATAATGTCCTCCAGATTCATCCATATGATTGCAAATGTCAGGATTTCCTTCTTTCTCATGGCTGAATAACATTCCATTGTGTTACATATCCACATCTCCTTTATCCATCCATCTATTGACAGACACTTAAGTTGTTTTCATGTCTTGATATTATGAATAACACTTCAATGAACTTGAGAGTATAGATGATTCTTTGATACACTGATTTCATTTCTTTCAGGTAAATACCCAGCAGTGAGATTGCTGGATCATATGGTAATTCTGTTTTTAATTTTTTAAGGAATCTTCATACTGTTTTCCATAGAGGCTGCACCATTTTGCATTCCCACCAACAGTGCACAAGGGTGCCCTTTTCTTCACATCCTCGCCAACACTTGTTATCATTGTCTATTTCATAATAGTCAGTCTGACAGGTATGAGGTGATATCTCATTGTGGTTTTGATTTGTACGTCCCTAATGATAGGATGTTGAGCACCATCTTTCTCATTTATCTCCTTCCAATCTCCTCCACTCACTTTTCTCCTGTTTCCTAAACTATGCAAAATGTACCTCAATTTCAGAGCCTTTTCATGTAACAGTTCTTCTTGGAATGTGTTTTACCTATATGTTCATGTATGTTTTTCTCACTTTATTCACTTCTTTGACCTTATTGAAAAGGACTTCCTTGACCACACTTTAAAAAATCAATCTCTCATCTCTCTCTTTCTCTTCCTACTTTGTTTTATTTTCTTCTTTAGCACTTAGCACTGCTTGGCATCATATAGTTATTGTCAGTCTTCCCTTACTAGAATGTATGTTTGACAAAAACAGCCTGTTTACTACTGGGCTAGTGACACAGTAGCTTCTTAATAAATAAGTGTTGAATAACTAAATGAATGAATGAATCTGCATACTCTCCTCAGAGGCTTTGGTAGTCTGGCCATTGGTACCACATATTCCACATTGTGAAACAGCTTTAGTCTGGGTTCCCTCCAAAGCAGAGCTGCAAATAAAGATTGTGTGTAGATAGATTATTGGAATGTGATCTTGGGAGAAAGATGAGGGATGGAGGAACTAAGCAGTGAAAGAGGGAAAGCCATTATAGGACAACTGAACCACTGCCCCCAGCCTCTGATGGGGCAGTCCCACAGGACCATCTGAGTAAGACCCTTCCCATCTGGTTTAGGTGGGTCCTCTGGGGCATCAGTTCCCCTGAACTTCTGGGTTGCTTACTTATGAGTGCCAAGAGACTAACAACCAGAGTTTCACTTGATGACATCAGAGAAGCCCTGAGGTAGGAAGCCAGAAGTACACGGCACTGGCCAAGGTGAGGGGCTGCCAAGTTGCTTATGTACAAAGTTGGACAAAATCCAGAACTAGTTGCTATAGCAATGGCTGGAATAAGAGATAAGACCTGGAGGCTATGAAGTGATACACAGCGGGCATTCAATACAGCCCCTTTCCTCAGGTCCACCATGCTCTACAAACATCCCTTCAAGTTGTAATCTATCTACACACAATCTTTATCTGCAGCTCTGCTTTGGAGGGAACCCAGACTAAAGCTGTTTCACAATGTGGAATATGTGGTACCAATGGCCAGACTACCAAAGCCTCTGAGGAGAGTATGCAGATACCAGGCACAGTATCTGCAGAGACTCTCTGCTCTTTCATGCCCATTCTGGATTTCCTTTGCTTTTGACCAGCAGTGTGGCTGATCTAGATTGTTTTCCTGTGGGCTGAGCCAGAACTTCATCCCTGAGAGTGTGAGACCTTGGCTGCCACGGCCTTGTCAGGCTGCGATCACTGAAGTGTCCGTGCACAGTCATTACCGGACGTCGTCCCAGAACAGCATCTTTGTTGCCTTCTATTGAATCTTAAAATTAGTGTCACACCTTTTTAGGTTTTGTTCTAACAGTATACCCTACCTCTAAGTACCACTATTTATATCATCCAACTTTTACAGCATTATAAACAACTACGGATCTACAGTAACAGGCACCAAGTGTTTATTTCTTGCTCACACATCTTTAGATCTGCTGGCGCCAGTTGGGACAGTTCTGCTCCGTGCATATTATTCTGGGACCTGCAAGTGAAGGGGCAGATAAGTGAGGTATTTTTTTTTTTTTTCTCATGGGAATGTCTGAAGCACAAGAGGGCAGATTTCAAGTTTCTGCTTGTGTCGTGTCTACAATATCCCAACTGGCAAACCAAGTCATGTGGCCAAGTTGAAAAATCAGTGTGAGAGAGGAGAGTCTGCCTGCCATGAGGACCAGCATGGATAATACCACACCACCGATACCAATAGTTCAGTCTACCACAGGGAGTAAAACAGAACAGGAGAGAAAGTCAGTGTAAGAATTTGTTCCTGAGTTAGGCTCAGCTACAGGCAGTTGGTGAGATTCCACAGGACCTCCTGAGCAATGCTGAAAGATGCTTAAACCATCTGTCAGGGGAAAGAAAGGGACAGGTCTCTATAGTCCCTTCTGGGTTGCACGTGTGTGAGGGCTGAGCAGGTCCCAGGGATGCTCCTTGCCGTGGTGGTACAGAGGCTCTTGGGCAGGAGGGAGCAGGCCAGTGTGTAGCCCTGCAGCAGCACGCTGTCACCTTTCACCTGTGTGGACTAGTCACATCATAAAGATTTGAAATGCACAGGGGCTTTTTGTTACTAGGCCACACCAGTATCTTTAATACTGGTGCATCTTTCCTGACCCCCTAGCCCCACATACCAGCGAACACTTAATTCTGGGTCTCATTTCAGTAGAATCTGGCTCCTAATGATGCTTTAATCTGATATATTAAATGCTGGTTGGCTGAGGCTTTGGGTGTTACCCTTCAGATATTTGTATTTTAAGAACGGGCACATTGCAGTGTGTGCTTCTGACTAGGGTCGATTTACAATCCTGCCTGAAACAACTGAAAAAATCCACAGAATATATCAGATGACAGTTTACAAAGCATTGGCTATCAAGCAAGGAAGGTACAGTGATACACTAGGGGAAAGAAACAGATGAGAGAAGTCTTACAATTGGCCCAACTCGCTGCCTGGAAAGAATTTAAAGGACACAGTGCCTGCCATGGAAACACATGTAGAGCCTGGTAGTCTTGTTTGGAGGAGACAGAGAGAGAAGTCCAGGGAGACCAAATCAGGTAGAGTTTGCAGGACAGAGTATGAGGTAGGAGAGAGCACTGCACAAAAAGAGACAGCTTTGGAGAACTGTTGAAGGTCCAACTTAATTCTTGAGCTGAGTATTAATCAGTGCAGGGAAAGAACCATGTGCAAGGAGCAGAGGGAAAATCTCAAGTACTCATGCAGGGCAAACGTGTATAGCTCCTCTTGCCACCAGCCAAAGTAGAAAATTTCATAATTCATGGGGCTTCAAGGTTGAGTACTTAGAAGAGGTTTGCCTTAGTAAAGGGACAAAAATTTTTCTAAACACTGCTCTATCTGGTCCTGCCCAAAATAGCTTAAAAGCAAGATCTGAAATGATTACAGTGTTTCTTAGAACAAAGCTGATGAGCATTTATGGGAAAACAAATGTTGTCTAACAACTAAAAACATGAAATTCTCAATTTATAGTATCCAGTCAAAAGTTACCAGGCAAGGAAAAAAAGCAAGAACATACAATCCATAATGAAGAGAAAAATCAGTCAATGAAACTTGGCTCAGATATGACAGAGATACTGGACTTACAGGCAAGGACTTTAAAGTCCTCTCTTCTCTATATTCAAAAGTTAAGGCCTGGAAGGTATATAAAAGACCAAAACTGAACTTCTAAATGAAAACTAGAATGTGTGAGATGAAAATTCTACTGGATATGATTAATGGAAGATAAACTTGCAGAAGGAAAGATTAATGAACTTGAACAAATTGTAACAGAGAGTATAGAAAATGGAGTGGAGAGGAAACAGGATGGAATAAAACTGAGCTATGAAACGACTTCAAGCCTCTGGCTCCTGCAGGGGGCATGGCTTCCCTGGTGCCCACCTTCGATGGTGTAGGTGCCTCCTACTGCAGGGAGCCCCTGAGGCAGGGCAGGCCTTCCTCACACCCGGCTCCTGCAGTAAGTGGCAGTCAGACGCTCTCTGTGGCCAGCAGCCTCTCCCCACTCCCTCTCAGTTCTATCATGGAGTAACTCTAATGACACATTTCCCCATGAACAGCGTTCCTTGGATGTTGGATTTCTATCGATTTTTACTGGTGTGTGCCGTAGTGACTAGTCTGTCATTGATGAGCCACACCATGCCTTCTACACCAAGGTCTGGATTACAGCCCTCGAGCAGGGGCGCGTCTTCCTTGAGTGCTCTGTGTCAGCCCTAGGGGTTGTGGTTGCTCCTAATATCTGTGATTCCTATTTTATTTAGACTTCGCTTCTTATAAGCCAGTACCTCATCCTCCAGTCCCCTGTTTAGTTCATCATTCTTTATATTAAACTTCCCTGTTTAAATTTCTATTTCCTCATTAGACCTTGACTAACATAGTTTCTAACTCATTCTCTGAGTCTAGAGTTGCTCTGATACCAAATGCCAAATAAAGACATTATAAGAAAACTACAAAATAACATCCCTCATGAATATAAATGCAAACTCTAATAAAAATTTTAGGAAATCACATATGTACAATATATGTAAAAAAGCGATACATTATGATGAGTAGAATTTATCCAAGGAATGAAAGGCCAGTCAACATTAAAAAAATTTCAAACTAAAAATGAAAAAAATCATGTGATAATCTAATTCAATAAATGCAGAAAAAGGAATTATCTAAATCTACCATCTCATACAGAAAATTCTCTAAGCAAACCAGAAATGTAAGCAAAATCCCTCTATGCTAAAACCATAGAGGCATCTTTGTTGAAAAATTTACAGCTAACATCATACTTAATTGTGAAAGACTGAGTGATTTCCCCTTTGATATCACTGACAAGACAAGGATGTCCACTCTTACCAGTTCTATTCAACATGTACCTGAAACTGGTCAGTGCATTCAGGCCAGGAAAAGAAACAAAAGGCATCTACATAGGAAATAAATAAATAAGCTATTCTTTATGTTCAGATGACATCTCAGTCTATGTGGAAAATCTGATGGAGGGGACCCAAAAGCTACTGGAGCTAATAATTGAGTCTAGCAAGATTGCAGAATACAAGACCAATATAGAAAATCAATTATATTTCTACATACTAGCAATGAACATCCAGAAATTGAAATTAGAAATACCATTTACAGTGGCATGAAAATATGAGGTAGTCAGGGATAAATCTGACAAAAGATATGAAAGACCTGTACCAAAATCTACAAAATATTGCTGAGGGAAAATGAAAGAAGATACACATAACTGGAGAGCTATACCACGTTCATCATTGGGAGACTCAATATTGTTAAGATGACTATCTATCCAAATTGATCTATTATCTAAATGCAATGCCAACCAAATCCCAGCAGGCTTTTTTATAGAAATTCACAGACCAATTTAAAATTCATGTGGAAATGCAAAGGATCTAGAATAGCAAGAACAACTTGGAAAATATCATTATGGAAATGCACATTACTTTTTTCAAAGAGGGGTTTCAAAAGGGCACATGGAATCTTTTCAGTGTTGGGTATGTTCATTATCTTAATGGTAGTGGTGGTTTGACAGATGCATACATATATTAAAATTTAACAGTTTATACACTTAAATATGCATAGCTTTTTGTATTTCGATTATGCCTCAATAAATCTACTTTTAGAAAGGAAGAGGTACATTAAGAAGTCTTTAAGATATGTTTAAGAGGCAGAGAAACTTCTAAAGATAGAAACTAGACACTGAGGCATATATGCGGGGTATGAGGAAGATGGAGATGCCTATTTTGGCCTCTTTGAATTGTGTCCTTTTATGGCTAATATCAATGTGGCTAGTCCTTTTGTGCTACCATTGATCACTTCTAGCCTTTTCCTTCCCATCTCCTCAGTTGTACTCATGAAAGAAAAAAAAAAAGTGGCAGGCCTGGGCAGGCTTGATGGATGAAAGGTGTGGATCATCATCGTCTTCTTGATGGAGATAAATGTGCTACTTTGTTCTTGTTCTTGAAGTCCCACTATGTGTACACCTCAGGTGAACACTAACCACTTTAGAGATTGACTTTAGGAGGAGAAAGCCTTGATGGATCATAAATATGCTTCATAGGAGGTCTCACACTAGCTTCTTTTCTTTTCCTCCCTTTGTCCCTCCATCCCTCTGTTCTTTGGTTCCCCCTTCTTCTCTTTCATCATTTCTTCCACCTTCCTTTATTTCTTTTTTCCTATAGTATAGCTTCATCATCTTTTCCTGAAAAGTCATGGACAGACTGGGGAATGAGAATGACTGTCTCTGTTTTTTAATTACTTTATTTAAAAATAACTTGTTCATGGATGAAATGTACTCAGCCATCAGTAGTGCAGATGCTTTTAAGGTAATAAACTAAAGATGAAAACTCAGACACTATGGAAGGAAGAAGTTGCCTCAGCATAAAAAGAACAGTTATGATGGATATTTGATGTTCAAGGTCAAGATTGTTGCTTGGTTTGAGTGAAAAACTAACCACAACAACACATTTTTTTAGCCTTTTTTCTTGCTTAGATTAAGAAAAGCAAACAAGTTCACTAAAAACTCCAAAAGGGAATAGTGAATGCAGCCTGAACCAATTCTAGGAAATCTGAACTTGAAATAACTTAAGTTCTGTCGCAGCATTAATATTTAGTATCTATGTAGCACTATATTGCCCAGAGGTTCATTATCATCCAAGTTATGCTCCTTCACAACTTTTAAGATTCCATGTATTCGTAGTCAAAATTCAAGTATCTTTGTTTAGTAACCAGTATTTCATTTTACTGATGATATTTTGATACTTGTAGAGAAAAAAACATCGTAGCCTCCTGAGCTATTTCTTAATAGGATTATGGGCTCTACTCCTATAGTTTAAGAAGCTGTATTTTTATGTCCATGCCACAGCTGTGCTAAGGCTTAAAATAAGAATTTAGCAACATGCTGACTCACCAAAGAGATTTTACAGTAGACACTGACTTGTAAGGAATTTGCACTCTGGTAAAATTAAATAGTAAATGAGTAAATGGATGTTTAGCATTGCCAGTGTTTCTGCCATAGGGCCTTGCATTTTATTCTGTATTAAGCACAGAAAGGTTGATTTGAGGCCCTGAGCAGTTCTATGAAGATGAAAGTCACCATCACTGACATTATTCATGAAAAAATATGAAAGGTCATCTGTCTCTCTTAAGGCTCATTTGGTGCAGTCTTAATGAGTGACAGATGAGCTGCAAGGGATTTGTAGCAGAGGGGCTGGGCCCTGTGAAAATTTGAATGGTGGCCTCTTCTCTGAAACACAGCCAAACATTTTCCCAGTCTTTCCCCATCATCCCACTGATGGTCCTCAGACCCTCTCATTTCCTTTGTTTCCTGGCATTTAAGAAATGTTATTTCTCTCAAGACTCTCTGCTAAGCCTTTTATTTCCACATTTTTTTTTTTGGTCACTTGAGGTAAATGATGGCTTCCTAAGGTTAAATGTATCCAAAAGACTATTGGTTAGGCCATGGTTTTGTTCATGTGCCCTTTTATGTAATCTACCTTGGTCTAACCTCTTAGCTGGATTAGCTGATTAGTCTCCCCTGTGTATATTTCTTGCTTTCTTTCATTCATGTCTTTTCCTAACACCTCCAGTCTGTTCTATATAAGGTCACCTGGCTCAGCCACACAGCCTTGTTTCCTATACATTTCCAAGGAATCTTGATTTACCTTCCTCCTCTAGTTTATTCTCTGTTTACTTGTAGAGGGACAGAGATGGGAAAGAGAGAGTCTTACATGGGACGGTCAAGAACTCTGCAAGATCAAGTCATTGTAAAGGGAGAGGAATCTGAAAACTGAGAAACCTGCCTGGAGGTGGCAGTGCTTTGACTGGGGGATCACGAGGGGGTGTGAACGGGGAAGGCAAGGTCCCTGAGAGGGGCCAAAGGGCCTCAGATCACTGAGATTGAAAGAAAGGAGTTGGGCATGGGATGTGCATTCAAAATAAATGACATTTAAGCATGAACCTGATTCATATGTCAGGTTCATATCAGGCTACCAGTGAAATGAGGCTTGAGCCTGATTTCATTTAAGCATGAACCTGATTCATATGTCAGATTCATATCAGGCTACCAGTGAAATGAGGCTTGAGAGACTGAGGTAGACTCATGGATACAATGCAGGCATGGAGAGCTGGCTTTCTGTCAGCTGCCAGTCCTCAACAGGGTTACTTGCTTCGGGCGGGCATGCTGCTAATTGCTGAATGTGGATGACTCACCTGCTCGTGGTGGGCAGGATCTAAAGCTCTTATTAGGGGGTTCTGGGTCTCTGGCTACCCCACTTTGGCTCAACCTCTCACACGGTGGAGGGAAGCCAACATGGTGAGACCAGAGTAAGCAGAGCCCGCTCATTGGCACTTGACAGCCTTTAGCAGCCAGAAATCAAATCCAGACGCCATGACACCATCTGAAGGAAGTCAAACTTACTGGGTTTGAAAGACTCATGGAACTGTTGAAACTAGATGGTTCCAGAAGCGAGTTATAGAACTCAACATTTTTTTTCTTTTTGACTGAATGGATTCTTTTTCTTTTTATAAGAAAAAGGTCCAACTGACTGCACCCATAGCTATCTTTGCTCAGTGCATTTCTGTAAATATATACATACATGTGTGCACATTCTTGTGAGGGTGCTCATTTTTGTGTGGGCAGGCGCAGGCATCTCATGTGCAAGGTTGTATATATCATATTCATAGAACAGCTGCCTTTCAGGACTTCCTTTTCGGTTCAGTCACACCAGGGATGCATTTCTGTGATCCTCCTTAGAGAAACATTTGGCCCTGCCAGGGTCCGTACACTGATCTAGCTCTTCTTGTTGCCTGTCCTGGTTCACCTTCTAGCACCTAAGGGTCTAGGTCTTCACGCTCTAGTGCCAAAGTGAAAGCGAGTGCATGGCAGAGCAGGGCTCAACCAGAGGGAGACCGCCCCAAACAGCACAGAAACTACGACACGGGATCCGTGTGCTTTCCACACTGTCTTCATGATCCTTCCAGTATTCTCGTTCTTTCTCTTCCTCCTTCTCTCTCTTTCTCCTACATTCCCCCCACCCCCACATGCCCCTTCCCAGTTGAGTACTCTCAGGGTGTTCATTTCTGCTAGGTTGTCCTAGGTAATACCTATAGGGTAGGTATTCAACCTCTTTGCAAATTGTGGATAGATACAGACAGATTCATAGATACTAATGAGACAGGAACTGTGGGTGTAGTCAGAGTAGGGTGAGGGCCTTCCGGGGGGGAAAAGCAGGGCAGAGTATTTTCAGTCAGAGCAATGTAACTACATGCAAGGAAACCTCCCCTGCTAAAACTCTATGTTTAACATTGAGCTCTAGAATCATTCTTAAGTAAAATTAATGTTCCCCAGATAAAGAAGAGTAGCGCATGTTTTATTATGCTAACCATTTATAATCATGTGTAAAGTTCTCTTTAGCATACTAAAAGGCCCAGGCCCATGTGCTGTCTTTCTCCTTCAGATCTGATGAAGTGATTTTGCAAACTGAGCAACTAATTTAGCAAGTAAGCCCAGGCATTAACAACACAGTAAAAAGCAGGGAGGATTCCACCTTAAAGATAAGATTGCATTTTAATACCCAAGAAGTTAAGACGTTAAAAATTCTTCACTTACTCTTTAGCAAACAATACCTCAGCCTACCCTGGGGGCTGAGCAGGTGGCCTTGTTTCATTTGACCCCAGACCAAGATGCTCTTATCCCACGGAGAAATCATCAGAGGAAGTTGCTTGTGTTAAGTTAATTCTAAATATTCAGAGACCACTTAACAAGTCCACACCCCTAAGCTCTTTTCACAGTCCCGAATATCCTCAACTGCCTATAAAAGTCCTAGACAATGCACCACCACGGACTCTCTTGTACCCTCCTGGCGTGAGCCCGGAGCTCTGTCCTTTCACTGTATCTCTAAATAAAAGCCTGTACCTTGCTCTCCTACCTTCACTGTTTGTGAAGCTCATTCTTTGGCTCCGCAAACAAGAACCCCGACATCACTAACAGATGAAACATTTGCTTTTCCAGATAATATATTAGCATAACTGTAGATGCAATGTCTTAATCAAAGACTAGTTCAAAGACAGACCTTTTCTAAAACCTGGCACAGTTGCATATTGTGGCTGGGGAGAGCAGATGTTTGAGGCAGACAGACTCTCCGGGTCCTCTGAGATCCCACCAACAGAAGCTCAGTTGTGCATTAAGCTCAGTTGTCCATGACTGAAGTCAGGCTGGTAGACTTGCTTGATCAAGGAGATTATGCTGTTTTTGAACTATACAGGACCTATCGCCCTCGCTGGGTGAATCAGCATTGACGCTCAGAAATCCATCAGGGTATCTCCTTGCAGTATAAATCAATAAAGGAAGATCATGGAATTAAACCATGTACAACCAAAAAGTTCAAGTTTCTTTCATGGGAGAGCCATTCTAGGTTGTGATCATAATGGGGTATTAAGTTGCTTTATGGTGTATGCTGGGATATTTTTCATTCTCCTTGCCAGATTAGGCAGCTGTCTTTACCAATAAATCTTGCAAAGTTCGCCACTTTGGAGGAGTCATCTGGTTCAAAGTAGAACTGTGCTTATAACCCCAGGAAAAAAATTTTAAAATCTCTGCTCTCTCTTAAATAGCCTCAGAGCAAGACATGTCAAAAATCTTACTTTGTATTCCACACTCCACATTCTTGCAGTAAAAACGTCCCCCTTAAGAGCTAACTCAAATCTTTTGCCACAGTCTAAGCCATTTTCCGAGCATGGCTAAAGTGAGAATTCACAATGTAAAATCCTTTCTCCAGCTTGAGGGGAGCTGTTATGTCTACTGAGACTTGAGCAGGGTCTCCTCATAAATGACTTCTAAAGAAGGGACAGACAGAGAATAAATATGCGCAGTATTCCTTTGGACTTTTCTGGCTTCTGAGAAGTGAGGATATATTTTATAATAAAATAAGGCAATGAAGATGTTCCTCAGGAGACCCTGGTGATGCACCTGTGTGACAGGGCAGGATGGGGTGCGGGGTGGGGGTGGTCTTCCTCCAGAGCAGAAGGAGAGAGCAGTGCTGGGTGACCATGAGTTCTGCTCCACTTGGCCACTGTCTGGGGATCCCTAGCCTCATCCTGGCCTGAGCATTAACCTCAATCCTGCTTTTTCCACAACGGCTTCCTCTCCCAGCTTCCTCTGCTGGCATTGTGCTCCAAAGCTCCGCAATGAGGAGGCAGCCTGCCACCGGGAGCCTGGCGACAGCCCTAGGTGAGCTGATTAGCTTTTAAGAGCAGACCTCCACCAGACAGGCAGGAGTCTAAAGAGTAAATAGAGGTGCTGGCCCTGGAATTTTTTTAAAGGCCCCCGAGGGGTTTCTTCACCGGTGTTTGAATTTCTATAGAAAAGCTCTGTGAACTCTTAAATTAAACCAAGTTGACCCCTTTCACACCCCGAGTTATTTGCAGTTCACAGGTCTTTGGAGAGTTCTAGTTTGCATACAGTTGAAAATGGGTCCCCTTTGGTAAAGGTAACCTCCTGTGGGGCTATTTGCATCAACACTACCTTGCTTTCCTGTCGCGTGGGAGGAAGATCTGAAATGGAAGCCGAAAGATGTGATCTAGTCGTACACAGGCCTTTGTGTTTCGGCACAGGGAAGGCGCCGGTAGGAATAACCTAGGAAAAGCCAGCTACTAGAAAGCAAATAAACGAGTTCCCTCTGTAATTAAATGCATTCTTCAGAATAACAACTGAGTCGTAGGAAGGAAGCCAGGTGACACCCTCCTCCCCAACCGAAACCGATGGCCTTTGCAGCTTTAACAACCCCGATCAGTCAAGAAGGCTGGCAGTGATTATAGCGCCCAGTTCCCGTTTTGCTCCATACCGGAGGAGTAATTAGGTTTAATAGCTTTCAGTGCCTGCAATCTGGTTTGCGTCAAACTCAAATCCGCTGCTAGTTCAGGTTTGCCGATCAGCACCTTGGATTTAGCCCTGGCCCTCTCGTACAAAACCGCGGTTAAGTTTGGTATCACGGCAAGTGTTAGATGGATGAAACCCACACAAACCTCATTTCCTGTGGCGGAAAATGTGCCCCTCTTTCCCAAGACTGGTAAACTCGGCTGATGTTTAGGGGAAACTTTGTGTGGCTTATTTATCAAGTAAAGGAGGATGGCTCTCTAGGCAAGCCTGATTTAATCACAGTGACTGAAAGCTGGATTCCACAGTACAAGTACAATAGACGTTGTAATCTAGAAGCAGGGGGAAGGTGGTAGAAGAAGGGCCAGACTTATATTCAGGAAAAAAATTTGGCTGATATTATACTTCACCCCTCTGCTCCTTTCTCTGCAGCTCGTTTGGAAGCTCACCATTCTCTCTTCTGGGTAGGAAAGTATAGTTGGTGCTGGAGCAGGGTAGGGACCTGGGACGAGCATCACCAACTTTTCCTGCCTGTGATGAAAAATGCCAAGATATAAACAGTATAGTAAGAACAGGAGGGACTCCATCTTCAGGCTAAGATTCCATTTTAAAAACCAGGGAGTTAGGAGGTAAGATTCCTAACATATTCTTTGGTAATCAGAAAATAACCCACCCTATCTTAAGGCAGGACAAGCAGTCCTAACCGACTTGTTCCCAGTGCTTGAGGGAAACCACTATCTTGGAGAGGAACTGGGTCAATAAATTCCTTGTGTTGAGTGTTAAGTTTATTCTACAGAATTATCTAGAGGACTGACTGGATAGTGACATGATGTCTCTCACTGGAGACAGACATCATGAGACCACATGTCAAGACTATACCCCTCACTCCCTGCCATCCTTTGTTTCATTCTTGAAAGCCTTAAAAGACAGAATCCTAAGCCCTTAAGTGCACTTCCTCTCTGCGGTTGCTTGCACTCCCCTTTCTTTGAGTGTGTACTTTTTAAATAAAGCCTTGTCACTGTCCAATTTACTGTCTACTGTCTCTGTGCTCTTCCAGGGGTAAGTGTCTTTGTCACTTTGCTATTTTATTCTAGTTTCCAGACTTAACCACAAGTCTTCACTCCTTCTGTCTTACTTCAGACAATTAGGGAAGGGCTACTGAGATCTCTGATTTGGGCTTGCAAGTTCCTGTCACTTGAGTGACCCAGACAGGACTGCAGCTGTATGATCATGCTCTTAGTAGCCTGCCTGGAAATCTCCTTTCTTTGCCTTTAGGAAATTCTCAGAATATAATCTCACTCCATCCAGTGCTCTGCAGCTCCCCCAAATCCAGGGGTGGTAGGGGCTTAGTTCCCATGCCATGCAGATTCAAGTGGATACTGGACACCAGGTGATCTGATTTAGGAGTTGGCAAGGGATCTGTGCTATGTCGAGCAGGAGTTCAATGATCTTCCCTTTCCTTCCTTTGTTCTTCCTTGCTCTCTGCTGCCTGCAAGGCAGGTGCTATTCCCTGCTACTCTCGCTTTTTATGAATTCCTTCCTTACCTACACTCGTCTGACCTGCTTGAGAAATCTTTCTCTTTCAGAGTCAAGAACTCTGCCCCATCCAGGTTGAGGTTTCTCCTAGTGCTTTACCTAGTGCACAAGGAGAGAGCTCCCCAGAGGCAGATGCCTGACAACAGAGTAGCTGTTGGTAGTGATAGTGCTGGAGTGTGATTGGAGTGGGGAGAAGGCCAGTAAGCAAGAGGATTTCAGAAGAGAAAGGAGCCATCAATCACGTCTTTAAGTCATTTACACCTTACTTGGAAAATATGACAAAGACCCATGAAAAAGACAGGAAAACCCATTCATGCAGAAGATTGTGTCATCAGCACTTGATACATGGTAAGCACTCAACATGTGTGAGATGAAAGAATAAGTGGGTAGAATAAAAGATGGCTGGCTGGCTAGTACTTTAGTAGGAGAAGAGGTTGTCATCACTGAGGCATTCTGCTGGAAATGAAATTAACTGTCCATCTCTTGCTTGGAAGAAAACCATGGGCTGTATTTCTTAGTAGTATAGCCAAATCTGAATACATTTAATATGTGAACAGATTAGGTAGTAGGTGGTGACTAAGCCCCTTTATTCCTATGCAGTAAAATTATACTTAATTTAAGCTTCAGGCAAAAATAATTCTATGCATGTGATACAGAAATTAAATTATAAAATGTAGAAATTGTCAAGTGCCAGTTTTGTGTAGTCTAAGGGCATGCACAGGGAGAACAAGGTGTGTTGGCAACAGAGAAAGAAGTGACTAAGAGGACTGGCACCGAGCCCTAAAGATAGGAGGAAAAAATAAAAAGTCTGTATTACATTAGGTTGGAGGTACTTGTATGGGAATCAACATTTTTCTGGGCCTGGACTCAGTCTTTGAAGATCTAGGTCACTGTTGCTCTCTCTGGGAAACCTTCCTAAGTGTGTAGTCATTCCTTTCTCTGCAATTCCCCAGAGCTTCTTACTGTATTGCAATCAATTATTTGCCTCCCTTTGCAAGAGTAAAAATCCAGCACATGTCAGTAGTCAACAACTGTTTGGTCATTATAGATCATGAGCTAGTTTCCTTCAAATAAACCATCTTATGGAATCCTTGCAACAAGTCTTTAATTCTCATCATATATATGAGGACCTCAGCCTAAAAGGGCCTGTGATGTGTGTGGTAAGAGTTATAGGCAGACTTCAAACCAGAGGTTTCCAGACACCAGGTCCACTGTTCTTTGTTCCATAGCAATTCCATTCTCTAGAGCAGTGCTTTCCAGTGGGATCATAATGTAAGCCATATGTGAAATTTAAACATTTTCAGTAGCCACATTAAAAAAAAATAAAGGAAACAGGTCAAATTAAATTTTTGTAATAATGTTTTTATTTGAGAATAAGTTTTAGGTTTACAGAAAAGTTGTGAACATAGTACAGACATTCCTGTTACCCCAAACACGATTTCCCTTAGTGCTAACATCTTACAGTAGTATGGTGTACTTGTCACAACTAATAAATCCATAATGATACATTATTATTGACTAACATCCATACTTTATTCAGATTTCCTTCATTTTTACCTAATGTCCTTTTTCTGTTCTGGGATCCCACCAAGCCATCTATCATATCTCCTTAGATTCCTTTGATATGATAGCGTCTCAGATTTTCTTTGATTTGATGATTTTGACAGTTTTAAGGATACTGCTCAGGAATTTTGTAGAAGGTCCCTGAATTCAAGTTTGTCTGATGTTTTTCTCATGATCATACAAAGGTTTGTGATATTGTGATTTGTAATAAATATATACTTGGTCTTTGTCCCTGTCTCTGGCACAGAGCTCCTAAAACCCTTAGTATTTCATGGGTGATAAGAGCAATAAAGTTATCTTGCTATTCATAACAAACCCCTTTTAACCACATCTGGGTTTATGTTAATGAGGCATTTTTGGAAAGCACTTAAGGATGGGGGCTTGTTGCCAGAGGAACCAACCATGTGTTTGGAGGATTGGAACATTTAGTCCCACCATCTGAACTCCAGGGAGGGGAGAGGGGCTGGAGATTGAACCAATTGTTAATCACCAGTGATTTAATCAGTCATCCTATGTAATGAGCCTCCACAAAACCCCCGAAGGAGGTGGTTCAGAGAGCTTCCAGGCTATGAACCAGAATGCTTCCACATACAGGGCCACAAACTCCACAGGGAGAAGCATCTGTTCATGCCTGCCCTTTAATATACTTTGTAATAAACTGGTAGTCTAGTTAGTGCAATGTTTCTCTGAGTTCTTTGAGCTGCTCTAGCAAATTAATTGAAACCAAGCAGGGGGTCGTTGGAAATCCCAGTCAAAAGCACAGGTGACAACCCAGACTTTGGGTTGGTATCTGAAATGGAATGGCCAAGGGGTCAGTCTTGCAGGTCTGGGACCTTAACCTGTGGAATCTGATGCAGTCTTCATGTATATAGTATTGGAACTGAGTTCATTGCTTGCAGTAGTGGTAAAAACACATAGGTCATAGAGGTTATGAATGTTGGGGGGGAAGACCACGGCATTATACTGGTTTTCTCATTACATTGTATCAAGGGTACATGACTTACCATCGTTGATGCTAACCTTGATCCCCTGGCCGAAGATGTGTTTGTCAGGTGTCCCCACTGTAAAGTACTTTCCCACCTTTTACACACTGTACTCTTTGAAAGGAAGACTTGAGGAAGGAATATCTACATAAATTGTTTGGAATTCTGTGTGGGAGATTTATCTATTCCCCTTCATTTATTTGTTTACTGAAAGTAAATAAATGCACCATTTATTTCTATACAGTCATAACTATTTTAATAACATTAATTTAGATATATATGTATTTTATTTAACCCCACAGATGAAAAATGTTACCATTTCAATCCATAATCAATATAAAACATTATTTACAAGGTGTTGTTCATTTTGTTTCCACAAAAAGTCTTCGAAGTCTGACAGGTGATTTACACTTACAATACACATCAATTTGGATGTTAAATTTTCATCAGAGATACTTGATCTATATTTATTTAGACTTAGAATTTGATGTTGAAAAACTAGGTTCACATAGCAAGTACCTAAACATACCTAAACATTGTCCAATAGTTGAAGCAGATATCAAAAAGGCATTTTCCTTTAGTGTTTGTATCCATTTAACAAAATTGGTTAATCTTTTTTGGAACTGACTTCACAGGAATTCAAAACTACATTCCAATGAAGTAAACTCACTAAGTCTAGTGTCAACCTCAGTATGACTGCCATCAAATTCAAAGTGGTATTTTATAAATGAAAAGTATCTGTAAATGTATCACCCTTAACAAAGTATTATTCAGCATTAGTTTTGGCAGCAATCTATACAGTACTGTTGGTTCTATGTAAATTATAATTGTTATCTTTAACATGGTGACTCAGAACTAATTGCCAAATAATTACCATTGAGTTTTATTATGAAAAGTTCCTATTTCAACATAAGTTCCCACACTGTCTTGCTAGGTCACAAATTAGTTTTTACTTTCCTGGGAGCATCACAGTTAGCTCATTTACATGCAGTGTCATATGAGTGAGAAAACATAAATCACACTGTCATTTTTTTTGTGACATGAATCATACTGCCGTATTTTTGGTCTTTGATTATTGAATATTTGGCAAGCATTTCTTTTGTTTCAAGAAAATCGTGAATTAGAGTTAACATTATAGTAAATTTTTGTAAAACTCTTCTGCAGCTCAGCCAATAAGCATTTGCAGAGAATACAAGATAGTCTTCTGTTTCTTTCAACAGTTTCATGAATGGATGATTTTTCATAGCATTTGCTTATATACTGAATAATTTTAAGAACTCTATCCATGACACTTTTAGTGGAATTTGCCTTAAAAATAATCACAGATTTCAATATGTATCACATATTGGTATAAAACAGTAAACAGTCTCTTTTATTAGTAGTAATAATAATTATTTTGTTAGTATTAATACTAATTGTTAATAAATAATGTGAGTATTAATAGTCCCATAAATTCAGATTTTTTGATCTAATGTATCTAAAGCAATGTCTGTCATAATAGGAAGTAAATCTTTTTTCCATATTTTAGCTAAAGTTCTTTGATACTTTCAAAAGATTTCAAATAGCTCTGCCAATTCCCATTTTAGGCTGGGAATTGGTGTTTCTCTATAATTTAGAAACCCTTTGAGACAAAAGATAACCAAAGTATTAACCAGTCTGTGACTTACACAACTCAACCCAAACTAATGAAAAATACTTGCAATTTTTCCAATTTTGAATCAATTATTCTCTAATATTAGCAAGATTTTGGCTTCTATGTGCTGTTGTTTGGTGGCATAACATTTTTTACAACATCTTTTAAATTTTTCTTCATAATTTTCCTATAAAATTTCAATAACTGAGATAACTTATTTTTACCATGTTTCCATCTAAAAATGGTGTTCTATTTTGTTAAGTATCCAAACCAGTGTAACAAAGTCAGCTCCTACTGAAAAATCATTTAACATTAAATGATAATCAGCGAACATTAAATCCGATTTCAGTAAATGATTTTCACTGAATGCTTCTGACTATTCACATTTCTTACCCATTCACAATTCTTTTTGCTGAAAATGTCAGTTAACTTTGCCTACTTAATTTTGTATAACTTTTTTAATGCAACAAAGAAGCAGTTTTTCAATTTGCTCTGCTGTAGCAAATTGTAATTGCCATTCTTTGTAAAAACTCCATCTTCTTCCAGTGTCTTTTTTTTACATTATATTAGGGTCATAACACTGGCTTCTAATTTCCACTTGATTCGGCATGAGTAGTATGTCTTCATTTTAAATTAAAAACCTTGCCCATACATTCTTTTGTACTAGAAAAATAATTTAGTTCTGTTATTACAATAAGCCTTTCAGTTTAATTATTACGTATGAGTTCCATAGCTACCCTGCAACTTCTGCTGTCTATATATAATATTCAAATAAACATATTACAATGTTACATTTGTGCATAGGAAAAAAAACATTAAAACTGAATCAAGCCATTGACACCTATTAGATTGGTCATGCATTTATGTGTATGCTAGAAATGACGCATGGGCCAGAAATACATACTATAATACAGTAATTATCTTACATAATGCAGGGGGTGAAGTAAAATGTAATCTGCTAAAACAATAAAGTAAGGTTTATTGGGAACATAGTTTATATTGCTTTAATTTTTTAATTTAAATTAATTAAAGTTAAATAAAATTAAAAATTCAATATAGTTACACAGAGTGTATTGTAAGTGTTCACTAGCCACATGTGGCTAGTGAATACCATTATTAACAGAGCAGCTCTAAAAGCCACAATCTACATGGTCTGACATTTATTTCAAGGTCAAGGTTTAAAGAGAAGAAAGCCCTTAATCCCTTAACTAGAGGGAAAAAATGAGTAGAGATAATTTATAGGAGTTTTCTTCCTCAGTATGCTTCGTGTAGTTTTGTTCCATGGGAAAAGTAAGAGAAAAGCAGAATTAGAAAAAAAGAGGCTGTAAAGTATATGTCCATAAAGTAGTTAGTAGCTGATTCAACTCATAGGAAGTAAATTTTCCTATATTTTATGCCAGATCTCAACCTAAGGCAGGAGGGATCTGATGCAGACACGCTTCCTTGGGTTTAGGATGTAAAAGAGAAATTTGTCTTGCCCTGTGAATGAATGACGATGACAAAGAGAAAGATTTTGACCCACCCACTATTCCAAAGGATCTTGTAAAGATCAGAGCTAGGCAATGATGGGATGCACTGCCTTAGTTGGGCTCAGGGTCTCTGCCACTGGATGTGTTCAACTATAGGCTGAGTACAGAATCTTGGATGTTCCAGTATTACATGGAGGAATGGACCTGGGGGACCCAGAAAGTTCACTCCAATCTTGACATTTTGCAAGTCAAAGTCAGAAAGGCATTAACTGGCTTTCTTTTCTTTTAGATTCAGATGCTTACTAGGTGTTCGAACTTACCTGTATTCCTTTTTTTTGGTCTGTGAAGTGGGTGGTGTTTTTGTATTTCATCCCAAATCCTAACTAGCAGAACTGTTCTGGTCATATAGATAAGCAAAATCCTTTGACAATTTCCCTATTGACTAATGCATGACTCACTTTGAGTCTATTTATGGACTTGATACCCTTCTCACTCCCAGAGCAGATTGGAAGCAGCTCACGGTAAAAACAATATACTTACATACTTTAGAAAGCAGGGCGAAATAAAGATTGTGTTAGGGTAGCAGAGTTATTTCCAAAGAGAGAAGAATCCATCTCCCCTGTGTCATTTTTATAAGATTGATTGGTGACTTGAGCCCAAGGTGTTTAAATTTAAATCAATTGTCTGTTAATGACACAGATGAGATTATCTTACTTTAAAAACGTAGTTGCATATTGAATTGTCTGAACACTGTAAGAACTCACCCATCCTTGAAGCACTATTTCTGAATGTCAATGAATAGCCAAAGTCAAAACAGAGGAAAGCAACATGACAAATTTCAAATTAACTTTTCCCAAATGCACAGTGTTTTCACATATTTAATGGATTTGATACACAGCTGCTCTAAGCAAGAATGTGCTTTATTAGAAAACCACATCAACTGACCTAATATAATTAAAATTGTTTGCTGCTACCATGTGAGTAATATGTTTTTAATTCATTGATTTACTTTAAGGCTCTTAAGCTATTATTTAAGAAATAACATTTCAAAGTGGTGTTTTACATTTAGAATTCACTCCCCTTTTATCCTTCCATCATCAATGTTGGCCTAGATAACCGTTGATGCAGTACTTATCATAATCTCTCTTTTCCATTATTTCTTCTATCCTTTATCTCCACAAAAGAATCTACCTTGGAGAAGACCTTGATACTGGGGCTCATCACCCCAGTCAGGAACCATGGAGGACTGCCACCTGTTAGTCTTCACCTCTAATCCATGGATGGTCCTCCTGACCACATGCTTTGTAGCTGTTACCACCTAGAGAGGGACACACACACATCTCTACAAGTTGAGGCAGAGACAGTGAGGAACTGAAGGCACAGAGAGAGAAAAGACAAGGCATCGCCTTAGAGTGGCTGAGTCCTCAGAGGGAGATGGGTGGCAGAACCAGTGAGTGGGCACAATGGACAAAGCAATAATAGCCTAGACTCTTCACCTGTCCTCCGTTTGTTCCAGGGAGCAGTGGCTGCAGAGATGGCTCAATGTCTGTCCAGGAATTCTTTCCCACTGGGCACTGCCTGCATGTGATTCTTCCCAGCATCCAGATTCGTTTGCTCTTTATCCTTCAGGCAAGACCCTAACTACTCAACTGATACTTTTCATTCAAGAATTCCTGCCTTTGCTCTACATTTCTAACCACCCTTCATGTCCCTTGCTGTCCACTTCCTTCTTACGAAGAGGGAAGTGGCCTTCTAACCTTCCTCACCTACTCAGATTTCTCACTCTCCCTTTTCTTTTACTTGCTCTCACATTGCTAATTTAACTCTGTAGTGGTTTCTTCTTGGATTCCCATGTGAATTTATCAGTTTTATACAGGCCATTATGCAGGTTAATAAGTTTGAAAGCTGATCCCAAGAGTTCAGTAAAATACATTTTTTGGTGTAGGCTGAGAAGTTGAAAATAATCAGATCAGATAAATGCATTGGATAGAGAAAGAAGTGATGTGCAGGATCAAGGGGAGATACAGTCAAGAGAGAAAAATATTGAATTACATTGGGGTACACCAGAGTAAGTTGCTAAGGAGTGCTTATATATCTGTGTAGGGTTGGGGACTAAGCCAAGGCAGATGAGTGATTTAGGTGAACGTTTTAAGAGTTCATTTTCTTTTGTTTATATTCAACAAATATTCACTGAATTTTCATCTGTGTCAGCACTCTCCTGGACAAATGACAGTGCATATGATAGACACAGCCCTACCCTATGGTGCTTACTTTTTCATAAAAGGGACAGGCATTAAATAAATGGGCTACAAATAAAGTTCGTAATTGCAGAGTTATCCACTCAGCATATTAAAAGTCATTTTTGAAGGGCCTGCATTCATAAGATGGCGAACTTCCTGCTTCTCTTCCAGGTCCTCGGTTCCCGCTGGTGCCACCTGAAGCCCAATCACCTCTCTCCCCGCTCCCGATCCCAGCACCTAGCCAATAGCCACCAGCCCCGTAGAAGTGACACCACAATCACCCCATGCCCCTTCCTATATAACCCAGCACCTTTCCCCAATAAAGCGGAATTCTCCGGTGAATTGCTGCTGTGTATCGCTCCTTTCCTTTCAGTGGTGCCGAAACCCAGGAGACGGGACACCCCAACTGGGCCCCATCTTCCCCCGACACCAGCAGCAGCTCGCCCTCGTCCTCTCTTTCCGGCACTGGCTCCTCACACTCACCACTCCTCTTTGGCCTTTGGGTAAGTTTTCCCCTGGAGCGGGCCGCTCTCCCCCGAGCTATCGCAGTGCCATTGACCGTGATCGTCCGGCAAGGCCCTGACGCTCGGGGACGAGGAGGGAGCTCTCCCCGCCTCAGGCCTTCACGGCTGCGGCGGACCCTCAGGCCCCCCTCCAACAGCCATAAACAAGGTGACTCCTTTGCGGATGAGAACGCTCCCTTTCCCCCCCTCTCCTTCCATTCCTTCCGCCAAAAATTCCTAGTACTAGGTTCCTCGTGACTCCGGCACTCTGCCTTCTTAGAGAAGTCTGGGTGACGACCCACACTTCCTAAGAAACCGACTCGTATACGAGTTTCCGCAGATCCCCAAGGATCATCGGGGACGCCCTTTGTCTCCTTGCCGTCTGCTCCCAGTCCGAGGGTCTCCGTTCGTCTTCCCCTGTTTGTCTCCTTCTCTGCCCTTTAGCCATGGGAGCCTCCTCATCCCTCCCTGAAAGCTCACCTCTTGAATGCCTGCTCAAGCATCTAGCCACCCTCTCCCTGACGCCTGATATAAAACCAAAACTTCTCCGTAAATACTGCTCCCAAGATTGGCTGACATACCCCCTAGACAATAACAACCAATGGCCCGCAGGGGAAACTCTTGATCCTGACATCACTCGCGATCTCTTTAACTACTGCCGGCGCCTGAAAAAATGGAAGAAGATTCCCTATATTGAAGCTTTTCGCCTCCTAGCTCAAAATCCCAGCCTCTGCACACCCTGCTCCCCGCCCCAAGTTCTCCTAGCCTGCAAGCCGTCTCCCTCCCCTCCACACACTCCCAGTCCCTCCTCGATTACCTTTGACCCAGCCGACGAACCTCCGCCATACAGGCTTCCCCCTTCAGCCCCTCCCCCCCTACAACCCCTCTGCCCTCTTCCGCCGCCGCCGCCTCCCCCTCCTCTCCTACAACAACCCCTCCCCCTTCCTCCACCACCATCTCCTCCCCCACCTCACCCCCCTTGCAGTTCAAGCCTGAGCCTTTCAGCCCCCCTCTAACTAAGTCCCAGGAGCCTCCTCTGTCTTTGCCCCCATCACCTGTTTCTCCCCCACAGACTGAGCCAGAACCCTTCAGTCCCCCACCGCCGTGGGTCTCCGCTCTCGAGATATCTTCGCCTGCTGCTTAATAGCAGGTCTGAAAAGGGCAGCTCGTAAAAGAGTCAATTTTCAAAAGCTCCCTCCGAGTTCTTAGACAGACTCACCCAAGCCCTTTTACAGTTACCAGCCTGGACCCAGAAACGCCTGACGGGAGACATGTCCTTATGACATACTTCCTAGCTCAAAGCTACCCCAACATTAAAGCTAAACTCAAAAAGTTAGAACAGGGCCCTGCTACCCCACAGACTGAGATCCTAACAGTGGCCTTTAAAGTCTTCCATAACCAGGAGGAGGAGAAAGAACGCCGTAAACAAAAGGCTGATCAGGAAAATTTCCAAATGTTGGCCCAGCTGATAAAACCACAACCTGGGCGCTCCTCTACAAACAAGCCCTCCCCGGAGCTTGTTTCAAGTGTGGACAAGAGGGACATTGGTCAAGGGTGTGCCCCTCCCCCAGATCTCCTACCACCCCATGCCCCAGATGCCACAAAAAGGGCCACTGGGGGTCTGATTGCCCAGCCACCTGAAGGGGAGGCTGGACGAACAACCCCCATCCTAAGCCCGCCATAGTGGGGCTGGCAGAAGAAGATTGACGGGGCCCGGGGGCTTCTCGCCCGACCATTTCCATCACCAAACAGGAGCCCAGGGTTACCTTAATAGTAGACGGTCGCCCCATCTCCTTCCTCCTAGACACAGGAGCCACCTTCTCGGTCCTGCAGGAATACTGGGGCCCTACCACGCCTGCCATTACTCCTATAGTCGGGGTAGGAGGTAAACAGATTTTCCCATTAAACCCCCCCCCTTTTATGCACAATCCAGGACAATCCCATACCTTTCTCCCACTCCTTCCTGGTTATGCCCCAGTGTCCCATCCCCTCACTAGGATGGGACATCCTTTCTCTCCTCCATGTTTCCATAACTATATCCACTCCCACAGCCCCCAGTACTCCCTTTCTGATGGCCCTCATAGCCGACGACCCCCCTCTACCCAATGAAAGCTCCAGTTCCGCCCTCATACACCCTGTAAATCCCAAAGTTTGGGACATTACAAGCCCCTCCGTGGCTCTGTGTCCTCCTGCCTCTATCAAATTACATGACCCCTCTCAGTATGTCTGTCAGGCCCAGTACCCCCTAACCACTTCAGCCCTCATAGGTCTCCAACCCATCATTCAAGATCTTTTAAACAAAAATTACCGCAGACCCACTCACTCTCTGTTTAATACCCCCATATTAGCTGTTAAAAATACCAACAGATCTTTCCGCCTCATCCAAGACCTTCGCCTCATCAACATGGCCATCGTCCCTATCCATCCCTTAGTCCCAAATCCATACACCCTTTTATCGCAGATCCCTGCCTCGGCCTCCCACTTCTCAGTCCTAGATCTCAAGGATGCATTTTTTTTTCTATCCCTCTGGACCCCTCCTCCCAAGATTTTTTCACCTTCACCTGGACGGACCCATACACAGGACATTCTGAACAACTCACTTGGACAGTTTTGCCACAAGGCTTCCGAGTCCACCTTATTACAATACGTGGACGATCTTCTACTCTGCACTCCCTCATGGGAACAGTCTCAACTTGACACTGCCTCCCTACTTAACCTTCTAGCTTCCAGAGGTTACCAGGTATCCCCTGTCAAAGCTCAAATCTCTTCCCCTTCTGTCACTTACCTCGGATTTCTTCTATCTCAACAAAGAAAGTCCATTACCTTAGACAGAAAACGACTCCTCTCTGACCTGCCTGTTCCCAAAACCAAGACAGAAATCCTTTCCTTTCTAGGCCTGGCTGGGTATTTTAGAGCATGGATCCTTAACTTCTCCCTGTTGGCAAGACCCCTATACGACCTCAGCAAGGGCCCCCCTGAAGAACCGTTATCCTCCTCACCCCGACACTCCTTCATTAAGCTCCGTGGAGCCCTTGTGGAAGCCCCAGCTCTCCATCTTCCTGATTTGTCGAAGCCCTTCTCATTATACATTCATGAGAGGTCCAGTCAAGCTCTAGGAGTCCTAGGCCAACATTATGGCCCATCCTTTGCCCCAGTAGCTTATCTTTCCAAGCAATTAGACCCCACAGTTCGGGGATTGGCCCCCTGCCTACGGGCATTAGCCGCTGGACAGCTCTTGCAGAAGGAAGCTCATAAACTGACATTCGGGGCACCCCTTACCATTCTGTCCCCACATCACCTAAAGAATCTCTTAACCTACAAAAGTTTACAGATTCTCCCTCCATCCAGACTCCTGACCTTACTGTCCTCTTTCCTCCAAAATCCCGTTCACCCCCTTTGCCATCCATACCCGAATCATGACTTTTCCCTCCTTTACTGCTCCCTTGCTCTCTCTCGCTTTTTTTCCTCATTCCTATTGTCTTCCCCGCCACCCCAGCCTCCTTTGTATGGCGATTCAAAGTCAGACAGACTTACACCCAGCATCAAACAAAAATTACTACCCTCATTGCCACATCAGACTGCCCTCTGAAAGGCTGCTCCGAGCCTTTATACCTCCACTTTCCTCCCTCCACCGAAGTGTTCACTAGCAGCTACCTTTATTCTCCCTACCTCTGCTTCCTCTATGACCAAAAACAAGCCTGTTGCAGGTGATGGCCAGACACCTACGGAGATGTCCCTACTGGTCTTGTGCCATTCACTACATGAGTAACTCCCGGTACCCACAGTATTACTCCTCCAACCCATTCTCTTCAATACTAACAAACCCCTTCCTCACCTGGCTGTGGCCCATTGCAGGCCCTATAATAATCATTCTCCTCGCCTGTCTCTTCTTACCTTGTATAGTAAAGTTTATCAAATCCCAAGTCGGTAAAATCTCTAATCAAACTTTCAGCCAGCTTTTAGCCACAGAAGATCCCTCACCCTCACATAACCTCCTCACCACACGCTGAGATGGACCCCTCTCTCCGCTGGAAACTCTTCCTGGAAACAGTGGCTGCAGACGCCTGGCTTCTGGCACCCGTATCCTCTTGGCACTATTGGAATCAACAAGTCCTCGACCTATGGTTACAGGGAACCTTCATTGATTTCCAACCTGAAGAAGCCCACATCTACTCGTCCTTACTGTGGGGAGTCCTATCAACCCTTTCCTCCCAGTCCTCAAGCCCTCACTCCCTTCTCAGCCCCCGTTCAGCAGGAAGCAGTCAGAGAGAAAGCAACGTCCACAACCCCATAGAGGAGAAAGGGGGGAATGAAGGGCCCCCACCCATAAGATGGCGAACTTCCTGCTTCTCTTCCGGGTCCTCGGTTCCCGCCGGCACCACCTGAACCCCAATCACCCCTTGCCCCCCTAATCCCAGCACCTAGCCAATAGTCACCAGCCCCATAGAAGTAACACCACAATCACCCCATGCCCCTTCCTATATAACCCAGCACCTTTCCCTAATAAAGCGGAATTCTCCGGTGAATTGCCGCTGTGTGTCTCTTCTTTCCTTTCAATTTTGACCACTTGAAAGACGGCATCCATCTCAAAGAACCCCACCTCTCTCCAAAGGACATACAAAGGTGTCTGTTGCTTTCAGTTATTAATATTAAGATACCACAGTAAACCTGCTCAGTGGGTATATAAATATATATATGTGTGTGTATATATGTATATATTTCAACATACATTACCATTTTAAATTATTTGGTTACCAATTCATTTCTTGGAAGATATAGTAGTATTTGGGGTGAAAAATTGTAATCAGATGGTCCTGGTATGAATCCTAACTCTACCTAGCTATGTTGCCTTGAGCATGTTATTTAACCTTTCTGACTCTATTCACTGATTTGAAAGTGACAGCAACCTATCTGACAGTATTCTAAATACTCATTGAAATCATTTATGAAAAATGCCCAGGAGGAAAGCAGCACTTAATGTAATGAATGAATTTTTCGCAAAACAGTCACAGTGCTTAGACACATAACCAAATTTTTCATTTAGCAGAAGCACTTAAGAGTACCTTTCTCTAAAATGTTTGGCTTGAAACTGAGTTGTGAAAAAGAGAAAATGTGGAACCATGGGTCTTTGTTAACGAAAAGAGTTGTGCTGATACAGTGAAAAAATTTTAATACAGCCAAGGCAACAGAATTTTAAGTGGCTACTCTTGACTTGTCAAAGATGAGTAACACATTTTTTTCAGACCCACGAAATTTAAAATCATTTGGAGGGGGTGTAAGACAAATGTGCTCAAAATAAAAAAATTTCTTATATCCTTTATGTGGGCTGCCACTTCTGTCCCTCTAGCTTCCTCCCCACGACAACCTCAGAGAATGGAGGAGTGACATAATCTATCACTTAGCTATTGCTGCCTAATGAACCACCCCAAAGTCGGTGATTTAACCTAACAGTCATTTCTGCCCGCTCACGTGTCTGCTGTCCAACTGGGGGTCTGCTGATATAGGTGGCGCTCGGCCAGACAGTTAATGCTTCAAGCCAAGGGGCCAGCTGGACCTGACCGTTTGATAGGAGTTGTGCTCAGTTTTTTTGCACATATAGTCATTTTTGGGCAGAGGGTGATGGGACAGCAGCTACTCAGCTAGAGATCTTTTCCATGGCAGTTGCAGAGACATGAGAGGGAAAGCAGAAGCACTATCTTCTGCCCACAGGCCGTGCTGGCTTAAACGAATCACATAACCAGATCCAAAGTCAAGAGACAAGGAAATACCATCTGTTTCTAGGGAACAAGAGACTGCATTCTCACCTGGCAGAGACCAGGGATTCTCTCCTAAAGTAGAACAGGAGTTATATATGTGACAAGTACACGCACATCTAATTTTTAAGAACTTTCACTATATAGGTCGATAGGAAGGAAAGAAAATAGTAAGGAAGAATTATTGAATCATGAGTTTCTCCATGAGGCACATACTCACATATACCTTACAGAGTTTTGAAAGATTCCCTTGCTCCGTTGTTAAGCACCACTGGATAATATTTTGAACATTTCAAAATAAACTGTTTCAGTGGAGCTGAAATGTACTAATTTTGAATACTTAGCCATCTGGAGCATTAGATGTTTAATTACAGTTGGAAACTCATGAATGAGCAGTATGAGGCAGTTTTTCTTTCCAGTGGATCCCGATTGTCTTTGTCTTTTTTCTCAGGAGAGGAAACAAGAAGGAATATGCCAGTGATCTTATTGTGCTATTTCTTGGGCTTTATTCTTTTCTCCTCTTTTTATGTAAGCTCATATTAAAAACATTGTCAAACCATGCCCAGATCCCTGTCTCTTCCCATAAAACATCACCCACAAATGCAAGTCTATCTGTTACTTAAAATAACAACAGTCATAGAAAAATACCTAATTTTATTATGTCAATTGCATTTAAGGTCACTCTCCTCAAAGCTTACCAGTTACACATTTCCTTTGGGGCATATTCCTCTCTGTTCAAATCTACTTAACACTAAAGAACTATCTGCATTTGTTAAAAATAAATAAATGATGGTTCTACTTTCAATATGAGAAGCAAAGGTAGTGTATAGCTTTTGAGCTAAAAAATTGAGAGGTTTTTAGAAAATCAATCAGGTGTGATACTATATTTAAACTCTTATAGCATTCATAAAATTACAGATCTGAGAAATCTCATTTTCCCATTCTGTCCTGACTGTCCTAAAGGGCAGGAAAAGCCAACCAGGTAAACACTATTTAACCTAAGGTTAAGATCAGGCCTGGCCAGGCAGTACTGAACTTGGGGATGTAGTTAAGACCCTTCACCACCATTGAAGAGCTTGCAGTCTGGCTGGAAAGCAGAGAGACAGGCATGACATAGACGACTGCAGATCCCGCAGTGTATTATATGCTACATTTCCCAGTATTAAAGGTAACCTCCCTTTCTTCACCCTGTTTTAATTAGGTCTCATCTCACTGTCTGTTGTTATCTCCTACCACACCTTGCTTGCATCTGTCTTTCCGAGCATCTGTTACAGCCTGTGAGTCTGTATTTTTGTTGTATACCTGTTTATTGCCTGTTAAGGCCATTAGATCCTAAGCTCTCATGGCAGGTGCCTTGTCTGATACACACCCTGTGCTTAGCATAGGGATCAGCCTTTATAAATACTGTTGAATAGAGAAGGGAATGAGTGAAAGAATAAATGAATAAATATCAGTGCTTGAGTACAATTAGAGGATTTTAGTTTTATTTGGTGTGTTATATGGAAGGCACATCATTTAGAGTTTTTGTGTTTTCGAGGTAGTATGTTGGATGGAAGAAAAGAGGGCAGTCGGGGAGGTCGATGTGTCCACCAACCATCTCTCCTACCCAGTGTCTCTGTGCTGGGTCAGCTCTAGAGATGTGAGTCTGCACTGCAAGGAGGAGAGAAGGAGATGGCGGCCTCCTGGTAATAATAGGGCCCCTGTTACTGAGCACACAGTCATGAGAGCAGCTATGAGCTACAGAGCACTTTCAGTGTGCTGGGTCCCGGGGTAAGTGCTTTTGCTCCATAATCTCTCATTCTGAACAACAACTGAAAAGAGGTAGATGTTATTACTGAGCCCATTTTACACTGAGGCATAAGGATCAGGAGAGGCTAAATAGCACTGAAGTGTCTCCGCTGGGATTTGCACCCAGTTCTGTCTGTAAGCGTGTGTGTTCTCAGCCCAAGCTTCTCTCAAGGAAAAGAGAAAGGTAATACAACTAGGAGTTCTTTCTGATGGATTTAATTTGATTCCTTTTCTTAAGTGTGCATGAAAACAACTTTGGGACAGGCATTAATTCATTCATTAATTCAGTTCAGTAGTTATTGAACTTCTAGGCACTTTGAGATAAAAAGATTCATTTACCTAGTCAGCAAATACTTCCTGAGCACCCATTATATGCCCCCCCACCCCCCACCCCGCTTAGCATAAGTGCTGCCATTTCAAGGATCTTGCCTCAGCCAATCGGGACCGGATCCTACCTCAGCCAATTGGAGCTTCGGTTCTCTCCTCACCAGTCAGCAGGAAGCCCACCAACCACCCTTAGACCCTGCCAATCCACCAGAGCCACGACCTCTCACGCCACCAACTACCCCTAGACCCAGCCAATCGGCCAAGGCCACACCTCTCACCCCACCAACTGCCCCTAGATCCCCAATAAAACCTTTGTACTTTTGAAACTCGCTCTCTTTGTCTGGCATCTTGCCACTGCGTTGGTGCAGATGAGAGATTGAGCTCGAGCTAGCTCGAATAAAGGCTCTTTGCTTTGGCATCGGTGTTGTCTCCTTGGTGGTCTTCTGGGATTCACAACTTTGGGCACAACAACAGTTCTGGGAGCTTATAATTTGTCAGTTACGAAAGATCCATGTCCTCACGAAGCTTATGTTTTAGATAGGGAGACACACCAACATCACAAGCAAAATCACTAATAAGTCAATTATATTGTGTTTTAAAAGGGTGTAACTGAAATGGAAGAAGCAGAGGTGAAGGGGCCTGGCCCCGGGGACCCAGGAGGCAGGGCGGTCACAGTGCCCCTGTACACAGGGAGTACAGAGGAGGCCTCCGGAAGAAGCTGAGGTTTGAGCAGAGATGTGGAGGAAGTAGGGAGCGAGCCCTTGTCTCTGCAGGAAGAATGTTCCCAGCTGGGGCAAAGGCCTTCGGGTGGGGTCAGGACACTGCTTTCCAGGGGTGAGAAAGCTAAACAAACAGACCAAGTTGTTATAAATCATTGTAGTTGGGGGTAGTAAGTCTCCAAGAGGAGGTGTGTGCTGTGTGTAAGGAGAGCACAGCAGCAAGGGAGTGGCTTGCCCAGAGGCGTCTAAAGGGCCTGGCTGGGGAGGGGATGTTTGCATTCATTTTGTTAAACACCTGAAGCTGGAAGCACAAAAGCTGCTGCTCAGTGAAGCACAGCAGAGTCTAGGAAGCCAGAAGTGCTATGTGCCTGAAGGTGACACGGATGGGTTGGAAGCTTGGATTGGGGTCAGGTTACAAAGAGCCTTGTTTACAGGAAAAGAACATGTCCCTTCTTCAGGGTGATGTGGAGGCTCCAAAGGATTTAACCAGGGGCCAGGAAGGAGGGGGTGTTTGTGTGGATAAAAAAAAAATGAAGCCCCTGGAGAAGGTCAGAAACTTGCAGGGCTACAGAGCTTAACAGGTGGAGCCAGGACTTAAACCCAAGGTGTCTGACCTCTGGACTCGTGATGACACTGGAAGTTCCCCGACAGCTGGAAGGCTGTGGTTGCCAGTTGCTGCAGAACTTTGAGAAGTGGGGTGCTGATCTTGTTCGGGGTGATGCTCTGTGGTTACCTGCCTTGTCTGGAGAAGCAGAATTGCCCTCCTTAGAACTGTACTTTTCCAAGGAACCCAGATGCATGTCCCCAGTTATTTTGCTGTTTGCCACAGGCAAGAGTGGCCCATAATCTTTCTCCCTCTTAATTGCAGATACCAGGTGTCACAGGTACATCAAATGATGTCACTCTCAGACCCGAGTGAGAATGAGACTAAACAATCTCAAATAAAAGTATAACATGAATGTATCGAGTCAGCAAGGATATGTTAGGACCTACTTTACATGTCAAAACAATGACGCTGAGCAAACTGAAGGTGGGTGTTTTAAACTGGAAGTGCACTGAAAATAGCTTAATGGGAGTCACTTGTACAGGATAATCTTACCTGGTTTTCTTCCCTTTTTCTGAAAAGGTAAATGTAGATGCTACTGATAAAACACAGTGTTCTCTGCAGGGATGTTTTCACATCATGATTATTAAAGGAAAATAATGTATTAGCCTGAATTTGGTGTCTTGCTTTGTTAAAGGGAGTGTAAATAGACACACAGTTAAAGGAAGGCCTGCAGTGTTTAGGCCCTCCCTCCTTTTTTCTATCTCCGTTCCTCTCTTTTCCATGTTCTAGGGAGATTTATGAAAGTATCAAACTTCCAGAATAAACTTTTTAAATCTGAGAACACGATCATGTTTGGTGTTGCTTCTGGGAGGATATATCATGGACCTGAGTTCTATTATATTATTTAGGGCAGCTTTAAAAAGCAGATCTCTAAAATAGTCACTCAAGGAACAAAAAGCTGACCTCTTTCTCATGTAAGTTTCAGGCTGGGAACTGGGGTCTAGGCAAGCTCCCTTCCATGCTGCTGCAACACGGCACATTTCGCATGTGCCCTCCAGCGGGCTGCCATCGCAATCCACCTGAATGGGTAAAGAGCACAGAGAAGCACACTTGGATGTTCTTTATGGGGCAGGTCTGGAAGTGACACACATCACTTCTGCTCATATGCCCAGGGGAGTGCTCAGATGCCTACCTGCTTGCAAGGGAGGCTGGGAAATTAGATGTGCTCCCAAACAATGGGTCAGTGTGTCTGGTGGACAGCTAGAGGTCTCTGCCTGTGGATAAAGTGAAGGTTCCTGTGGCCAGGATTCTCACCTGGCCCTGGTTGGCCAGCAGACTACACACGTGTGGGCAATACGTTGCTATTGACTCTATATAAAGAGCTCTGCCCAGTGCTCTGGGCGACATGGTGGCAAGGCTGCAGGAGAGCAGAGCAGAGGCTGGAGTGGTGGCAGTGCTGAGGACAGAGACTGAGACATCTGCGCGGGCAGAGAGGCCCAGAGGCAGAGACCGGCCTGCTGCACGCAGACTCGCTCTGAGTGGATGGGATTCTAGTGATTGACCTGCCACCATGGGAATAAAGTTGGGTATAACCCTTTCACCCCAAGAACATTCTACTGTCATTTCTTTGGTCTCACTGAATCCATAGTGGACTTGTCTGGGGCTGAAACCCACTAGCAAGACACCGCCCTAACTGGTAACACTTGTTTATTTTTATTTTTTAGCTGCTGGTGGGAGAATGATTCCAATACCAAAAAAGCATCCCTCTTTATTTACTACAGGGTCTCTGCCCCAAATAATCACACTCAGGGAAACGCAGGTCTCACAGCTTAGCACTAGCTGGCTCGACTTTCTCACTTTATTAGCTTTCCCATGATTTACACCAGTTGAATGATATTTTTCACTCACATTCAGGGTGGTACCAATTTGCAACTGTTAACCAGTGATTCTCAAATCTTAGCATAATGAAATAAAAAATTTTAACCTTGCATCAGAATCACCTAAAGGGCTTGTTAATTACACAAATGGCTAGGCCTCACTCCCTAGTCTCTGATATAGTACATCTTGCGTGGGACCTGGCGATCTGCATTCCTAACAAATTTCAGCTAATGTTGATTCTGTAATCTAAGTCCACACACTTTGAAACACGCTGCCGGAGACTCAGCTCACTTTTCTCTGCTCTCCAAGGCTCTACTAGCTCTTTCCCCACTATCCCTCTTCCTTACATCAAAACCAGTCTTCTCTGGATCCAAAAGAGCTTGAAGATTCTGCCCACCTTCTTTAAGGCAAAACCGAAGTCCTGTGTGAGCTGGTAAGTGTTTCTCGTTGTGGATAATGTGAAGGTTCCTGTGGCCAGGATTCTCCCCTGGCCCTGGTTGGCTAGCTGACTACACACATGTGGGCAATATGCTGTTATTGACTCTATGTAAAGAGCTCTGCCCAGTGCTCTGGGCGACACGGTGGCATGGTTGCAGGGCTGCAGGAGAGCAGAGCAGAGGCTGGAGTGGTGGCAGCGCCGAGGACAGGGACTGAAGTGGCTGCGGGGGCAGAGGGGCCCAGAGGCAGAGACCGGCTAACCTCATGCAGACTTGCTCTGAGTGGACGGGATTCCAGTGACTAACCTGCCACTGGAATTAAGTTGCGTATAACCTTTTCACCCCAAGGTCGTTCTACTGTCATTTCTTTGGTCACATTGAATTCACAGTGAACTTGTCCGGAGCTGAAACCCACTGGCAAGACACTGGTAAAAGTTTTTATCCTAGAATTGTGGTCTCTGATCAGATTTGATTGGAGGGTTAAGTGGGCTGATTTATTGCAGTTCTTAATGGTACCTTGCACCTTTGCATCCTGCTACCCCAGATGTCTTTTTGGTTTTTGGCTTGGGTTTTCTCCTCGTGTTGTCTAAATTGCTTGTCTGCTGGCTAGCAAATGATATTTAAACAATCTGACTCAGGCTGCAGTGTGTTCCTTTTACCTCTCTTAAAAAATTAGATACAAGTTGGCTTTATTGGGGAAGCTGTGTTTGCTGTTGCAGGTGCCTAACAGGTCTGCGACTTTTAAAAAATGTTTTTAAGTTAGCAACTAACGTTCTTTGGGAAAGTAATAGAATGATATGCATACGGCTGTATTTCTTACGGTTCTGATTATCTTGGCCTTCATACATTATTTGAAATAATGTGCTTGCTTTGCATTCCTGCTGGTTGCCTTTATAACCTGACATCAAGTACACGTTAAAAATGCACTTCTTATGTTCTCTTCAAACAGTCATCTCAGGTTAATGGGAGTCTCCATAACCCACAGTCATGTCTTTTGACCCCACTTGTCTGCTAACTTGGTGACTCACAGAAAAACAGGACAGGTGCTAATCTGCCTGGGGCAAGAAAGTGGGAAATAGATTTGGGACAACAGTTTCAAGTCTTAAAAGTAATTAACTCAGCATGATGTACCTGGAGGGGTCCCAAGTGTCTGTTTGCCCTGCTGAGACAAACATTCTGTCCCTTTCATCAGTGGATCTCAGAATGCTTCACAAACATTAATTAATGTTTATCACACATCCCATCAGCCCCATTTCCAGATGAGGAAAATCAGCAGTAGGAGCCAGCAAAGTCATTTGCTTGCAGCCCGGAGGCTGGGTGCGGCAATTTCAGAGCAGCTACTCATTTTGGTCTCTTTACTTTGGAGTTTTGCTCCTTCCTGTTGATGGAACAGCTAGCGCCCCATCTGGGGACAGTGGCATCAACTTGGCCTATTCAAAGCATGAGAACAACAAAGTCAGAATGTAGGAAAGGTACGTGGTGATGTTTTATATGGATAAAGCGTGAAAGGTGCACATGTATAGAACATGTGTGTATGCTTCCCAACACATATCTAATTGGAGATTGGATTAGTTCTTCGACATCATTCCATAAGAATTTATCTATTGAACTTTGCTCTATGCACAAAGTGGTTGGTTGACTGAGAAATGACTGGGAGTAGGAATGAAGGGTAACCTCTTCTCACTGTCAGGTTATGAGTCAGCTGGGAACGGACTCACCCAAGTCCTCAGGGTGGGGCTACCCTTCAGCTATCCAGGGTGCAAGGAGCTTTTCCTCTCTGCATGGGAGGGGCCACAGCTAAGGAAACCTCACTTCATGTGCTCACCAGGTGCTAGCAGCTGGCATGTCCAAATAGCTCCCTGCGGAGGAGGTGTCTGCCCCAGGCTGTCTGTCTGCTAGCGGAAACTTTGCTCTCATACTAACAGACGGGAGAGCAGCAGGTGGGTGGAGTTCACCTCCTGGAGCTTACCTCCAGCTTGGCCCAGTTATCCCCCTGTGTGCTCTCTGGGACATGAGGGGAAAGGGAAAGAATGGGTATTCTGTGGGACACAGAACTTTTAGATACAGGTCCTATTTAAAAAGGAAACTCCCTCTTAAACATGGTCGCATAATACCATCAAGGCGGCAATTACTGAGTTTTTCTTTTAATAACTAGAATAGTATGCTTGTGGGGGTGCCCAGCTTTTAGGAAACTTAATTATTAATGAAAAAGATGTCTTCTGTGTATGTGTATATAATATATATGTTATATATAGTCGAATATCAAAGAGCAGCCTGAGTTTAGCAAGTGCGATGCTCAGTGTTGTCATCTCCTGAATTATCCAATTCTCAATCCCTTTTACTGCTAGTCCTATCTAATGAGCACACGGCAGCCAAGGCTTACACCACTGGCACTGGGTAGAATTAAGGTAATGAAGGTAGTTCACTGCCATTTTATGTAGTTAAAAAAACAGTGAGCGAAAAGGTTGGGTTTCCTGGCAGTGCTGAGCAGAACTGCTGATTGCTCAGTGTGGCAGCTGCATCGGTCAGCTCAGATCACCAAGTACCATCGCCCGAGTGGCATAAACATCGTTGTATTTCTCATAGTGCTGGAGGCAGGGAAGTCCAAGATGAAGGTACCAGCAGATTCAGTATCTGGTGACAACCTTTGATCTTGGCTGTCTCCTCACATGGCAGAGAGAGAAAAAACTCATGTCTCCCTATCTTCTAATACCATCACATTGGGGTTAGGGCTTCGGCATACTTTCTGTGTGTGTGTGTGTGTGTGTGTGTGTGTGTGTGGAGGGGGGGATAAAATCCAGTCCATGGCAGGAGCCAGTTCTATGCCTTACTTGAGATATGAGCAAACTATGATCTATAGTCTGGATCAAGCCCACCACTTACTTTAGTAAATAAAGTTTTTTCGAAACAGCCATGCTGATATGTTTACATTACATATCAACTATAATTGCTCTTATGCTACAGAGATTCATTCACAATCTTTGTTTAACCCACAAAGCCTGAAATAAACACTACCTGCCTCTTTACAGAAGTGTTTGCTTGCACTGACCTTATATTCTAGGATGGGCCATTTCTGTGGTCGCTGCTTACATGGAAAAAACAGCAAGGGCATAAATTAGATTTGTCCTGTGGGGTACTGTATTTCCTGTGAGCATTTCTAGCTGAATCTTTTATTGGATTCTTTTGGGGTTAGTATGAAGGAGATATTTCAAAGTACCTTTGCAATAGGTTAGAAAAGCTTACTGTTGTGAATGCTTCAAAAAGGTGTCTTATGCCAGGGTTTTCCACATTGTATTCTGAGGAATGCTAGTGTAATTCTTAGATATGAATAGGGTGTTTTTTTTAAAGTGAGTTTGGTAAATAATGGGATAAACAAAATTATACTTTTTCTGAATTCTGTAGAATCTCTCAGATTTAATATGCTTGATCTTTAAAAAGAAAATATAGTATGTAGTGTTTTCCAAATGATTTGAAAAAATTTTAACCAGATTTTTACATTTATATTATTTTTCATATTTAACCAGAGTGGTTTGTGAGGAACAGTGATTTTTGTGGGACAAGTGGGTTGGGAAATGCTTAAGTCAAGTCCTCGCTTTTAGTACAAAACTGCTCTAAATAATTCTGAGTATGATTTGTCTTCCACATTCCATTCAGGCAATTCTGTTCACTTAGTTGCAGCTCTGCTCACCTAGTTGCAGCTCTGCTCACCTAGTTGAAGCACTTAATTTGTGGCTTCAAAGTCTATATTCACACCATCTCAGTGATTAGAACTGTTCATTCTAATTGTTTTAAACACTGTTGCTGTTAAAAACAGCCTCCAAAGACTGCCTCCAGAGGTTGCTCAATTATTTAAGATGCTGATGCAGAAAAGCAATACATCCTTAGGACGACATGCCATTAATTAACATGTCTTCTGGCTTGTCACTGTCCTTCTTCACATTTTATTCCATTGTCAAGTTTGTTTAGTTCATTAATAACCAAGGAAGAGTTTTGCTGCATTTATAACCTGCAGTGTTTGTGGTCTTGGGTCTAAAGAGAAATCATTAGCTCATGATATACAAGAAGCTTAGTTTTTGTTTTCACCTTCCCTTGTGAGTTGGGTGAAGGTGGTGGTGAGATGGGTGTGTGGAGAAGCAGCTTGATGTCCAGTGCAGTGTCTTTGGGCTTTATTAGCAGCTTTATCTTACAATTCACCACTAGGCTGAATTCATGATAAATATGCTTGGGCAAGGTTCTTTGACTGTGTGGTCTTTTTTGTTTGTTTTTCGTAGCTGTAGGTAGTTTTATTACTGATATCTAACCTTTTTCCCTAGTCACAAGTCACTTCTTACCCTTAGAACTGCAGTTCTAAGCCCATGCTGATCAATCTCAAACCACTGATTCATTCAATGACTCTGGGATAAACTCGTTACCCTTCTGCTCTGAGCTAACAGTTCCCCATTCAGGTTTGAATAGATTTTGGAGACATTTATGAGATTGAAAATTAATACTTTGCCTACTTCAATCCATTCAGAACACGTTAGGTAGACATTTAAACTGCTCTCTCGAAGCTCCTTCAACTGGCAATCTGAAAGCCTCACCACCTGGTGCTGTAAGCAAGCAGCTGTGCACTAGGCAGCCTGAGTCCTCGGGCTCAGGAGACAAGGTATAAAATTGACTTGGGAAACAACAGAGAAATGCAGTTGTGCCCTGAGTCAGGAGCTGCTTCCACAGTGTTCCTACAAGTGAGTGTCTGCTTCTGAAAGCGGAGGTCTAATTTGTATTGACTTTCTGGGATATATCTGTAGGTGTCTGCCAGCAGGTGCCTACGTGGATCAAGGCAGCAGTGACCAAAGGCAATGGTTGTTCTTTTTTGCCCCAAGTGCTGTTTGTGAGGAAATGCTAGCATCCTAATCAGGAATAGCATGTGTCTGTAGGAGCCTGATATTTTTCTTATTAGGATTCCCACCTATGCAGAAGGCATAGCGCTTCTGCCCTAGGAAATAAGCTCACCAAACACTCCCCACCAATGCTTCTCTCAACTCCCTGACCTGAAATTCTGTTGGTGGTGTGTTGGAGCTGGTTCCCAAGGGTCAATATTGTGCACGTCTCTTTTTTTTAAAATTTTTAAAAATTTTGTTATCATTAATTTACAATTACACGAAGAACATTATGTTTAGTAGGCTCTCCCCTACCCCAAGTCCCTCCCACAAACCCCATTACAGTCACTGTCCGTCAGCATAGTAAGATGTTGTAGAATCACTACTTGTCTTCTCTGTGTTGCAAAGCCCTCCCCTTTCCCCCACCTCCCACATTATAATGCTAATCATAATACCCCCTTTCTTCTTCTCTGCCCTTATCCCTCCCTACCCTCCCATTCTCCCCAGTCTCTTTCCCTTTGGTAACTGTTAGTCCATTCTTGGGTTCTGTGATTCCGCTGCTGTTTTGTTCCTTCAGTTTTTCTTTTGTTCTTATACTCCACAGATGAGTGAAATCATTTGGTATTTGTCTTTCTCTGCTTGGCTTATTTCACTGAGCATAATACCCTCTACTCCATCCATGTTGTTGCAAATTGTAGGATTTGTTTTCTTCTTATGGCTGAATAATATTCCATTGTGTATATGTACCACATCTTCTTTATCCATTCATCTACTGATGGACACTTAGGTTGCTTCCATTTCTTGGCTATTGTAAATAGTGCTGTGAAAAAAATAGGGGTGCATCTGTCTTTTTCAAACTGGAGTGCTGCATCCTTAGGGTAAATTCCTAGAAGTAGAATTCCTGGGTCAAACGGTAAGTCTATTTTGAGCATTTTGAGGAACCTCCATATTGCTTTCCACAATGGTTGAACTAATTTACATTCCCACCAGCAGTGTAGGAGGGTTCCCCTTTCTCCACAACCTCACCAACATTTGTTGTTTGTCTTTTGGATGGTAGCCTTTCTTACTGATGTGAGGTGATATCTCATTGTGGTTTTAATTTGCATTTCTCTGATAACTAGTGATGTGGAGCATCTTTTCATGTGTCTGTTGGCCATCTGAATTTCTTCTTTGGAGAACTGTCTGTTCAGCTCCTTTGCCCATTTTTTAATTGGATTATGTGCTTTTTGTTTGTTGAGGTGCATGAGCTCTTTATATATCTTGGATGTCAAGCCTTTATCGGATCTGTCATTTACGAATATATTCTCCCATATTGTAGGGTACCTTTTTTGTTCTATTGATGGTGTCCTTTGCTGTACAGAAGCTTTTCAGCTTGATATAGTCCCACTTACTCATTTTTGCTTTTGTTTTCCTTGCTCGAGGAGATATGTTCATGAAGAAGTCGCTAATGTTTATGTCCAAGAGATTTTTGCCTATGTTTTTTTCTAAGAGTTTTATGGTTTCATGACTTACATTCAGGTCTTTGATCCATTTTGAATTGACTTTTGTGTATGGGGTTAGACAGTGATCCAGTTTCATTCTCTTACATGTAGCTGTCCAGTTTTGCCAGCACCATCTGTTGAAGAGACTGTCATTTCCCCATTGTATGTCCATGGCTCCTTTATCAAATATTAATTGACCATATATGTTTGGGTTAATGTCTGGAGTCTCCAATCTGTTCCACTGGTCTGTGGCTCTGCTCTTGTGCCAGTACCAAATTGTCTTGATTACTATGGCTTTGTAGTAGAGCTTGAAGTTGGGGAGTGAGATCCCTGCCACTTTATTCTTCTTTCTCAGGATTGCTTTGGCTATTCGGGGTCTTTGGTGTTTCCATATGAATTTTTGAACTATTTGTTCCAGTTCATTGAAGAATGTTGTTGGTAATTTGATAGGGATTGCATCAAATCTGTATATTGCTTTGAGCAGGAAGGCCATTTTGACAATATTAATTCTTCCTAGCCAGGAGCATGGGATGAGTTTCCATGTGTTAGTGACCTCTTTAATTTCTCTTAAGAGTGTCTTATAGTTTTCAGGGTATAGGTCTTTCACTTCTTTGGTTAGGTTTATTCCTAGGTATTTTATTCTTTTTGATGTAATTGTGAATGGAATTGTTTTCCTGATTTCTCTTTCTATTGGCTCATTGTTAGTGTATAGGAAAGTCACAGATTTCTGTGTGTTAATTTTGTATCCTGCAACTTTGCTGTATTCCGATATCAGTTCTAGTAGTTTCGGAGTGGAGTCTTTAGGGTTTTTTATGTACAATATCATGTCATCTGCAAATAGTGACAGTTTAACTTCTTCTTTACCAATCTGGATTCCTTGTATTTCTTTGTTTTGTCTAATTGCTTTGGCTAGGACCTCCAGTATTATGTTAAATAACAGTGGGGAGAGTGGGCATCCCTGTCTTGTTCCTGATCTCAGAGGAAAAGCTTTCAGCTTCTCGCTGTTCAGTATGATGTTGGCTGTGGGTTTATGGTATATGGCCTTTATTATGTTGAGGTACTTGCCCTCTGTTCCCATTTTGCTGAGAGTTTTTGTCATGAATGGATGTTGAATTTTGTCAAATGCTTTTTCAGCATCTATGGAGATGATCACGTGGTTTTTGTCTTTCTTTTTGTTTATGTGGTGGATGATGTTGATGGATTTTCGAATGTTGTACCATCCTTGCATCCCTGGGATGAATGCCACTTGGTCGTTGTGTTTGATCCTTTTGATATGTTTTTGAATTCGGTTTGCTAATATTTTATTGAGTATTTTTGCATCTACGTTCATCAGGGATATTGCTCTGTAATTTTCTTTTTTGGTGGGGTCTTTGCCTGGTTTTGATATTAGGGTGATGTTGGCTTCATAGAATGAGTTTGGGAGTATTCCCTCCTCTTCTATTTTTTGGAAAACTTTAATGAGAATGGGTATTATATCTTCTCTGTATGTCTGATAAAATTCCGAGGTAAATCCATCTGGCCCGGGGTTTTTTTTCTTGGCTAGTTTTTTGATTACCACTTCAATTTCTTTGGTGGTAATTGGTTTCTTCAGATTTTGTGTTTCTTCCTTGGTCAGTTTTGGAAGGCTGTATTTTTCTAGGAAGTTGTCCATTTCTTCTAGGTTTTCCAGCTTGTTAGCATATAGGTTTTCATAGTATTCTCTAATAATTCTTTGTATTTCTGTGGGGTCTGTCGTGATGTTTCCTTTCTCATTTCTGATTCTGTTGATGTGTGTTGATTCTCTTTTTCTCTTAAGTGTGGCTAGAGGCTTATCTATTTTGTTTATTTTCTCAAAGAACCAGCTCTTGGTTTCATTGATTTTTTTCTATTGTTTTATTCTTCTCAATTTTGTTTATTTCTTCTCTGATCTTTATTATGCCCCTCCTTCTGCTGACTTTAGGCCTCATTTGTTCTTCTTTTTCCAATTTTGATAACTGTAACGTTAGACTATTCATTTGGGATTGTTCTTCCTTCTTTAAATATGCTTGGATTGCTATATACTTTCCTCTTAAGACTGCTTTCACTGCTTCCCACAGAAGTTGGGGCTTTGTGTTGTTGTTGTCATTTATTTCCATATATTGCTGGATCTCCATTTTGATTTGGTCGTTGATCCATTGACTATTTAGAAGCATGTTGTTAAGCCTCCATGTGTTTGTGAGCCTTTTTGCTTTCTTTGTACAATTTATTTCTAGTTTTATACCTTTGTGGTCTGAAAAGTTGGTTGGTAGGATTTCAATCTTTTGGAATTTATTGAGGCTCTTTTTGTGGCCTAGTATGTGGTCTATTCTGGAGAATGTTCCATGTGCACTTGAGAAGAATGTGTATCCTGTTGCTTTTGGGTGTAGAGTTCTATAGATGTCCATTAGGTCCATCTGTTCTAGTGTGTTGTTCAGTGCCTTTGTGTCCTTACTTATTTTCTGTCTGGTGCATCTGTCCTTTGGAGTGAATGGTGTGTTGAAGTCTCCTAAAATGAATGCATTTCAGTCTATTTCCTCCTTTAGTTCTGTTAGTATTTGTTTCACATATGCTGGTGCTCCTGTGTTGGGTGCATATATATTTATAATGGTTATATCCTCTTGTTGGACTGAGCCCTTTATCATTATGTAATGTCCTTCTTTATCTCTTGTTACTTTCTTTGTTTTGAAGTCTATTTTGTCTGATACTAGTACTGCAACACCTGCTTTTTTCTCCCTATTGTTTGCATGAAATATCTTTTTCCATCCCTTGACTTTTAGTCTGTGCATGTCTTTGGGTTTGAGGTGAGTCTCTTGTAAGCAGCATATAGATGGGTCTTAGTTTTTATCCATTCAGTGACTCTGTGTCTTTTGATTGGTGCATTCAGACCATTTACATTTAGGGTGATTATTGATAGGTATGTACTTATTGCCATTTCAGGCTTTAGATTCGTGGTTACCAAAGGTTCCAGGTTACTTTCCTTACTATCTAGGAGTCTAACTTAATTCACTTAGTATGCTGTTACAAACACAATCTCAAGGTTCTTTTCCATTTCTCCTCCTTTTTCTTCCTCCTTCATTCTTTATATATTAGGTATCAAATTCTGTACTTTTTGTCTATCCCTTGATTGACTTTGGGGATAGTCAATTTAATTTTGCATTTGCCTCACAATCAGATGCTCTGCCCTCCGTACCTTGATTTTACTACCTCTGGTGACAGCTATCCAACCCTAGGAGCACTTCCATCTCTAGCAGTCTCTCCAAAATAGACTGCAGAGATGGTTTGTGGGAGGTAAACTCTCTCAGCTTTTGCTTATCTGGAAATTGTTTAATCCCTCCTTCAAATTTAAATGATAATCTTGCCGGATAAGGTAATCTTGGTTCCAGGCCCTTCTGCTTCATGGCATTTAGTACATCATGCCACTCCCTTCTGGCCTGTAAGGTTTCTGCTGAGAAGTCTGATGTTAGTCTGATGGGCTTTCCTTTGTATGTGATCTTATTTCTGCCTCTGGCTGCTTTTAACAGTCTGTCCTTATCCTTGATCTTTCCCATTTTAATTACTATGTGTCTTGCTGTTGTCTTCCTTGGGTCCCTTGTGTTGGGAGATCTGTGGATCTCCATGGCCTGAGAGACTATGTCCTTCCCCAGTTTGGGGAAGTTTTCAACAACTACCTCCTCAAAGACACTTTCTATCCCTTTCTCTCTCTCTTCTTCTTCTGGTATCCCTATAATGCGAATATTGTTTCGCTTGGATTGGTCACACAGTTCTCTCAATATTCTTTCATTTTTAGAGATCCTTTTTTCTCTCTGTGCCTCAGCTTCTTTGTATTCCTCTTCTCTAGTTTCTATTTCATTTATTGTCTCCTCCACCGTATCCAACCTGCTTTTAATACCCTCCATCATGTTCTTTAACGATTGGATCTCTGACCTGAATTCATTCTTGAGTTCTTGGATGTCTTTCTGTACCTCCATTAGAATGTTGATGATTTTTATTTTGAACTCCCTATCAGGAAGAGTCATGAGGTCCATATCATTTAAATCTTTCTCGGGAGTTGTATTAACAATTTTACTCTGGACAAGGTTCCTTTGGCGTTTCATGTTTGTATATGGCGCCCTCTAGTGTCCAGAAGCTCTATTCTGGAGCTGCTCAGCCCCTGAAGCAATGTCGGGGGTCGCAGGGGAGCGGTACTGGTGCCTGGGGGGAGGAAAGAGCTGTTCCCCGCCTCCAGGCTGCTGTGCCTGTCTCCACTGCCTGATCTAGTGGGCGGAGCACACAGGTATAAGCTTTTGTCCCAGAGCAGCCGGATATGGATCCCTGCTTTCCACAAGCAGTGAGAATCCCAGTGTCCCCAGGAACTCTGCCTGTATTAACTTTCCAACCCAGTAGTCATGCGAATCTCATGAAAGCACCATGAAATGTAGGTTTGTGCTCCCAGCGCAGATCTCCAGAGCTAGGTATTCAGCAGTCCCAAGCCTTCCACTCCCTCCCTGCTCCGTTTCTCTTCCTCCCGCCGGTGAGCTGGGGTGGGGGAGGGGCTCAGGTCCCGCGGAGCCTCAGCTCTGGTACGTTACCCCGTTCGCTGAGGTCTGCTCTTTTCTCTAGGTGCGTGCAGTCCGATGCCGTCCCCCCTCCCGTTGCTCTCTCAGGACTAGTTGCGCCAATTAAATCTTCTAACTGTATCCAGTTTTAGGAGGAAGCCTCTGTCTCTCCTTTCACACCGCCATCTTTCAATGTGTGCACGTCTCTTTTCAGCAACATATTCAGTGATGTCAGGTGGCTTGAAACCAGGGAAGGTGGAACTATTTACAAATCAGGGCTCTCCCCGCAAAAAGGACTGTTAAATGTTTACAATCACACCACTGGATCCTACCTGCCTAACCTAGACCTCCAGGACTTGACTCTGGTATGTAGAACTTTAGATTTTCACAACTCAATGTAAGTTATTCTACTTCTTTGGACCTGATAGCTGGTTCATTTGTCAATGTATTCATATTCGTACACGTACTATTATACTAGATACAATGTTAGCTTCTAGAGGTTAAATACAATGTGTTATCCTTTAAAAAAATTATTGTGATGACATTTAAAAAGTTCCCATTTTATAAGTATACAATGAGTGGGTGGAGCTTTCTTATATTGGCATGTAGTGCAAACATCACTGCTAACTCCAGAACATTTATATCAATGTAAAAAATTCTAGCTCCTCCCCCTCCCCATCCTGTCAAACACTAATCTATTCCATCTCTGTGGCCTTACATATTCTACTGAATGTTTCATACAAATGGAATCATACAATGCTTAGTCTTCTGTGTCTGTGTTCTTTTCAGTTAACATAATGTTCTCTGGGTTTATCCATATTCAGCATGTGTCAGTACTTTATTTCTTTTTATGGTTGTGTAACATTCCACTGACTGGATATACTATGTACTTATCCATTCATCAATGATGGGCATTTGGGATATTTTTTTATTGAAGTGTCATTGATATACAATCTTATATTGGTTTCATGTGCAACACAGTGATTCAACATTAACCTATATTATTAAATCTGCACCCCCACTAGTGTGGTTTCTATCTGTCAACATAGGAAGATGTTACAGAATCATTGACTATATCTGGCATGCTCCACTATTATCCCCATGAGGAACTTATGAGCGTACACCTTATCCCCTTACCCTCTCCACTCATCCACCCCAACCCCTCCCCTGTGATAACCACTAGTCACTTCTAAGTGTCTGAGTCTACTGCTGTTTTTTCCCTTCTGTTTTGCTTTGTTTTTATATTCCACAAATAAGTGAAATCATATGGTATTTGTCTTTCTCTGCCTGGCTGATTTCACTCAGCATAATACCCTCTAGGTCCATATATATTGTTGCAAATTGCATGATTTCTTTTTTGTTTATGGCTGAATAATATTTCTTTGTATATATGTATCATATCTTCTTTATCCACTCATCTATTGACAGACAACTTAGGTTGCTTCCATAGCTTGGCGATTTAAATAATGCAGTGATAAACATAGGGATGCATATTTTTTTTCAGTCAGGAATTATGTTTTCTTTGGGTAAATTCCTAGAAGTGGAATTACTAGGTCAAATGGTATTTCTATTTTTAATTTTTTCAGGAAACTCCATACTGCTTTCCACCGTGGTTGCACCAATTTACCTTCCCACCAGCAGTGTAGGAGGTTTGCCATTTCTCCACATCCTTGCCAACACTTGTTATTTCTCGTCTTTTGTATAGTGGCCATTCTAATTGGTGTGGGAGCATTTGGGTTATTTCCATTCTTTAGCTATTATAAATAACATGGATATGAACACTGTTGTGCCATTTTTTGTATGTACATATTTTACAAATCCATTTGGGTATATACATAGGAGTAGAATTGCTAGGTGTTATAGTAATTTCGTTTAACTTTTTGAAGAAATGCCACACTGCTTTCCTCAATGTCTGTATAAGTATACATTTCCACTTTCAGTGTGTTAAAGTTACAGTTTTAATACATCCTTATCAACACATTTTATTTCATAATTTTTAAAAACAACAGTTGTCCTCTTCGGTATGAGGTGGCATCTCATTGTGATTTTGATTTATATCTTCCTGATGCAAAATGATACAGTGCATTTTTTCTATGCCTATTGGCTATTTGTATCATCTTTTGATAAATGTTTATTCAAGTATTGTACTTATTTTTCCATTGTGTTGTCTTTTTGTTAGTTGTAAGTCCTTTAATGTATTTTGGATCCTGAGTTCTTATGAAATACCTACCTAATTAGCAAATATTTCCTCCATTCTGTAGATTAATTCTTCACTCTCTTAATAGTATCCTTTGTTCAAAAGTTTTAATTTTAATGTTGAATTTTATCTATTTTTTACTTGTTGCTTTAGCTTTCAATGTTACATTTAAGGAACTGCTGTCTAATCCAACTTTGAAGATTTACACTGATGTTTCTTTCTAAGGGTCTTAGAATTTTGGCTCTTAAACTTACATCTCTTATCCATTTGAATTATTTTTATATATGGTATGAGTTAGAGATCCAACTTCATTCCTTTGCATGTGCCTCTCATGTTGTCCCAGCTCCATTTGTTGAAAAGACTATTCTTTCCTCATGGGATGATCTTGGCACTTGTTGAAAATTAATTGACCATATATGTGAGGTGTACTTAGACTCCCAGTTTTATTCTGTTGATCCTCATGTCTGTCTTTAAGTCAGTATCACAGTGCCTTGATTACTGCAGCATTATATTAATTTTTGAAATGGGAAAACATTTATCCTTCCAACTTGTTCTTTTTCAAGACTGTTACTGCTCTTTGGAGTCATTTGAATTTACATGTGATTTTAGGATTGATCAACTTGTCTACTTTTGGAAAGAAGACAGTTGGAATTTTGATAGGTATTGTGGTGCATCTAGATCAATTTGAGGAGTCTTGAAGTTGTAACACCACATAATTCAGTCTATGAACACAGGATGTCTTTCCATCTGTTTAGGTTTTTTTAATGACTTTTAGTAGTGTGCACTTCCTTAGTTAAGTTTATTCCTAATTTTTTTTTCATTACTAGTCTATGGAATTCTAATTCTAGATTTTAAAACACCTGTATTTAAAAATACAGCAAATTTTTGTATATTAACTTCCTATACTGTAATTTTGTTAAGCTTCTGTATTGGGTGTAGGGTGTGGGTGCATGTCTACATGTGTGTTCTCAAGAATTTCCAAATATGGTGTTAATGAATGTTTTTCTAATCTTGATGCCTTTTAATTGCCTAATTGTCTTAATTCTAGTTCAGTGTTGAACAAAAGTGGAGAGAGCAAACTTAGATTCACCTTTTTTACCTGATATTAGGGTGAAAATTTTCAGTGTTTCATCATTAACATGTTTATAAATTCTTTACAGGTATCCTGGACCACGCTGGGTCAGGGAGGGTGTCCTGACCTGGGACGAATCCCCTATGAAACTGGTGAAACAAATGAGTCAAGGGAAAGAGTAGGTTAGGAGAAAGGATTTTTATTGCTCACAGCTTATTCAAATTCACTAGCTAGGCCTGACCCAACCTGTCTCCTCCAGCCACTATTCATGCTCTGTCCTCTTATGATGCACTACTTCCTGCCTGCCCCTTCCAGGAGGAACTCCATTGGTGGGTCCTTGGTGACCAGCAGATGCCAGACCAATTATGTACCAGGAATGCAGGGGAAGAGAGAATGGCAGTTATCTCTCCACCCCTTGCCCTGGAGGCTGTGGGAAGCTGCGTTGTAAACACCTGTTGATATGTAAATAGACAAAGAACAGGCAGGAGATTCTGGAAATTCTGCAATTTATCCCACATGTCCTTTATCAGATTGAGGAAATTCCTTCCTATTCTTAGCATATTGAATATTTTTATCATGAAATGGTGTTGGATTTTGTAAAATCAGTTTTCTATATCCACTGAGAGGATCATGTCTATTTTTTCTTACTAATATGGTTTATTATTCCAATTGATTTTTGTGCATTGAACCAACCTTGCATTCCTGGGATAAACTCCACTTGGTTATGGTGCACACTCCTTTCATTCTGCTGGATTTGTTTTCCTGGTATTTTGTTGAAGACTTTTGCCTTAATATTTATAAGGGATGTTGGTCTCTGGTTATCTTTTCTTGTGATCTCTTTATCTGGCTTTTTTATCAGGGGAATACTGGTCTCTTAGAATGAGTTATAAAGTGTTCCTCCTCTTCTATCTTTTGAAAGACTTTGAGAAGGGTTGGTATTAATTCTTCTTTAAATATTTAGTAGAATGTGCCAGTGAAGTCATCTGGTTCTAGCTTTTCTTTGTTGGAAGTGTATGATTTCTAAATCTTTTTACTTGCTACAGGTATAATACGATTTCCTATCTCTTCCTGGGTCAGTTTTAGCATCCTGTGTGTTTCTAGTAGTTTGTCCATTTTGTCTAGGTTATCTAATTTATTTGCACACAATTATTCATGGTATTTTTATTTTGGGAGAGTTGACAATAATGTCTCCTTATTTTCATTCCTGATTTTAATCATTGGAGTCTTTTCTCTCTTTCTCTCCCTTTTTTTTTCTTCAGTTTAACTAAAAATTTGCTAATTATTAAAAGCTTTTCCTGCAAACAACTCTTTTTTTGTGTTAATTTTTGTTTACTTTTTGCTATTTTACTTGTCTCTGCTTTACGTTTTATTTCCTTCATTCTTGCTTTGAGTTTATTCTAGTTTCTTAAGGTGGATTGCTAGGTGACCCATTTGATGGTTAGGTGACCTGATTGGTTTGATTAATTATGAAAGGTCAGAATTTCCTTTAATTGAAGGCTAACAAGTTAATCTGTCACAGTTTAATGGATGCTATTAAAGGCAGAAAACTCTTGGGTTGAGGCAAAGGAAAATTTGTTACTCACAACAGTAGTGTCAGCCAGGAACTCATCATTTTTTTTGTGCTAGTTACCTAAACTCCAATTTCTAAAAGGCAACACAAACAAGGTAACACCTACTCACACAATGGGCTGTGTGATGGGAGAGGTGCCAACTCTATGGAGCTAGAATCATTTATAATGAGAAGTAAGCATGCCTGCCGTTTGTTACGAATACCTTTAAAAAGAGATGGAATAAGTGCAGTTAGTGCCACATGTAAGAAATGAGAAATATGACAAACCCATGGATAGTTGTCTCCCTGGAAATAAGAAGGGTATGAAAAAACTAGGGCATGTGCAGCTATCAAGAGGTGTCAAAGACTGAGTTCTTTGTGTAAAGGGACATCATTGTAGGGTTTTGAGGAGGAGTGGCACTTGTTTGTTTTGAAAGAATCACTGGCTTTTGTGTGGAGATCAGACTGTAGGGAAGAAAGAGCAAGAATAGTTAAGAGGCTATTAAATGTTCACGATAGAGATGATGGTGGTTCATTTAAAAGTGGAGAAAGGGATAAGTGATTAGATTTACAACATATTTTGATGGCAGAATCCACTGGATTTTCTCTTGGTTTGGATAAAATTTTGTAGAAAAAGAGGAGTTAAACATAACTTCAATGTTTTGGCCTGAACAACTGAATGAATGATAGTTCTATTTCCAGGATGGGAAACGCAGGAGGGAAAGTGGTTTGGGGAATGTAATTGGGAGTACTGTTGTTGGATTTACTATTCTAGATGTTCATCTGACACCCAGGGGAGATGCAGAGGACATAGCTAAATAGAGGAGTCTGCTGTTAGGGAGACCTCAAAGCTAGAGGAATAACACTTGGAAGTCAATAGTGTATTTGTCCTTTAAGGTCCTGAGGCTTCATAAGATCACACTGGAACAGAGTGTAATGGTCAATGAAGTCAGAATACTGTACCCTAGTGTTCTTCTGACATTTGGAAGTCAGAAAGAAGAGGATTTTGAAAATGAGAGGAAAACCAGGAGACAACTTGACCTTAGAGCTTGGATAAATAAAGATGACCATAATCATGGTGGCTGTACTAGGCAGAGGGCTGTCTCTATTTAGAAAATACCTTACAAATCCCAAAATACTTATCAGGGTGAATCTCTTAAACAGTTTAATTGACAATCTGCTATTTGTGAAAGTTAAGCAGGAATTTGGAAGGATGGGGAGAATTTGAGTGTGGGGGACTGGAAGTAAGGGCAGCATGAATGACTGAACAACATGGTCAGGTGGCCGGAGAACTGTCAGATTTTAAGTCATTTTAATTGCTACAAAGAAAAATCCATCTGTTTACCCAAACCTTCAGTAATATGTGCTGCTAAACAAAAATGCTTTTGGTGTCTAGGTGTGTGTGTGTGTGTGTGTGTGTTCGCACGCGCATGTGCATTTGAGAATCAAGCCCCTTGTCTACATCTGATTCAGAGAGAGGGTCAGAAGAGACCACTAGTCTTGAGAGGAGCGTGATGTAGGTTTATGAAGGAACAGAAACTTGTAGGCACAGGGACAAGGGAAGGGAAGTCACTGGGAATGCTGAGAAATCTTAGAAGATTGAGCTGGTCTCTAGGTTACACCTATATGACCTTGTAACTGCCTGATTTTTCCATCATATTAACTGCTTTGGACCAGTACCTCTTGCTTCTTAACTTTCAGTACTCATGCTGATGTTCTGAATTGTTCAGACTGCTAGTCCTGGCTGCTGTTGTCAACCTTGCTCTGGCCTTGCCCTTTGCCTCTGAAACAGGCCAAGGAAGATTGATGTGTATTTGAAGCTTCTAAACTAAATATAAATAATTAAATTGAATAAGGATGTGGCCTTCTATGAAGCAAAGAAGAATGATCTTGGTATGTTTCAGCCACCAAGCTTTCAAAACACACCCTGTATTTTCCTCACTCCTTTGTTTGTCATGATTTTGCAGAAGGTGGTAATTAATTTCTTATGTCATCACATGTACAAATTAACTCCATATTTAAAAAAAAAATCTCATTCTCCCTAAAGGAAAGTTGAGTTTTCACAAACCTCTTTTATCTTTTGTATAATGGACTGATGATTCCATTTCTGAATCTGAATCCTGGTTTCAGTATCTGAGGATGAGACAGGGACCATAGAAATAAGACTAATTGTGTTCAAGTAACAGGAAAAAGTTGATATACAAATTATTTTCCAGAATCCCCAAATTTTCCTCATAAATTGCTGGCCTAGAAAGTACTTCTCCTCTGCTCTCTCCTACCCATGTCCTGCTTGTCTAACCTTCTCTCCTCTTTCCCACTCTTAAGCTTCATACTCCAAAAGCTTACTCCATAAACTCTCAAGCTAAACAATTAGATAAGTGAGGAACTGTTGAATAAGAAAAGTAAGAGTCCAGATCTCATCTTAACTTGAGATCCTCAGCTTCAGCCTTTTCGATGCTTGTGAAAATTGCAAGTTTTTTAACCTTTCTGCCTTGGTTTCCCAACCTTTAAAATGGGGATAACAGTACATTGTCACATAGGGCTGTTGGAGAAATTAAATTAGGTAATACATATAAAGTGCTTTAAAGCAAGTCTGGCATAAGGAACAATCAATCAATGCTAGCTTTGGTTATTCTCCAAACAGACTCATATTTAAAGAAGAAACCAGAGAAAAATGTTTGGTAGTAATGTCCTACTGTATAGAAGATGCTGGAGCTGCAAGAAAGAGTAATCAAATTTGAAAGACAGGCCTTATCTTGGTCTCCTACTTTGTCTATTTTCTTTGCACTAATTCAGAAAAGGCTGCACCAGTTGGTTTGCTGTCTCGATGGCTTCTCATCTTTGTGGCTCCACCATTTAGATGCCATTGAAAAACAGCATGTGCTTGGCAATCTGCAGGCCTACTATTGCTTGTTTCCACTGACAAAAACAGAACGTTGAGCAATTCATTTAACTTTTGGAGTCTGATGTCTTCTATATAAAATGGGAATAGTAACCTAGAATCAAATGGACTGTGGAAATGTACCATGAAGATATTACCAAGATCCACCCTTGGTCGGAAGCCTTTTAAGCTTCTACAGTTAGTAGTTGAGGGCTGGGTATGACTTTACAAAGTTCATCTGGTCCTTGCATAGTGACTTATGCACACGAGTTCTACTGTTTCTAGGGAAATTACTCCAGTTAATCCCTGAATTGCAGCCCTCTCCCCTGGCACAGCAGACAGCAGCTGTTCAATCCCCCAGCACAGGAGACAGCAGTCTTGGTTTGTGAAAGGAAGGACACATTTTTTGTTTAACTGTAATCACAGGGGAGTTTAAAGGTGGGTAGACATTTTTCCAGAGGAGGATAATTTCCTCTCCTTTATTCAAAACAGAAAGCAAAAACAGATTAACAACTCCTACCCATGCCGTGACACAAGAAACCCAATTCGGTCACGGTCCTTCTCCCCTGTCTGCTCATCCTTAGGGACCCGGCACTCAATCTCTGAATCACCAGCAGACTAGAATATAATGGCCCTTTTGGAGCAGTTATGGTCTATCTTATCAGAGGCCTTTTGGGGACACTTTAATCGTTGTGTTAATAACACAACACCCAAGAAATGTTCCATGGAAACCATCTGACTAGGTTATTACAAAACCCCCATGACTTAGCAATCCCAACTCGACTGACTAAAAACTCTTCTGATTTTGATAAAAATCATTTCAGGGTACAGACAACAGTATAATACCTTGAAACACTTTTCTTTTTCCCCTGTAACGTGCAGTGAGCCATATTTATATTAGAGACTTGTCTCATGCAGGATTTCATTGGAAAAATCATAGCTATTGTAAATACCCTCTTAGCAGCTAAAACCAAAAGCCATTTTCTTGATCCTTCAGTTGCCTCTCTGAAATGGTCAAACTGCTTTATGTTTAATTCCTACCAAAAACAATTTGCCATTCGACAGGTCCTTGGTTTTCTCTGTGAGGTGTTGGTTTTATTTTTTTCCATTAACAGATTCAGGCATGTTGGCAACTTCAGTATTAAAGGGAGATTTCATGGAAGCTTAATTAAATAAACTATAGGATTAAGCCCAGTACACAAAGTGAGGTGTTTTAGCAATGGTGAGAGTTTTTTGCTCTCAAGTTCCAAATTGGCTTCTACCTGGACAAAATTATTTGTGTCTCTCTTAGAGCTCTTTTCCTGATCGTGCAGTGTCTGTATCCAAGGTGGCCTATTTGATCCATCTGTATTTCTGTGAGGTTTGGACCTGGCTGAACAGCTTTCTGAAAAGCATCAAGAAATGTTCTTTATGACTAACCATAGGAAAAATAGTAAGGAAAGCATTACCTATTCTGGCTGAAAGAAGTGATTTTATGTATTTAAAGAAAAAGTTAGTTTACCCATATTCCAATTTTTTTTTCTAAGTCATAAGGGTAGGGAGTTCTAAGAAGCCAAGGAGAGGGGACTTTCAGGAAAGGAGGTTAAATATAGACAAAAAAAATTAATCTTTAAGTTCAAAGAAATTGAACAAGAACAACAAATTAAGCTTAGGAATGCAGGAGGAAGCTATTAAGCATAAATGCAAGATGAGTGAATTAAAAGAAAAAATAGAATTGTTAAATGCATAAAATAATATTTTTTGTAATCAATTATGGATAACGAAAAGAATATCCAGTGGAGTCATCTAGCTCATCTAACCAAGGAAAGCATCCAAATACATAATTAAGAATGAGAAATGTAGAATACTTACAGTTAGAGAAGTAGTAGGCTAATCTAAATAAGAACTTGGATGAAACACTCTTCTTTTTTTTAGAAAAAAATATAAATTAAAATCATTGTAAGAAAAGTTGAACCTGATTAGACCCAATAATCATGAAAAAGATAAAGACTATGAAAATCCTATAAATGATCTGAGCCCACATTTCAGAGAAATTCTTGAAAACTTTGAAGCAACATATAATCCCTGTCACTTCTGCTGTTCTGGTTTTGTTCTCTGGTTCCCCTCCCTGACCTGTCTCTCTGAGCCGACTACCTTGACCAAGATCCGCACCCACCCACCTACCCACTCACACAAAAAGTAGATCACTCCTAAACATGTACACATCACTTAGCAACCTGGAATGGGTACCAGTGGTCTATGGAGAGAAGACTGGGATTGGTGAGTGTGGTTCGATTACAAGATTATTATGGGTTAGTGAGTCTGCTGCAAGGATTCTAGACCATCATTTTTCTTACTAAGCTTCTTGCCTTGTGGAGCAGAAGGCTCTCCCATTCTGAGGTGTCCTAATAAATTAACTCCTGAGGGTGGGCGGACACTGACTCCAGGAATAAAAGTTTCACTTAAGAGTAGAATGAAAACCAACCAGGAGAAAAGACATCATTAATTTCAAGTGGAAGAAATAATTCACTAAGCTGAGGTCTGTTATTTCTCATGGGTAGCCTATTTCCATGTATATTCTTTGGTCACCTTGGTATGAACCAGGTCACAGGAATGAACCAGAATAATTTCATATATGCTTCTAGATTTTCAACACTTAGTCCTGTGAGCTCAGAGTGCTGAGAACTTCAAAGTGTACCATCGCTACATTATTCATCCCAACCACTCTTCTGCCATTAGCCCACAAACTTCCCTCTTTCTGAGAATGTAAACAGTAGTTACAGACAGCCTATATATAATTTCTCATCCTCTTGGCAAGGTGCCACCTCTGTGATTGAAGAAAGAAGTATAGAAACGTATTGAACAGTTCTAAAAATACATCAGACGCTCAGAAGTGTGTTTTCGTGATTTGTGTAGAAACAAATCACAACATAAAAATTAAATTTCCCCTTAAATTCAAATGACTTGAACCAAACAAAAGAGAATAATGTAGGCATAAATATGAGCTCCATGTAATTTCTTTCAAATGGTTTTTATGAAAGCTCACCATTGTCTGTTTAGTCCTTAAGTATAAACTTAGAATATTAAAACTTTTCAAGTCAACCCATTAACTTTTTCTCTCCTAAGAAAATTTGCAGGATACAAAACAATACACAAAAATTCTTTTGAGTTTCTACATACCAATAATGAACTATGAGAATGAGAAATCAAGGAAACAGTTCCATTTACAGTTGCATCAAAAGAAGAAAATACCTAGGAATAAATTGAACCAAGGAGGTGAAAGACCTATACAATATCTTATAGACTGAAAGCTACAAGATACTGAGGAAAGGCTGAAGGTGACACAGTAAGTGGGAAGATCTACCACACTCGTAGGCTAGAAGAATGAAAAGCTTATCCGTCCTACCCAAAGCAATACACAGATTCAGTGTAATCCTTATCAAAATATCATTGACATTTTCACAAAATAATCCTAAAATTTGTATGCAACTACAAAAGACCCATGAGTAGCCAAAGCTATCATAAGAAAGAAGAACAAAACTGCATTAATTAATCAAATGTGCAAATAAAGAAGAAGAAAGGGAGTTCTTGGAGCAATAAGAAAAAAATTAGACCAGCCCAAGAAATGGGGAGTTGGAAGAGCAATGGCTCTAGACTACATCACAACATACAGGCTTTTCTGGGTGGGGAATAATGTAAACATTGCTGAAGAACTTGGCTTTTGGGCTGAAGAATTAATACCAGGATTTATTTTGAAAAAATCAGTTCAGCACTCTTAAAAAGAGAAATGCAGAGGAAGCTCCCCTCTGGCTATGATGCTGCCCTTTACAGACTGCTTACTATTTCTCTAATGCTGTTTTGAGTTTGACTTATTTCTGGCTAAAGACGCTCTGAGAAAAGCATCTATGTTTGGAATTTTTCACCCACCCCTTTTTTCCCTTTGCATTGTTGCTTTCAGCCCAGGAAAAGATCTCCTCAGCTGTAGCCGACAGCCCTCTGAGGTCTTAAGGATTCTCCGGTGTCTCACTCAGGGCTTTGAGCTACTAACTGTGTGGGAAGGAAAATGTAGAAGCTACGTTAATGTGGTAGAAAAAAATTATTTCAAAAGCAGCATACCAGTGATTTATAAAAGTACTTAAAGAGCCAGTTTTCTTCAGTGCCTAAAACAGTCCCTTGAGTGAATTAAGAGGCAGTGTTAATGTCTCAGCACTCAGAGCCAGGACTTGGCTCATAGCTCCCACTTTGCATAAGGAGTTTCTTAGCTGGAAAGAGCTAGAGAGGGTCTGTGTGTGCTCATGTGTGCTTTACTGTGGACCAGCAGCCAGGCCTTCCTCTCCCTTTGCTACTGTCCTAAATCTGCATGAGTGTCCTACAGAGGTCTTTGTATGACGTGGAATTGTCCACCATAGAGGTGACAGCAGCCATCCATAGTGGTGACCCAGCTGACGGGGAAGAGCATAGAACGAGCCCAGGTCTGCAAGCTCTTAGTCTATACCCAAGTACATCCTTGTGGGTGCTGGCTGTAGAAGTAGTCCTCAGGGAATCTGTTTGAGGTCATTCTAGCTTTTCAAATTTGTTGCCTCCACCATGCTATGCCTGTTAAAAGCCAAAGAATATTGTATTGTGTTTTATGGTGACTAAAAATTGAACTATGGGCTTAGTAAGCCAGAGAAAATTCAAACATTGGCTGATTTTCTCCCGCCCCCCCGCAGAATAGCAATTTCCTTCTGATTTGGGGTCACTTTTTTCTTTGTAAGTAGGTCGTTAGGGACTCAGTAGGCTGAGAAGCACTGCTGAGGTGGTGTCTCAGATGGGCCTTGTTGGATAGAATGCATGCAGCAGCAACGACGGCACTCCTGCTGGTCTGCTCGCTTGGTCTGAACGGTTTCTGCACATTTATCTTGTGATTGATGGCAAGCACAGCTGTTTTGCTTATTTTTTCAGTACTTGAAATTAAAAGATTCATTTATAACTGAAGCTAAGAGAAATAATATTAAATACAACTTTCCATCAGACAAAAGGCAGAAGGTACAAGTTTTGTCTCACGATTTAAAGCCATGTGCACACAGATGCCTGGTTTCTTCGAGTGGACCTTTGGAGGCTGGTTGGAATGTGTTTTTAACTGTAGGAGGTGCTTTCTCTTGGGGCTTGAGCTTAAAAACAACTGTATGTCTTTCTGATTAGCATGACTGGCACTGGTAATCCAGAAATAAAATAAGACTTGAAAACACATGTGCAGACATTCATGCCTACACACATTTCCATGCTTTTACACACCCACGTACACATATACACACAGTTACGGTATTGCAGGGATTCAGAATCAATTAAAAAGAAACACTTCTAAAAGAGCTAAATAAAGGGAACAGTTGAGGCTGAAAGAAAGGAGTCTTGTAAAGACGGGGGAAGCTCCAGGAGTCTGTTAGCAGTGGTCTGGCAACAGTTTACAATTACTGTGTCCCTCAGGGTAAAGAATTGGTGTCACACTGAACATTCTATTCAGGCCATTTTAAAGAAAAGCAGCATTCAGTTTCTTCATCCACAATCATCATTTATTTATATATTTATTCATTCGTTCTATCATTTCAACAGGTAGTTAATGAGAGCCTTTGGGTGGTCTTTCCTCTTTTGCAGGTTCTGTGGACGTACCTGGGTGACCCAAAATACCAGGATGAGCCCCTGCTTTGTGTGAGTGTATGAGAGATGGACTTAGAATTATTTCTGTACTATCTACATGTAGACAGGAGACTAAAGTACTGTGGGGTCACAGAGAGATCAGCAGCTTTACTAAAAAGGACAGGTGGTGGCGGTGGTGTTTGCATTGATCCCTGCGAATTCGCCTTTCCATGCAGTCCTAGATCTTGCAAAGTCTCTTAGCTAACCTCTTCTCCTCACTCGTTTTCCTCCTTCCCTTTCTTTTTCTAGGATTTCTTTCTCGGCTCATTCCTTGAAAACCTAAAAATTAAACCATCCTTTCTTTCCCTTTTTTAATCTGAGGAGGAAAAGACTATCAGCTTCCACTGTGGCTAACTTCTGACCAACCCTGTGGATGAAAGACATGTGTTCCCTAAGAAGATACAAACAATACTACCCTCCCAAGATCCCGAGCCCCTTCCAAGATGGCCAAGAGAAAAAGACTCAGGAAATCCCAAGAGTTGGCAACTGTTCAGGAGGACCCTAGCCACAAGTGGAGTGTAAGCCACACATCCAGTCCTATTTTTCTGTCCCCAACCTGACACCCCAAGACAAATTCTAAGGATACAAAACAAGACAAATAAGAAGGCAACAGCTATCAATGGGAGAGAAGAGATCAAGAACCAACAGGTGTCTGAGAGCAAATTCTACGAGTTTCAATTCAAAGATCGAATTAACTCTTACAAATGTTTCTTGCCTGCCACTTTGGCTTTGGAAAGAGACACAGTGAAATATTACCTTTCTCTCTCAACCAGGCTCCACAGAGAAAGATCTGGGAAAGCTGACTTTGGTAAGGATTTGCACCTTTTGCTGGCTTCTGCCAGTTGACGCAGAACCCGCCTGTGGGATCTTGAGTGGGATGTCTCAGTGGGTCTCATCCTGGTCTCCAGCAACTGTAAAGAAGGAAAAATAATTGTTCCTCCATCCTGTATGGCAAATGTTGGCTGAAACCCCTTTTTCTCTAGGGCATCTTGTAAATGGATAAATTTATCTAGGCTAAAAGTTCTGTGCTGTGGCCAATGTAATCCAAGATTATCTTTGGTAAGGTCAGCCTGCTTAGCTTTAAGTGTTTACTTAAATGTTTAGCCTTAAAACAAAATTTTATTCACCTGAGGCCTTATGCTGGACTGAGTTCAGCTTACATTTGACCCAGCCTGGTCCCAGACCAAGTCCGGTTTCTAGCTCAGTCCGGAAGAGAAATGCTCAAAGTCTGAACGCTCTGGATGCAAAACCGGAGGAACTTACCCACAACCTCCCGGGGCAGCAAGAAAGCAGCACGCTCCAGGGGCTCAGAAATTACCTTTGCCGCTTGGTCATTGCTCCTGGCCACTGGCGCTCCCTTCGGCTCTGTTTTCTAACACTGAACACATCCACACACATTATCTTACATGACTGCACTGCATTCACATTTTCCTATGCATCAGTGTATCAGTTTCGATGACAGAAGGGCAAAAGAAGGCATGAAGGGAAGGAACTTGCATTAACCAGTTAAAGGATAAACTGAGGCATATTAAACATCTTAAGAGTCTGAGTAAAAACCAATGTAATTCAGGCAGTGTCCAATCCAGCAGATAGAAAGGAGCCCTGAGCAGCTGTATGACGTGAAAGACTTAGATGGGCAGAAGCAATGGGAACTGTATGTCCTGGTTTTGTAACACGGAGTTTAGACCAAGCGGCTCCATTTGGGGTCTGTTTTTAACAATAGATATTTTGGCTGTTAACCCCTTACCAGATTTTTTTTTCTTTAGATCTCTCTTTGCTCATTCATTGAAGACTTAAAAGTTAGAACATCCTTTTCCCCCCTTTTTAAATTTGGGGAGGGCCTGAACATCAGCTTCCAATGTGGTGAACTTCTGACCAACCCAGTGAACATAAGAGGTGCATCCCCAAAGAGGGTACACACGATACTTTCTCCCATTTCATAGATTGCCTTTTCATTCTGTTAATGAAATGCTGTGCAGAACCTCTTTTAGCTTCATGTAGTTCCACTTCTTCCTTGTGCTTTTGGCGTCATACCCAGGAATACCAGTTATAAGAGCTATTCCCCTAAATATTCTTCTTCTGGGAGTTTTATGATTAGGTTTTAAGTTTAAGTCTCTAATCTGTTGAGTTCATTTTTGTGAGTGGTATAAGACGGGGGTCCGGTTTCATTCTTCTGCATGTGGTTATCCAGTCTTCCCATCACCATGTTTTGAAGAGAATATCCTTTGCCCCACTAAATATTCTTCACTCCTTTGTCAAATATTAGTTGACCTGAAAAAGTTCCGGGAAGTCACCAAGAGACTGTGAAAGAAGAAAAGAGACAAAGCAACCATTCTCTTTAATGAAAATAAGTAACGATCTGGAGATCTGAAACTACTCTGAGGACCAAAAATAGCAGCCCTGTCGGTACTTGTCCATCCCTGTTAGCTGGCTGCCTTCTGAGAATGAGGCATGCATTTCTTGGGCCTCAGTTTCTACTTCTCTTAATTCGGGAGCTTGACTAGATTTGAGTTTCTCAAGTTTAATATTTTGCAGTAAATGAAAAGTGTGGTGACCTTCCCAGAGCAAATGCCAGGGTGATAATTGCGCTGAAACTCTTTCTTTCCTCTAAAAGAAATATTATCAGAAAACAAAGTGCCATTATTCCATGATTGCCTTGAATTCTCATTAATGTAACTGAATTTTCATATTTTAATTTTCATTAGCACTAAGTGACTTGTGATCTCACATTGTTACAGATAATGGCTGAAAAGGAAAACTCCCGAAAAGCTAAAGGAATATTGTAGAGTTTATGTTTCATTGTATCTGCTCAGAAGAAGATTGAATAGGCCTGAGATTGCTATATTTAGAGAGCTTTGTTTGTAAAGTTAGTCCTTGCCTGGCGTCTAGGAACATGAATAGTAAACAGTTCCCTACATTGATAAGTTTTTTTCTAAATGATAAGGGTGGCTCAGTGTGTCTGCACTGTACAAATAATATGATTGATGCTGAACATCTGCTTTCTTCCTGAGTGTCTAGAGTTTTGGTCATGCTAGGTAGAAGGTGGCTATTTGACCAGCCCCCAGTAAAATCTTGGCTGCTGAGTCTCTGTTGAGCTTGCTTGATAGACAATACTTGACAGGTGTTGTCACAGTGAGTTGCTGGAGGCATTAAGCTTGTCTGTTGTGCCTCCCTTGGGAGGGAATTCTTGGAAGCCTGCGTCCTCTGGGCTTCACCCCATGTGCCTTTTCCCTTTGCTGCTGTCTGTGTGCTGAGTCCTGTGAGTCCCTTTAGCAGGTCCCTGAACCTGGAGGGTGGGCTTGGGGACTCCTGGTTCAGTGGCATGTGATTTTTTTTTTCCCTTGATCATTTCTTGAACAAATATTGTCTATGGAATATCTTGGGGTGAGACTGCAACATAATCAGGGGAGAACAAAGATGAATAAAACATAGACACACCCCAGTTGAGTGGTGAGATTGACTTATTCAGCCAAATGTGCCGCGGGGAGTGCTGGGCCGAGGAGAGGGCATGGGTGCTCAGTGTGAGCTGAGTATCTTAGAAGCTAACTTGATTTAAAATGAAGACATGAGCTTGACATGCGCTCCTTTTAAATTCTGCTGCAATGTATGGGTGACTTGAGAGCCTGATCGGCCCTGGGAAATGGTAGAAAAGAGTAAGGATTTATTTGAGAAGGGCTGTTCAGAGACAGAGACCCAGGATTATATAGTTAGCCTTCTCCTAGTTGAGAAGGTCTTAGAGTTGAGTGAGGGACACCAGGACGGGGCCCCAGGAATTCCAAGTCAGCTGAATAAAATCTGTATCCTTGAGTAGCAATAAGCATTGGTTGGGTAATTATAAAAATCATGACTAAACTTACTAAGCATCTTCCATATGCCAGTTACTATCCTAAGTTCTAAATGCATTGAATTTTTTACTCATCTCAACAACCTACAAGATAAGAACTTTTCTCATGATCCCTGTTTTACAGACAGAGGATTGGAAAGTTACTTCTCCCCAGTTTGTAGAGCTGGTACCCTAAGACTTCTATCTCCTGTGCTTGTCTGCCGTGGAAGTTAGCAGAGGGTTCTTTAGCTGAAAGCAGAACTGTTTTCCCCGTCAGGATATGCTGTGTCTAGGAATACCCTAGAGCTGACCCAAGAGCAATGGAGTGCTGGCAGAGAGGAAGAAACCCCTCCACCTGTTGACCCCGTGGTGGCGGGACTGCGGGGGAGCAGCCAGAGCAGAGGGGAAGTGCTCGACTTTGCAGCCAGAGGACCTGAGCTGGACTCCCTCTGCTGTTTACCGGTTGAGTGGCTGGATACAGATCACTTAACAGATCTCGGTGCCTCAACTCTGAGATATAAATTGGGGGAAACTATTATCTATTGTTATCTGGGGGTTGTGAGGACTAAATGACAGAAGATGATGCCTCTAAGTTCTTGGCAAACTGCCTGGTAAATAATAAGCACTCAACAAATGATAGCTATTTCTAATCCATAGGGGTAGTTTATCCTAGTACCAATTTCCATTTCATGGCCACTTTTAATTTATAACTAATTACATTTTGATGGTATTTTTGTGTAGTATTTAATTGACTGAAAAATCCCATTAATACTTCATAATGGAGTACAGAAGTTATATGGGGAAACCACTGTTAGGATATTAAAAAGGAAGGCCTACTTTTTTCTTCCTTCTGTTAACCATCTATGTCTCAAGAAGATGAGCAAATCTCAATGGTAACCCAGTGGTATCTCGATGGAACCATTAGGGCTCACGATCAGGGATATAATCACTTTATAGCTTTTTTTTATACCATCAGGGAACATACTGTACCCCCTCTGAGCCCCTCTCTACCACCACCACCATTACCATGTCAATCAGCTCCTTCCCTGGGGTACATTTTTGAAGCATGCCTTTGTTCACTTGCTGGCATGACTCTTAGTGGAGTCTTAGCGCTTCTGATAGATCCTCAGTTCCCATCTTCCATCATTTATGTGTTCACACACATGGGGACATGATGACAACTGATGGGACTTCTTGGGGATTGGTTTTCCACCATTTCATGCTGTGTCTACTGATGTCCTGAATGGTGTCCTCAACCACATATTACTTGCTGCCTTATCTCCCCTCCCTGCACCAACCTGTCTTGAAAAAGGTAAGAAAAAATTGCATTCAGAGCCATTCATATTTCCAGTTGTCTTTGTCTTGAGAGGTCTTTGGTGACCTGATATGCCTGTGGCCGACCTTGAATCCTGCCATGGCAACAGTGCTTCCTCTTCCAAGGCTGCATGGAAGAGGTTTGAAATGAGCTTTCTAACCATCCAAAAGGGACCTTTGCCTACCCATTCTCTCTCTCACTCTTGCTGTTAGGACCACTGTGACCCCTAGATCTTTTCCACCTGTACCTCTGCATAGCCTTTACCTCCTGGTCTTCTATTTGCACTGTGGATGTTTGCCCTTACTGAAACTCGTCAATTGTGATTGCCATCTAAAATAACTTCTGTCATTCTAGAGTTGTAACCATAGCAATTAATCAAATTTTATCTGGAAAATTTGAGAATTCTATATCCTTCTTTTGACAATTTAGATGACATCATTGTCTCCAGTTCAGTCATTCATATGCAACACCTTCAAAACTTTTTGCTATACACACATACCTCCTGTAATATTGATTATTTCATATATTTAAAGTCACATGTCCTCTTTTGGGGGCAGAATTGCTGATGTGGATCATGAACGTGAGAGATCCAAACAGATCTCCATACCTTGGTATGTTCTCTTTTAGTACAAAGTTCAGGAGAGTTAGTCACATCAAGATGGTAGTTGGACCATCCTTACCAATATTATGATTGAAAGGGTCCTATGAGATGTAGAGTCAGACTACAGATTGTTTATGGAAGCTGTCATGCTGTCACAGAAGGAAGCTAAATAGGTTTGCTAAGATTTATCTGTCTTGGTTACTGTGCAGGATCTAAATCAGGGTCTGTCCGCTTAGCAAGGCTAAAGAGGAGCTGCCCTACCCTTGCATGACAATCCATCACTGAGAGAATGGAAGGCTGAGATGGGGATACTGCTGACTGCCTGATGAGTCACGGGAGGGGTAGACAGCTCACAAATCAGCAGAAGCCACCGTGGTCCTTATCCCTGTGTTCTCCAGCTGTTCCTGTGATAAGGCTGATGTAAGGAGCATTCTGCATCCCTCCCTCTAGTTCTATACATGTATAAGCGATGCTAACTATCATAAGAGGAAAACACCCACTTTACAATTTCAAAAATGTTTTTGCTCCACCGTGGCAGTAGGTTGGGAGGTCCTCTGAGGAATCTGTTCCCTAACTGCCTGCCCAGAGAGCTCGGCGCTGATGAGTTCTCTCCTTTCCATTGTGTGGTTGCAGCACCATGGACCAAGAAACGAGGGAGACAACTGGGGATGTTTTAGGGGCCAGACCTAGAAGTCGCAAGCTGCAATTTCTCCATATTCCATTGCCCCAAATGGTCTGTCTAGATGCAGGGCAAGTAGAAAACAGTTTTCTTCTTGGCTTAGAAGAAAAAGGAAATGTTTGCACATTGAGCATTGCCTCTATGCCACTGCCAGAGCCACTTGACCTTCATGTGAAGACGTGGTCTTGCCTCTGGATTTGTGACTGATTCCATTACAAGCCCAGGAGAGAATGCAGACATTGTCATCTATACTCACGGCATTCCGCCTGAAGTTCATCGCTGACCCACGTCTCAGTTCTAGTGATTAGGCTGAGTCTAAGTTCTCATCTTGTGAGAGTGATAATGTATATTTTATTGCTGCTGCAACAAATTACCACAAATTTAATGGCTTAAAATCACACAAGTTTATTACTTTATAGTTATGTAGGTTTGAAGTCTAACATGAGTCCCACTGGAATGCTGCAACTGGGTGTCAGCAGGGCTGTGTGCTTTCCTAGGGGCTCTAGAGCAGAACTAGTAGTTGCTTCTCTAGCTTCTGTGGGCCACCCACAGTCCTTGGCTGGTGGCCCCTTCCAGCTGCGAATTCAGCAGTGCTGCATCTCTCTGCCCTTCCTTCCATAGTGGTATTTCCCTTCCACCTTGATCTCAGCTAGAAAGGTCCTTTTAAGGACTCGTATGAGTAGGAAATCTAGGATAATCTTCCTACCATGAGCTCCTTAGCCTTATTACATCTACAAAGATTCCTTTTCCTTGAAAGATAAGATTTCACAGTTTCCAGGGATAAAGATGCAGCTATCTTGGGTGCTGAGTCAGGGTGGGGAGGCATGATTCTGTCTGGCCTGCCTAGCCAGCTCTTACATAGTATTCTTTAGAAGGTTGTTTCATGCCCCTTTCATACATTTCCTCATTTCATCCTCATAAAAATCCTGTGAGAATAATCCTAATATGCCCATTTTCATTTTGATTTTTAGATGAGGACACTACAGTGCAGACATTATAACTATAATGATGAGATGCTATGACTCTTCCAAGTTCATAGAGCTAGAAAGTGGTGGTGGTGGGGCTCAATCTTACACATCAGGCTTGGTATCCAGGTTCTCAATTATGATCCAGCCCTGTATGTGTATCACAGCATAGCAATGTATGTAGCATGATGGATGATAATGTGAGTTACACTGGAGAGCTGGCAGGTGTTCTGACTCATCACTGGAACCCTCCCTGGTTCCCCTTTTGTTATATTTCCCTTCTTCTGTAAGCCAGGCTCCTCCCTTGTTTTTGAACTCTTCCTACCCTCAGACCTGGAGTCCTGTATTGACTTTAAGTGCATGAAACTTGATGCTTGCTGATACATTCCTTCCTGTGTCTGGGTTTTCCGGTGTCGATCGGGCGCTGCTGCTGGTCCATGCCAGGGCATAGTCTCTTTCAATTGTCTTCTAAAGTTTCCATGTAAATCCAGGAGAAAGTCTGTCTGTGTACTGTTTGTCTTTCAAACTCTCTAACACTTGCTCATCTTTCTTTTTAACGAAAAGAGCAGACCTCAGGCTATAGGCTTTCTGTGGAAAATCAGTTTGGGTCAGCATTTAATGACATAATTATTTTGGGTACCTTCTGTTGATGGCAGGTGACCCTGTTTTCCCATTTACGAACAGTGATACAGTTGTCTCTAATCTACTTCAATCTATCTCAGGCAAATACGAAGTTCTGAGAATGGGACTGCAGGTAGGTGGTTATGACCGAAATTGTGAGGGAGGCATATGAGCAGATGTTGTCAGATGCAGTGTGGCGTGATGGCCCTTGTCCTGCCTGTTGTGCTCCTGGTGACCGTTGCTGGGTGGGGTCCCCAGGTGATCTCGATCTTTCCCCGTTGGGTGCCTGGCTGCCTGACTGCACTCCCTGCTGTGCCCTCCAGGGCTTCCCTGATACGTCCCCCACCTCAACTCCAAACCCCAGCCATTCCCTGTATCCATCACTTGTTGCACACTCCTCTCCCTGGTCCTCTGTGTGAAGAGAAATGGCAGGTGTATGGGCTCAAACCACCCCACTGGGGTTACAGACTGTGATCCCGGACAATGAACCGTGACTTCCCAGAGGTTCCTATAAGCCCAGGCATTCCACTGAGAAGGAATGTTGGAAAATGTCTCCTCATGTCAGCTGAGGTTTTGCAAGTGAGAGAACACACATTAAAAATGATAAGGTGTGAGAGAAATGTGAGATTTCATTTCTAATAGTACATCTATAAGAGAGGGAGTCCTGTCTGAAATGAGACTTTCTCCATCAGCAAAACCCAAAGGCCATCTCACTGCAGACTGGTTCTTCTGACAAAGATGTAGAGGAAACAACGGTTTTGATTGGTCTCAATCTGAGGTTTATGGCAGATAGGTGTTCACATATACTTAGTGAACTTAACATAATGACTCAAAAAAAATCCACAAATGTTTGTACAAAGATAATGCAAAAGAAAATATTAAAGTTACATTTTCACTGTCTCCTGCCCAGAGATTATTTTTTCTTCCACGAAGAGGACAATATAACCTTTCTAGATCTTTTGCACTCCTCTTACCAGGATACATTATTATATTTTAAATATCTTGAGTCATTTAATCAAGTAAAACTTGATGCCGTGCCAAACTGTCAAAGAGGCAAAAATCTATCTTCTAGACATCAAAATGTCTTTGCTTCTAACTGAACTGTGAGGTCCATGTTTCCCTCACATGCAAATATTCCTGAACTCTTTCTGTAGAACCGCAATGCTGCAGATCAGTCAGTAGGGTTAGTTCTTTCTCATTTTGCCACCTGTTTGCACAGGGATTTTAAAGAGCAGGGCGCTAGCAATAAGTGATAGTAATATTGAAGCCTGTTTATCCCTTGCCTGGTGACTTTGTTCTTACTGCTATTTAGGGAACCAATTTATCCAAGGAAACAAATACACACTGAGGTGTTAGAGGACTAATATGTTGATTCCCTTCAAAGAAAACTTATGCCCTTTTTAGAGCTATAGTGAGCTTGTTTGTGATAAGCTCTTTAGAAGAATCTGCAACTGAAAAATCATTTTATATATATGTACTTGAAACTCAGATGCCTCAGAACACACCAGCCCATGGAGGGTAACAGACCAGCAATGATCATAATAAAATTGTTTTCTCTTGAGAGAGGAGGCCCTGGGCCTGGTCTCCTCAGTCTTGAATGATCCCGGAGTTGCTCAGGGAGGTCCTCCCTGTCTGTGTGTCCTCCTGCCCATCCAGCCTGCTGCTGCCCAGTCTGTTCAGGCTGCTCCTGCAGTCGGTGAGGTTCTCTGATGCCCAATACCCATATCTTCTCCGGATGTTGGGGGTTCAGCCCCTGTTTGCGCATGCTCCAGTCACAAGTTCCAAGCAAAAAGGTCCTCCTCTTCTGCCCATGAGTGCCCACAGGCTGAGCTTTGGAGTCCTACTGTCCAGGGAGGCAGGCTGCCGTGACCTGAACGGAGGCCCCTCCCAAAGATCTGCCTGCATGCCGACTCCAGACCTGTGAAGGTGACCTTAGTCTGGAAGAGTCCCCTGGTCTCATCTTGAGACCCTTAACTTAATAAGTGTTCTTGATTTCCCAAGTGAGCCCTAAATCCAGTGACAGTGCCCTTATAATATGAGACAGAAGAGGAAACGACAGGCGAAGGAGAGGCAGGCCGTGTGAAGGTAAAGGCAGAGATTGGAAGGTTTTAGCCAGAAGCCCAGGAACATCTGGAGCCAGCAGAGCCGGGAAGAGTTGGGGAAGGATGAGCTGTTGGAGGGCGTGCGTCCTTGTGACACCTGATTCCAGACTTGTGGCTTCCAGAACTGAGAGAGTCCATTTCTGTCTTAGGCCACCGAGTTTGCGGTACCTTTTTGTTATGGCGGCCCCAGGAAAGTGATACAGCCGGCACTTTTCAGACTTTATTTCAACCTCCTTGCTCTAAGACTCCCATAAATTGTAATGGGAGGGGGAGGGACTGGGTCCTGGACGTTCTGTGTGACAGATTCAGTCGGTCCTCCATCAAGAGCTGACTCCTTGACCTTGAAGCACAGCATACCTGTTTTCTCTTCCTGGGGGTTCTGGTTTTCTGTTGTATGTGTATTCCCCTCAGGAGCTCCCCCGAACCTGTGAAGGACTCCGGGTGTCAGCACGGCAGTGGGGCCCTAGCAGCCCTGGTCAGCTGTCCCTGCCCTAATATGTAGCTCAGGCGTGGACACCATCAGGCTGGCATGGTGGTACTGAACCCAGGGCGCAGGGCGGCTGGAGAGGTTGCGTGTGACATCAGAAGTGGATGTGGCCACACGTCAGTACACTGAAGAGCATAGAGCTGTCTGCAGAGAGGAAAGAATAAAGTGGACACAGTGATGGGAGAAAGCCTGTCCCCACGGCGGTCCACTTTCTGGTCCTCCCTGAGGCCCTCATTTTGGCACTTTGTTCTTCTACATGAATGCTAGCAAGTTTGTTTTTTGCTTAAGTAAGTTGGAGCTGGTTGACATCATTTGTCATGAGACTCCTACAGAATAGCGGTTCCAACCCGGCAGGCTCCCCACTCATGCCTGGAGGCCGTGAGGCCCACACGGGTCCCTGCTGTCTGGTACTCTGAGCCCACAGAGCATTCTGAGGACGTCATCTCATTCCAACCGTGCATGGGAGAATGGCCTCTGAGGCACTTGGAGCAGGAGTTTTGACCCATACCTACATTCGAAGACGCTGCAGCTCAGAAAGAAGCTTGGTGCCCGGTGCATTCTGCTTGGTACCACGTATGCTGGTGGGCAAAACAAACACCCAAACCAAAACTAAACAGCGCCAGCCTGGTTTGGATGATGAGAGCTCCTTCACCCTACAAGGCTCCGAGCAGAAGGGATAATGGGACAAGTGTCTTCTGTGACCAAATTCAGACAGTGACGGGGGGCATTGAGGAAGACCAGAGAGTGGTTCTGGCTGAGCGCTATTAAGAGCCCTCGGCCCCAGAAAGCCCCGAAGAGGTAACCGGGCCCCTGATGTGAGCCGTGAAGCCCTACGTTAAGCCCGAGGCAGCCAGCGGGGATTAAACACCATCAACTGACCTGTTAAGAAGTATTTGGCCTTTAGGAGACTGTTCCAGTTTAACTCCTGCACTGACCTACACCAGTGAGAAGTAGAAGGCAGGCTTTGTGGTTACACGTTTCAGGTTTCATCGTGTCTGGAAGCACAGACAGGTATCGGAGGCGACTCCTGCATTTCCTGTCATCCTCAGCATTTTCAGACCTCGTTGGGATTCTCTGGGGTTTTTGCAGTATAATTATCAGTCAATACTGCCTGCTAAAGCCTGGTTTTCCTTTGTAAACTTTTGATGTGTAGCTGCTTTCTCCCAGCAGGAATGCTTTTGTGGTGTGTGAGGCCATGTACAGTTGAAAATCCTCCAGTGGTTCGGTCGTTCACTTGACCTGTATTTTATCCAGCACCAAATATACGTCAAGCGTTGTTCTAGGAGCTCAGGATTCATCAGTGAATAAAGACATCTGATGTCTTGGAGCTGACATTATAAAGCAAAGCAAAAAGGGGAAAGTTCTATAGAGCAGAAGGGAGGCAGAGATGGGTTGTACTTAAATAGAATGAATTATTACTATTGTTTTTGACTGTCTCCTTTCTACTCTGCTGACCTTATGTAAGATCTCCTTTGATATGACCGTTGATCCATTTCTCTATAATCCTAAATGTTTTAGGCTGGCACCATGCTCCCGATTTTAGGATTCCTACCTCAGTCTGTTAGAATTGCTAAGGGCTCAGGATTTTGGATATTTAGCATATAAAGAAATACTCAGCTATGAGGCTGATACAGTACTGTGTCTGTGTGGTGCCCACCTACATCGTTATACCTACTCCAAAACCTGGCCAAGTAAAAGGACAGCATCTTTCTGTTTATCATATCAGGATTTACAGTAATCAGGTTGCCTGCTTGTCCTCCATTTACCTTATTAGGAAAACCATTAAGAGTAGAGGAAATGTCCATCTTATATGTCATCGAGCTGACTCTTTCTGACATTTTGAACAGAACCAAAATAACTCAATTACCTACTTTTCCAGAACTGAAAAGAGAATTTTCCATTTATTCCTTATGTCACCTTTCTTCCTTTTTCTACCTTCTGAAGAGTTGATGCTAGCAGGAATTTCCTTTGAAGTCAAGCAAATGAGTCTTTTATTGAGATTTCAAGATCGGAGCTTTCTTAAATTGCATTATTGGGAAAACGTTCCGACTTTTGTTGAGTTCTCACCGTGCCCTGAAGGGTCAGCTACATAATTTTTAGGACACAGTGCAGAACAAAGATGTAGAGCCTGTGTTTGAAATTACTGAGACTCTCAAGATGGCCATAGCAGAGCATTAAACCAAATTCGGTGCCCTGCTGAGCAGGCCATGCAGCTGACTGACCCTGTCTCCTCCTCCTGCTCCTGAGTTTAAATGAGTTTTTGCTTAGTTTAAATGGGTAGGAAAAATCCGATACAATAAAAATACATGGTAGCACTTTCCAGCCTTAATTTATGAGCGAAACTTTTTAGTTATACTTGAACTGAAAGAACTAATAAAGGATTTTCAGGATGTACGAAATTGAGAAAACAGTTCTTTTCATATAATGTAAATATGTAGTTAAAAGAAATTCTTTTGACAATAATTCATCTTAGAAACAATGTTTAGAGTACTATTTCAACACTTTATCGTACTTATTTAAAGTGCTACTTACAACTGCAGCTAAATTCTTCTTAACCAGTCTTCCTTGTGCACATTGATGTTCACATTCCAGGAAGCACAGTGTAATAGGCAAGAAGAGAGAGAAAAAAACAGATTTTGAGCCCTTTCTCAGGGTGGTGGGTGGAAGGGAGATGAAGAAAATACTTCCCATTTTGGAAAACGGATACGGTAATTATTTAAGGTCCATTTTTGGATTCACAGTTGCTGTGGCCTTTTTCACGATCATTATTATTCATTTATCTTTAGGCGTTTTCCATGATGTGGGATATGCGCATTGAGATAAATACTCACTTTTGGTACTGAGCACTATCCCCAAAGAAATAAAATTCATACTGCATAATTCTGGTTCTGGGAAAAGTACAGAGATGCATGCTACTGCATGCATATGGGTTGTTATGTGCGTGTAATGTGTATACACACACATATACCAGCTGCTGGAAATATATTTTAGAGTAAAGGCTGGTAAATGATGACCCTTGGGCCAAGTCTGGCTTGTAGCCTGTTTTTGTAAATAAAGTATTTTGGAATATAATAACATATCCTTCTGCTGGCTTGTGACTGTGGTGACTTTGCTTTCCAAAGGTGGGGTTCAGTAGTTGCTACGGATTCCTATGACCTAGAATATTTACTACCTGGCTCTTTATACAAAGTTGGCTGCTCACTGGTTTAGTCTTTTAAGTGATAGAATATTTCTCTAGCAGATGATTAAACCTGAAAATACATAATAAATATTTATGTACATAAAAAATACATAATAAAATATATCCATAAATTTTTACTTATAAATGTATATGGCAAAGCTGTATTTTTTCCAATTTAATTAACCTAAAACCAATATTGAAATAAGTCCTTTTTCTTTGATTATAACAACAGAACTCTATTGCTTTGTATTCCCAACATGATTGATTTGATTTTGGTTTGTTATCCTTAGTATGCAGGATGGCTAAGAGGTTAATTAAACAGCTGTATATTTTCCACTTAAAATTTTGAGAACTGTTTTTTTTTTTGTATGTATAGAAACTAGAAATAGCGGCAAGCTATCTAGAGAGCTTTGGGGAATAATCTTGTTTTGAGTGTTCCAATTATCCAGTCATCAGTTAATCAGCTTCTGGATATATTTTCTCAGTACAAATTAAAAAGAAAAGTTTCATAAATTATGTGATTTATTTGCCATTAACAGAGAATGAGCTGAAAATCATAGTTTGAAAAAATAAACAAACATGCCAAGTATATAACATAGAATTGAATTTTTCAGCAGATGATAATTACTTACCAAGATAAATCAATTTACTTTCATAGGCTAAACTTAAAGCACACACACAGTGAAAGATGTGAGCATATTTTCTCAACAAAAAAATAGAGGAGGATTATATCTATATTTGAAGTGTGAGTAGACTCATAAAGTCTCTGGGAGACCTTGCCGAGTCTGGGACTTGCTGAAAACCTGGGGTATAGAATCACCATGTAGTATTTTTGCATTTCTCTAGGTAAACTGGCATTACTTCTCCTTGCTTTTTAAAGAGATTGCTTTTCTAAAGCGTGGATAGTTACCAGAGAACACTCCCCCACATAGAAATAACGATATCTTCCATTCTGTTTAAGAAGAACGTTATTATCTTTGATGTGTACTGTGTGCCCCTCCCCTGCTGAACTCGTTCTCCCCTCTCAGAGGCAATAGGTATCCTAAATTTTGCATTTTTCAGTCCCTTTATACCCATTTTTTAAAGATCAAATAAACACATAACATTACTCGTTTCAGGGATTCACCTGAAGTAAGACATAAGTCTACTTAACATCTATCACCAGTGGAAATTTTTTTATGAGAACTTACAAAGTCTCTCTTAGCAACTTTAAAGTATGCGACATTGTATTAACTATAGTCACAATGTTGTATATTAAATCCTTGAAACTTATTCATGTTATAACTGAAAGATTGTATCCTTTAACCAACATCTCCTCATTTCCCTCACCTCTCAGCCCCTGGCAACCACTTTTTTACTGTTTCTATGCATTTAATGTTTTAAAATTCCATATATAAGTGAGATTATACAATATTTATCTTTCTCTGACTTATTTCACATAGTATAATGCCCTCAAAATCCATCCAGATTGTCACAAAGGGCAGAATTTTTTTCTTTCTTGTGGCTGAATAATATTGCATTGTATGTAGACACCACATTTTCTTTATCCATTCCTCCATTGATGGATATTTAGGTTGCTTCCATGTCTTAGCCAAAACACGTTGCAATGAATGTGGGGGTGCAGATATCTTTTTAAGTTAGCATTTATGTTCAGATAAATTCCCAGAAGTGGAATTCCTACATCATACGACATTTCTATTTTTAATTTTTTGAAGAACCTCCATATTGTTCTCCTTAGTGGCTTTACCCATTTACATTCTTAGCAACAGCATACAAAGGTTCCCTTTTCTCTACATCCTTGCTCACAATTATTTTTTGTCTTACTGTTCAGTACCTTTTCATGTACTTACTGGCCGTTTTAAATCTTTGGCAAAATGTCTATTCAGGTTCTCTGCCAATTTTTTAATTGGATTGTTTCATTTTGCTGTTGAGTTTTATGAGTTCATATATTTTGGATCTTAACCCTTTATTATATATAGCATTCACAAATATTCTCCCATCAGTAGGTTGCCCTTTCATTTTGTTTGTTTACTAAACCAACTTTACTAAACAGAACTTTAGTTTGATGTAGTTCCACTTGTTTTTTGCTTTAGCTTTACTGTCAAATCCAAAATATCATAATCAAGACTGAAAAATCAAGGAGCTTACTGCTTATGTTTTCTTCTAAAAGTTTTATGGTTTCAGATCTTATTTTAGGTCTTTAATCTATTTTGAGCTGATTTTGTATATGGTGTAACAAAGTGGTCCAATTTCATTCTTTTGCATGGATTGTCCAGTTTTCTCAACACCATTTATTGAAGAGGCTGTCCTTTCCTCATAGTGTAATCTTGGCTCCTCTGTCATAAATCAATTGGCCATGTATGCAAGGGTTTATTTATGGGATCTCTCTTCTGTTCCATTGATCTGTTTTCATGCAGATGATGTGCTGTTTTGATGACTATAGCTTTGTAGTATATTTTGAAATCAGGTACTGTGATGCCTCTTTGTTCTTTTTACTTAAAGACTGCTTTGGCCATTTGCAGTCTTATAGGTTCATATAAATTTTATGAATTTTTTCTATTTCTGTGAGAAATGCATTAGAATTTTGGTAAGGAATTCATTGACCCTGTAGATGGGTAAAATGGACATTTTAATTCTTGTATTCTGTGAACATGGAATATCTTTCTATTTATTTATGTTCTCTTCAATTTCTTACATCAGTAACTTAGAGTTTGCAGTGTAGTTTAATCCCTTTGGTTAAGGTTTCCTTAAGTGTTATTTTTTGATGCTGTTTTAAATCAAATTGTTAATTTCCTTTTTGCATAGTCTGTTGGTATGTTTTCACATTCAATGGTTTTTACATAATGATTTTGTAGTTTGTAACTTTGCTGAATTCATTAGTTCTAACAGTTTTATTGTGGGATCTTTAGGATTTTTATATATTAGATCATGTCCTCTTCAAATAGTGCATTTTACTTCTTTCTTTCCAATTTGCATGCATTTATTTCTTGCCTAATTGCCGAGACTAGGATCTCCAATATATGTTAAATTAAAATGGTGAGGGTAGACATCCTTGTTTTATTCCTGATCTTAGAGGGAAAAGCTTTCAGCTTTCCACTGATGAGTATATCATCAGCTGTGGGCTTGTCATATATGGCCTTCATTATATTGAGGTACATTCCCTTTATACCTGCTTTATTGAGAATCTTTATCATGAATGGATGCTGATTTCTGTCAAATGCTTTATCTGCATCTATGAGATGATTATACACTTTTGTCCTTCATTTTGTTAATGTGATGTATCTCATTGATTAATTTGCAAATGTTAAGCCATCCTTGCGTTCCTGGAATAAATCCACTTGATCATGGTATGCGACTATGACTTTTAATGTATTGTTGAGTTGATGATTTAACAACGGAGGCATTGAACTCTATTGTTCAACCCTGCCTAGCTCTTGGTTTTCTCTCAAAACATTGGCCAGACAGACTACTTTGTTCTTCCTAGCTCCCAATAGTTGAGGGTGTGCCAAGACCTGTCAGTTTTCCCCAGGGGAAGATCTCAGTCAGCATCTAGCTTCAGGCTGATTGGATATCCTGCTCTCAGGCAGCAGCTTTTAAAACATGCAAATAAAGCTCTTTCTGGGGAAGACTGGGAGATAGGTGTTTTTGTTTGCACCTTCTGCATTAAGCCCTGTTGTGAGAGCCATTTGATAACTGTGTTTGTTTGCTAACATCCTACTGAAACTGAACACAAGCCTCACTGGCCACCAGACCAGGCAATCAAATACCCTCTAGGTGGCAGCCCCAAAGGCTGGGGTGTACAAGTGCTGCCTTTGGTGGTACCAGTCACCTGGGATGGGCAGAGGAAGAGTACCAAGATGGCATCTGCCCACACCTGCAGTTTTTGGGGAGTATTTCAGTAGGCTCCTACATATGGGTTAGATGCTCTGCCACTGAAGCCAAAGCTTTAAGATTAAGCAAATAGGGCTGTTTCACAGAAAGACTGGGCACATTTCAGGTAGGTTCAGTAGGGTAGCTGGACAGGTCTGTGCAAGCCCTTTAAGAATTACTTCTCAGTTCTCTTGTGGATCTTATGAATACAATCCCCATTGATTTTCAAAACTAGATGTTTGGGCAGCTTGTCTGTCAAAGTTGGGATGGTGGCACATGTGGGGTTAAAATCCTTACCTCCTCAGAGAGAAGCTCAGAATTTTGAGTCCTTCCCAGTTTTAGGTCACTGTGCCAGGGAAGGGGTTTATGGCAATTCTGTGTCTTAGACTCTACTACTCATTTTAATGTGGGTTTTTCTCATTCACCTGTTGTGTAGAAGTTGCTCAGCTATTTCTTGGGTGTCTTTTAGAAGATATTTTTCCCTGTGTAGTTATAGGTTTCGTGTGTCTGTGGGAGGAGTTGAGTTTGGTATCTTCCTATATTGCCATCTTGTGACCTATTTACTTGTTTTGTTCCATTAACTTTCAACACATGTAGATTTGTGTAACTATCTCCACAATGAGAATACAGTATTTTTCCACCATGACAAATTCCCTCATGTTATGACTTAATAGGAATGCTTGCACGGTCCATAACCCTTAGCAACTACTGATCTGTTCTCTATCCCATAATTCTGTGACATTGAGAATGTTATATAAATGGACTCATATAGTATGTAACCCTTGATACTGGGTTTTTTTCACTCAATATAATGCTTTGAGGTCCATGCAAGTTGAGTGTAGTTAACAGTTCTTCTTTTCTGCTAAGTAGCATTCCATTGTATGAATATACTAAGTTGGTTTATCCATTCACCCTTGAAGGACCCTTGAGAATTTTTCTCATCTGGTTTTTGTCTATTACAAATTAAGCTGCTGTAAGTACTTATATACAGCATTTTCATATGAAACTGTTCTCCAGGATAAACACCCAGTGGAGCAATTGCTGTGTCATATCGTAAAGGTATGTTTAATTATAGAAGGAACTATTCTACTGTTTTTCAGGGTGATGGTACCATTTGACATTCCTACTAGAGGGCCTGTTGTTCTCAGCCTTGACAACACTTGGTATTGTGAGTATTTTTCATTTCAGCCCTTCTAATAGGTGTGTAGTGGCATCTTAGCTTTAATTTGCACATCTGTAATGGCTAATGCTGTTGAATATCTTTTCATGTGCTTGTTTGCCATTCATATATTCTATTCTGGCGAAACATTCATTCAAAGTTTTGGTCCACTTTCTAATTGTAATTTTTTTCTCCCTGGTTGAATTGAGACAGTCCCTTATTCTGATACAAGTATTTTATCAGATATGTGATACACAAATATTTTCTTCATATTTATGGCTTGTCTTTTTATTCCTTTTAACAGGGTCTTTCACAGAGCAAAAGTTTTAAATTTTGATGAAGGCCAACTTTTCTTTCATAGAATGTGACTTTGATGTCACAGTGCTAACGTTTATACATAACTTCGTTTTAAAAAACAATTGTTAAAAATGAGTATTATTTAAAAACTTAATTTCCCTGTTCTTTTGGTAAACTTACTATTGAATACTTAAAATTAATTACATTATTTTTACTTGTTAGGTCTGTCAAGCTGTGACAGATATCTGCTTAAAACATCTATGACAATTGCTCTTTACATATCATCTTTTTCTCTTTGTTCTTTTATTTTGAGGCTAAACTATTCAGAATATGAACTGTCATGGCAGTTATATTTTTGAGGTTTTCATAAATGTATGTACTCCTGTGTAACTGCCACCTCAGTTATAATACAGGATGTTTTCATCATCCCAGAGATTTCTTTCATTCTTCCTTCCAGTTAGTCTTCACCTTCATTGTGAACTACTTATTTCTATCACCATGTTGGTTTTGTCTTTAAAAAAAAAAACGTGTAAGTAAATCATGCAGTGAATGTTCTTTTTGTTATGGTCTTTTTTGCTCAGCATGCTTTTAAGAATCATCCAGATTGTGGTGTATGTAAGTAGTTTTTCTCTTTATTGCTGAGTAGTGTTGTTTATATGGAAGTACCACAAAGTGCACATCCAGTCTCCTATTGATAGATATTTGGGTTATTTCCAGTTTTTTGGTATTAAAAAGAAAAGCTGCCATAAATACTGTCATACAAACCTTTCTGCGGACTTGAGTTCTCATTTCTCTTGGGTTAGTACCTCATAGTGGAATTATGAGTCAGAGAAAAATTTTAACTTTGGAGGAAACTGAAGATGGTTTTAAAGTTGTTTCAGCAATTTAAAATCCCTACCAGCAACGTGTGAAGGTTGCTCTATGCTTGTAGATAAAAGACTAATAATATTTGCTTCTGGTTGTTCTCAGAAATAATTTTCGGTGTTCTCTGTGACAGTTGGGGTTCTTTTGGTGCACTCAACAGAAATAGATTCTTGGTAAGTTAAGGAAGAGGAAACACATTCAGTGTTGTGAGTGGCTCATGTAAGCAGTGAGGCTGGAGAGAGCCATAATAATAGGCTGATTCTCTAACGCCCCTTGAAGGCTGAACTATCAGGCAAGACTATCTAATTTATTTTAATGGTGTCAGATAACTGCCTCTTTGGTAGGGACCTGCAGGGCCCCCCCAGTACAGTCTTTTCCAAGAAGGTATTAATTCTCCAAATATAAAGGGAGTTTAGGAAGGGGAATGGATCTTTCATGGTCAAACCCAACAAAAACCCATTGTAATCTTCTAAGTTTTCAGGATATTTCTCATTGTCCTGATGCATATTTTTATAAGTAGCTTGTGTTTTGTTTTTGCTGTTTCTTGCTTACTCATCCTGGAATGAGGGATGATTTTTGCAGATCCAGTGTTTGCCGGTGGAATATCGTGCATGAAACAGGCATGGGTATATGAAAAGACATAATCTCAAGAATGTGCTGCTTTGAGGCGTTTTTAAAAAAAACTTCCCTTTACAATTGTTTAACCTACAGGAATCAAACCTGCCCAGATATAAGGGGTCACGACCCTTTCTCCCTTTGCTCTCTATTTTGTTATGGGGTTGTCCAAACTGTCTAGTGACCATAAGAGGGATTTCTATTACGATGGATTCCTCCAGCCAGTGCTTAGCTGTGGGACTGTGGCTGACCTGATGGTTGGTACAGAACTGGGTTGTTGAGTAAGGGGACGGGCAAAAGACTAGTCCACCCGAGAGGATCCCTAGGTTCTTTTAACCTGTTGAGGCAATTTGCATTCTGCTAACAAAGCCTGGGCCAGTTGCCAGTAGTTTATCCAAATTCAGTCCATAGGTTTTGTAGTTCTTCTATTTTTTAAGTAGTTTTTTCCCTCTAGTGTTATGAGTTGCATCTCTTTCCATTATCTTAGAGGTGATGCATCAGAAAATTAGGAGGTATATCAGTAAGTGACAAGTATTTTGAACTGCATTTTTCACAGATTCTGTGTATTAGAATAGGTAACATAATTAAATATTAGATGTTTAAAGAATCTCTCATGTATATCTTGTACCAACTAGAGGTGCTTTCAGGATTGCAGTGGAAGGTTGGAAATGAAAAGTTTTCCGTATGCAGATCCTCTGGATTTTCCCTACTTATTCCATGGAGAGTGTGTTCAGTGGCTGCTCCTCCAAACACCTCTGACAGGCATGTGGTCAGTTCTCCTGGAGGCATGGCCACCAGCCATCTATAATAAGAGACTGGAATTCCGTTTGAAAAAGGAATTTATTTTTTAAGAATCAGGATTTATTTTAGGCACATTTATACACTTACCTCAATCAGTGGTGTGTTTGTGCCATTGTCTTCCTTATAATTGCATTTAAATCCATTTTACTTGATAATAGCAGCCTCTGTCTCCTTCCCGATAAATACAAGTTCCCATAGAGGTTTATCATAATAAGTAGGGCTTCTTATGAAACTGCTGTAAAAAGGGCAAAACCAGACTGATGTGCTCATAGTCGGATGGATGAGAGTGCAGCTAAGAACAAAGTGAAAAGGCAGGTTTTTGTGTTTCCTTGACTATTCATAAGAATCTAATATAATTTGTTCCAGTGCTGAGGGCAAGCAGAATCTGTATCTCTAAACTCTCTGACTGAAGTAAGCTTGAAGCAAAGAAAGACAGACAAGGTATAGCTTGGAGAAAAATGCAATCCATTCGTCAAAATTAAGCCACATGAATAAGTAAAGCTAGACATAAGGAAGAGAAAATACATTTCATGTTTATTTTTTGTCTAAGTTTGCAGTGAAATGCATGGGAAGAAACTCAGTGCATATTATTTTTGATGCTTTTGAAGTCTTCTCTTGAGGCTGCGTATTATGGCTTTGCATCTTAACAAAGAGCTGTGGAAGTGATTGTTGTTTATTTCGGAAGTTTTTTTCCTCTTGTCAAAGAGGAATAAATACTGATGGGTGGATGACAAGAACCACTGTCCCCTCCTATAGAGAAGTGTACTGAAATGCTCCTGAGTAAAGCATGCCTTTAAAAGGAACTTCCTAAAAACATTCCACTGTGGCATCTAACCTATTACTTGGAAGGCTAGTTTGATAGGAACCATATTGGATGTCTAGTATCTTTCCTGAACAATGATGACTGATAAAAATCATCTGATATATTTCCAGTAGAAGAAGAGCTAGAACTGAAGGTTTTCCTGAGTCGGATGACATCTGACAGGGACTCCTTAACCCCTTCCCTCTAAATAACTTCATATGGATTCAGGGTTTTGACCCTGCATTTGTCAGGGTTGTGTGATCTCTACAGAAAGATACCGTCCAGTAAGTGTGTGATAGGGAAGAAAGCTCACCGAGTCAGGGTTGCATAGTATTTGTGTAGCCATGTGTTTCAATAAAATCTACAACTGCAATACTCAGGCATAGTGAGAAGGTTTATCTTTTTTAAATTTTAAAGGAAAATGTCTCATTTATTTTATCGAAACTCTTAGGAATCTGTTGAGTACTGGGGTCAAGGTAAATGCAAGAAATAGTTTTTACTTTGGTTCTATTTTTAATTCAATTAATTCAAACAGCCTTTGAAAACCCTCTGCTTCATTTGAACATGTTCCTTTGACCCTGACACATGGGAAGAGGAAGTCTCATCCCAAAAGGGAATAAATTGAAAGTACTTAATCCTGAATCACAATGTTTTTGACAAGAAGCCACCTCTGAGATCATCTGTCCAATATTTTCCTGAAGATAATCATCTGGCCTCACTGGAGCATTTTTAGTGATTTAGAAACTCATTATGTTGTAGGGAGTCTTTTTCTTTGGGGAAATTTCTAGAAGTTCACTCTTATCTTGAGATTAAATCTACATACCTGTAATTTCTACATCTCAGAGCTATACAAAAAAAATGATTAATTCATTTCATATTTTAGGTCTCTTCAAGTGTTGTAAAGTTTTTACGTCCTCACTTAAATCTCTCTGTCAAGGTTAAACACATTTACTTTCTCCATTCATTTCCACAGGACGGTGTTTTCAGAGTTGTACCAGACAAACCTCTTCTATACAGTCTTACAGTCTTTCTCCATAACATTACCTTTGGCCCAGTAAGATCACTTTAAACCACATGGTTCTTACCCCTACGGATGCATCCGAAGCCGCTGGGGAACTCTGAAGAATTACACTTCATCTGCAGACAGTTCTTTTTAATTGATAAGGGATGGAGGTTATGCTTCAATATTTTCTCAAAAAAAACAAAAAAGAGATCCCAGTGAAAAAGAGGTAGGACCCCTTCTGCCAAAATCACATGGAGCCCAGGCAGGAATTTAGAAGTGAGGACACAGCTAGCTAATAAATAGATGACCAGGCCTATCTGAGTCTAGTCTATTAAGTATTTCAGGAGAAGGTAATATTTACCAATTATCAAATGCTTACTCATTGCCTGGCATCAGGCTAAGTATGAACTCACTAACATAGAAAACTTAGAGATAAGAACCTGAAACTCAAAGTAATTAACCTGACATGGCCAAGGTGATACTGCCAGGAACAGAAGGCCCGGAGATGGTTCTGTGGCCTGGGGACTAGCCTCCGTCCCCATCAGCTGGCTGGGCTGAGGTGCCTGGCCCTCACAGAACACATGCTTGACGATGGGGATGGTGGCTGGTGGATTCTAAGGGTCGGTTCTTAGGCTGCTGACAGGCCTTGTGTGAGTGAGAGCTTGGGAGAGGCTCCTTGACTTCCTGTCCCCAACCCCCTGACCTCCTGTCCCCAAGGAGGTGTCTCAGGGAGACAGTAATGATGCCCTGGGGCTGGGTAAACCCAGGTAGGATGGCCTCCCCAGTGGCTGCCTTTGCCCGTGTGGCGCCCTGAAAGCCAGGGGTGGACGACAGTTCCCTGAGCAGGCTGCGGGGACAGAGTGCAATGGGAGACAGTCGGTGTGACCGTCCCCACCCTGGCCCTCGTGATCATCCCCCTCCTGCACTTCAAACCAGGACATCAGGCCTGTCTCCAGCAAGTACGTGAGAAAAAAATAACATTATCACCTTGAACTGACTAAAGAGTCAGATTACTTCCGACACCCTGAAGCTTCTGTTCTGAGCACTCCTTCCTGATATCCTTACAGAACTGAACCTCGCGGTGCACATGAACCAAATGTGGTCACCACTAGTCATCATAGTCTCTCCATCTTTGGAGACCCCTTGACCTCCTGTCCCCAAGGAGGTGTCTCAGGGAGACAGTAATAAGAAAGTGTGGAGCCCTTAAGGGGTAATTTCTATTATCTTATAATGTTATTTTTTTAAAAACTTTCATTTTCTAGTTTCATCTACATTGATGTTCAGTTGGCTACCCCAGCCTGTAACCTTTGTAAGTATTCAATGACTAGGTAAAAATGCTGCCTGTTACTTATAAATATGGGCTCTAATAGTTGACAAATGAGTAGTGACCAGTGTATAGAATATTTTTTTTATTTCTAAATCTGTCACAGGGGCATGGTCAGGTCAGGTTGGCTTACATCTTACTGAAACTTTAGTCACAGTCGATAACGTTGCCCCTTAAGGATTTGTTCATTGGTTATCACCACCTGGGCCCTCCAGAAGCAGACCTGATTCAGTGAATCGCATGCAAGAAGTTACTGGGAGGTCAGGGAACACTGGTCTGGGAAGGGGATTGATCCAGAGAGGGAAAGGTATCAAATATCTGTGAATTATTAAGCTACCTCGCAGGATGGGGTAGCCTGGCTGCATAGAGAAATGGCAAAGCGGTGCAAAGCACCTGCTTTGCAATGATCCTGCCAAGGAGCGGAGGAGCTGGGGTATTTATACCCCACATCTGTCAGTCACTGGATAAGGACTTCCTTTGTCAGTTCCACCTCCCTTTAGAGATGCAGAGACTGGATTTGGGAGTCTGGTTGAACAAGCATGGAAATGGTATATGGGTTAGATTTTGTTTGGGAGAAACACATTGGACACATTAAATATAGTGTCCGAGGAAGAACATTTTCCATTGTATTTCCTCCGAGAGAAGTGAACACATTTTATAAGTATCTTCTTTATAATTAAGCCCGTCTACTATGTCTTTGATATTTTTTGAAAAACTGTTATCCCAACTGCACAGTGTGCTCTGGAATTATAAATTAAAATGGGTTTTGATCCATACAAGTCTCTAAAGAAATGAATCTGACTCTCTTTGAAAATACTTGTTTTTTCCAGGTTTGTTATTGTTAGTTCAGTTTACATGTACTTGGTGTCTAATTTGTATCTAGCACAATACTAGGTACTTACAGAATAATATAAAGGAACTTATAGTTCAAGTCTAAATATTCCAATTATAATATGATACACTTCAAAAACTAGATCCTTGGATTGCTAAAGGAGCACGTACAACCACTGGCAAATAAGACAGCTAGAAATTCTCTGATGCTTCTCCCATTGGAAGCGAGGGTCTGTGTTTCCTGCCCATCTTCCTTGTTGGGCTCCCTGGCCAAGGTGCTGGCAGCTCCTATTTCCTGCCTCTAGGAAAGCTTGCAGCAGCACTGTTCCCTCTGGGTGACCCATCTGCCACCATGTGAGGAAGTCAGCCCACCTGGCGAGGACCTGTGTAGGTGCTCCCATCAGACAGTGGGAATCAGCTGTCAGCCATGTAAGTGAGCCATTTTGGGTGTTCCGCCTTTGTGTGTCTGCCGCCCCAGCTGACGTGTGGCTGCGCTTTTATGGGACGCCCTACATGTGAGCCATCCAACTAGCCCAGTTAACCTTGTGAACCATGAGAGATAATAAAAACAATCTGGTTTTAAAACACTAAAACTTTCTGCTGAAAGAAATAACTGGACCACCTATTTGAGTTTCAGGGAAGGTTTCTAGGAGCTAGAAGATTTTATTGTGTCCTTATATTTGAGGAGCTCACTTATTTTGAGTTAGAAAATGAGCTTGAGTTATCCATAAAGGGTCAAAGGAAACAGTAAGAACATAAGCACAGAGGTGTAAACAGCCTGGTATTTTTAGGAAAGTAGAAGCAATTCAGTTTTACAAAGACTAAAATGGTAAAGCAGGCCAGGAGGTAAAAGGTGATGGGTTGTGGAGGCTCCCCTGTATCTGTCAAGGACTTGTATCCTCTAAGTGGTCTAAATTGTCCTCAAAAAGCTGACAGCCCTAGGGCATCAATTGATGATGGACCTAGAGTCTCATCCAAATTGTCTGCAAATACTTTAATTGGCGATGAATAAGGCTCATTCAGCCATTCAAAGGTTTATTGAGCACTTACTAGATGCCAGATATTAAAGGATTAGAAAACTTAGAAGTTATGACTCCTTTCCTTCAAAAGCTTGGGGTATTTTGATATCTAAATTTAAATTAAAAACCCCCAGAGAAGCAATTGATTGATGGAAAAATATACCTTCACGCTGCTTTAGGAGTTGAAAGAAGGAAACAGGATAGTGAACCCAATCCAAGAGGGACTGTGGTTATATTTTGCAAAGAAACCACCAACACCATTTCAAACAATAAATATTTATATGCATAGTCCTGCACTGAAACCTAGCCCAATACCACAGCCATTCTCACCTTCAAAGAAGACTGACTTCCTCGGGTATTTTATGAAATAACAATGAAACCAGATACTTATATAGCATTATTATGTGCTAGGCACAAGATTAAGCTCTTTAAATGTATTATCTCAAAACATTTATAGGTAGTGGTAACTATTATTACTCTCCCCACTTAGAAGCCAGAGATTCATTACCTTGCCTGAGGTCACACAACAGTAAGTGGCAGAGATGTGATTTGAACCCAGGTCACCACTGCTAACCAGTACACTACTATCTATCATTAAAATGCTGTGGGGTTTATCCGAATGTGTTTTATAAAAGATTACTTCTTAGTGACAAGTTGGTGACCCACTTCTGCCTTCTTTGTATAAAATGTATGGATACTCTTGAAAAATAGTAAGACTCTTGTTTTATAAAAACACCCATCCATCATTCAGCTATTTTATACCATTACTCTTTTATATTTCAATGCAGGATTAAATAGATGTTATTGCTATGAATACTTTGATAAGCAAAAGGAGATATGGGACTTTATCACTGGAGGCCAGCATCCCAATATTTAAACCAGCACCAGTCCATTTTATCATCACTCAGTTGTGTAAAAAAAAAAAACAATTGGATGGGCTCTGAAGGCTTGACTGCATAAATGCTGAGGGTTGGCACATTGTGCCTGTGCCATTGCTGTAACTTCTCCTTGGTGCTCCTGTTTGAAAATACCCATCAATTTGGTCACTTTGGCAGAGAAAGCAGCTTGCAGCGTGAAGAGTGGAGGTGAAGGGGAAGCACACACACCTGTGAGGTGAGCAAGCCTCACTTTTGCATGTGTAGTGACACTCAGTGGAGGCGGTCCCCAGACACACCCCCATAGGATTGGCTTCTTAAGTTTCTTTTACTTTCCCCCCAACAAAGCTACCTTCAATGGAGTGCTCTTGTCTTAAAAAAAATCAGCCTCATTAGCTTCCAAAGACAATCAGAAACAAATAGACCACCAGTACTTCCAACTTCTCATATTCACATAGACTAGATGCAGAGAGGCGAGTCATTTGGAGCATGCTGATAGGAAAGATAACACCTACCACGGATGGAGAATATGCTCTGTGCCAGGCTCTGCTCTAAGCACTATTGCACAGCAACCCTATGAAGCGGGAGCTGTTACAGCTCCATTTGAAAACAATAGGTTCAGAGATTGTTAGTAACTTGCAAAGGCCACATATTTGCTAAGTCTTGGAGCCAGGACATGAACTGACAGATTCCTGAAAAGATTAGTTTGTGATGCTCTTAGGACAAAGTGCCCAATCGGAATTAGGTCAACATGTCCAATTTTCTTTTTTTGATGCTTAGAAAATTCCCTTCTTTTTGAATATGACAATGCCACACTCATAGTCCACCTTACATGCATTGTTACCCCTCCCCTTTGGAGGCTGTGTTGGAGGTCACTGTCTGGTGATATTTGAATAAATCTAGCAGGAGGTGGAAGAATATAAAGAATAGGCTGCTGAAAATCTGCATGGATGGTATATCTGTGCCAAGTCTCTCAGGCAGGTGAGGATTAAAGGACATGCCACTATGGGTGGTCTTCCCAGGAAGAGCCCTTGAGGGGAATGCCGCTGACCAAAGGTCAAAGCTGATGGGGGAGCACAGCGGCAGGTTAAGTTTTACCAGTATAAACTGTAGATAGTTCAACTGTTGTAAATATCATCACCAAATTTAGCAAGAAATCCTATAACAATTGCTAAAAAAGTAGTCTTAAGTGATAAAAAATGATGAAATAAGCTGGATCTCCAACTCTTAATTAAGTAAAAACTTATAATAGGGGAAATAAAGAGGAGGCTGCTTAATGAATGGTGAGCAGAGCAGGTCAGGAGAACCCACAGGGGGACTGAGAGCCCCATGCCTCATTGTGGAGATGGGGCCAGTCCTTCTAAGAGAATGTGAGCAATCAGTAAGTGCCTACTTTGCAGGATTGCCCACAGTCCCAGGCAGAGATTTTCTTTGTCCCAATTAAAGCATCACTTGGCATTAATGGATAAACAGACATCGTGCTTTGAAGGGACTTAGGTTTCAGAGTGTATAATCTTCTCTGCTCTCCATCTTCCTCTCTTTCTTCCTCTTGGCATTTGAGAATCCGGTGGGCACCCTCTTGACCTCAGACCTTGAACATGTGTATTGATGGCAGCTGCCAAGGGAGTAAATGGGACATAATAGATGTGGCAATACCTGGCGTGGACTCAGTTCATTTCGAAATTGCTTTTCAAGTACAGCTCAGCTGAAGAGCTCACAGACCTACTCATGTGTTTTTCTTTGACTAGTTGAAAGTACAAGAAATTTGTGCTTGAATTATGGAGTCTTAGAAAATGTTTCAAAATGTAATGGTTTGATCTGAAGGCCCAGATTTATGAGGGAGGGCTTGTGAGCATGCCTAGCCCCAAGGCCTATGTAATGGTCTCTCTAGTCATTGACCTTGGCGCAGCTTTACCCAGAGATTTCCTAGTTGGAAGGTAAAGGAATCTGTTAGATCCCCAGCCTCCTTATCATCTGGTATTTCCAGACCAAACCTGGACTCTGATCAAACAAGGGAGCAGGACAGAGTCCCATTTAATTAGTCTGGGGTTCACCCTAGCCACCTGGATTTTAAATGGCTCCCCAAGTGGTCTTAACGTCCAAGCAGCAGGTTGGAGAATCACTGGTTTAGAAAGAATTCTAGGAGGCAATCGTGATGCTCTGTTGGTGGGGAAATTTGTAATCCTCTCCCCTTGGTTGGTTGGGTTTATGGACATCAGTATGAGTTTGAAGCTAAGCAGAAGACACAGAGTTGGGATTCAACGTTCTCTTCATCATTCCTGTCTGTGTTACTTTGGGAAAAGTACCTCTGTGCTTTGGTGTCCTACCTTTAAAACGACAATACTAGCACCTCTCTGTAGGTAGCTGACAAACTAAATAAGATACCTTAAGTGCTGAATAAATGTGAGTTTCCTAATGTCCTTATCTCCTGTCATTCTGTTCAGACCAGCCACTTTCCAAAACATGTATGTGTGTGCATATGTGTTTATATTTCATGTTTATGTTAACTCCCTCTGAGGGCATGAGTTAGGCTCTAGGCAAAAAGGAAACTCAATAAATACTGGCTGATCTGGAGTGGATAATGAAGTGGATGTCCACTCCCAGGTGGAGATGTGGCTGGAGGGACCCCAACACAGAGACAGGAAGAACACTGCTTGGCATTTCCCCACGGTTTCTTCTATATCTGCTGCTCAGTGGTTAACTAAAGAATTTTAAAATGACCCTTCAAAATCAACAGAAACAATGCTTTTCCAGCGGCACACACAGACCTCTCATTTTGGCCTTACAATGCATTTTATGTGGGATAAAGGGACATTTTACTTGTATCTGTCTTTCATGTTTGGGTTTCATGCAAGATTTTATTTGCCAAGAAGTACTCTTCTGTTACCGAGTTTTGATGAACATTTGTAGTTTATCTTCCTCTATAGATGAGGAAACTGAGGTCCTATCAAGTTAAATGAATTGCCAAGTCATCCCCACAAATAAATGACAGAACAGGCTATGAACTTGGCTCTCCTGTCCCCCTCAGCCCCTGCTGCCCCGTCTTTCCCAGATGGTTGCAGTGGTGGTCCACAGACATCAGGCAGCGTTAGAATGGGATCTGGTAAAGCTGCAGATTCTAATTCAATAAATCTGGGGCAGGATCCGAGAGGCTGCATTTCTAACTGGCTCTCAGGTGTCGGAATACAAAAGCCCTTTAGCTGTGCGACAGTGACTTCCAGGTGCGTCACTTGGGTGCTGCTGTGCAAATGTGCTGCCTCACAAGTATTTAGTCTCTTCTTCTAGAGGGAGGCTCTCATATGGAATGTGTCCCCTCTTCGCCCTGGTTTCGTCGCTGTTCTTTCTCATTCGCATCCTCTCAGTGCTCACACAGCAACATTTAATCATTGTGTTGATGTTGGCACAAATTGTCTTATGTCTATTAATGTCTTTATAGCTAGATCACTGTCTTGCCAATGGGTTTCAGCCCTGGGCAAGTTCACTATGGATTCAGTGTGACCAAAGAAATTGACAGCAAAACATTCTTGGGGTGAAAGGGTTATACCCAACTTTATTTCCAGGTGGCAGTTCAGTCACTAGAATCCCATTCACTCAGAGTGAGTCTGCAGGCAGCAAGCTGGTCTCTGCCTCTGGGCCCCTCTGTCTGCACAGCTGCCCCACCCAGCCATCCTCTGGGCCTCTCTGCACAGTCGTCCTGCACAGCCGTCCTCTGGGCCTCTGTCCTCGGCGCTGCCCCCACTCCAGCCTCTGCTCTGCTCTCCTGCAGCCTTGCAGCCCTGCCACCATGTGGTGCTCAGAGCACTGGGCAGACCTTTTTTTATAGAGTCAACAGCCATGTATTGCCCACAGGTATGTAGTGAGAAAGTCAACCACAGCCAGGTGAGAATCCTGGCCACAGGAATGCTCATTTTATCCACAATCACAAACCCTCTTTAAATGGGAATTATATCCTTACTTTTCACAATTCTGAATGTGTGTAAAATGACTGATAAATACGTGTAGGCTAAGATGATCTGCCCATGAGCTCGATGGGCACATAGTAGTGGGGAATTGCAGACTTTCTTATGCATGTGTGTATCCTAAACACACACACACACACACACACACACACACACACACACACACATACACACACACACACACACACCACACACAACACTGTCATTATTTTCTCTGGCATTACTTTATTATATTTTTGTTCCCCAGGTGGTCAGCTAGCTCTTTGCACAATGCTCCTTTTCTGTAGAATTTCTGGAATACCATTTGCTTCATGCAGTCAGGGTCAGTTCTAGCCAGTTGTTGCTTAGCAATAATAATGACATGTTGAGAATTGCCTGATGGGCTTTGAACACCCTGAGCAGAGGCTAGCCAAGGGCAGCTGGTTGGTTAATTGTGGCCTCCGGGCATCACCAGGAGACCTGTGCTGATGAGAGGGAGAAAAGTGCTGAAACCACAGCAAAATGCATTTTAAATCACAATTTGGGTACAAATACAGTTAGAAAATTAAATAGTAATAAAATCCTTAATGTGTAGGCCATTTTCGTGTGCTTGAAATAATAGACTTAGAAATCTGGCCTAGAACAACATATTCTCCTCAAGAGCCCAAGAGATTATTTGATGGTGTGCACAGCTCCTGCCTTCCAGAATTCTATGTGGGTGACGGATGGTGTTGGCCATGGCACTGACAGAAGAATAGTCACCTGAGGAATGGCCACTTGTAAAATGTCATTTTTAAACAGAGCTGTTTGTGAATGATTGGAGTTTGTTGGGCCTTTTCTATATAACTGAATGAGCTGATTATGTTCCTCTGCCTGGGGCCTTTCATGTCAGCACTAGGTCGACAGTGCATCATAGGTACTAAGCTATAAAATCCTCAAAATAAGGGTTTCTTTTACGAACCTTGGAACTGCATGCTAGCAGTTACAGACTAACTAATGCTCTGGATGACCTCATCATCACGCTTCTCTTTAGGGCCCCAGAGCTTTGTGCTCACGTTGGAATTAGTGATGTAGTGATAGAATGTGTGGAGAACATTGTCATGCTTCTATTATCATGCTGACATTATTGTTACTACTTCTTAGAACACTGAGACCCTTAAGTGTCCTAGGCATAGGGCAAAACAAGTCTAGGAACCTGAAAGAAGATTCAGATATGGGGGAAGATGGACATAATCCCAAAGTGAGAGAAGTCGGGGACTGGATAGGTTTTCCAACAAGTGATAATCATCAGATGCAATGTGCAATGCAGAGTTGAGTTCATGGTTCTTTAAGATCAAAACATTCTCAGGAGATGCAGAATTTCCTGAGAAATTCTGGGAAAGAGTGTGATCAGTGCTTGGCTCTTCATTTTGTGAGGTCTAGTGCTTGGCTCTTCAAAAAATTATCCTAATATGATGCAGGCAAATTTATACTTAGCCTTATTGCAGAAGTTCTTTTCTTGTGGTTCTCTATCTTCTCTTACTCTTAGAGCAAAGGATAAAATAATTTAAAGCAATCTCTGGACATTTGCACATTAACAGGTGTGGTCTCAGAATTTAGGAAGTGAGATGTGAAGAATGACATTGTCTGTCTACTTCTAGCAAAATCCTGAAGTAAATTTGAAGTTGTTTTCAACCATGGCTCTACATGACTACAAAATATTTATTGTTAGTGCTATCATCAGTCACCCTGCCATCGTTACTGTGTTCCTTTCTGGAACACCAAGCCCTGGAATGCTAGAATGCTTGGGCAAATCACAAAACAGACCCTGAAATATTACAGGACACCAAGGGAAACAAACCCCAAAGAAGAGAAAGATGATGCTTGAAAAATACATCTTAAGAAAACATACCTATCTCTCTATACCCAATACAATCAGACCCACTGCTTTAAGACATTACACTTTCTTAGTCACTCCCTTGCTCAAATATCACAATGGCTTCTGCACCCTGTGTGTGTTTAGGATAGCTTGGTCACTACATTTAGGCCTGCGAGACTTTCTCCAGCTAATCTTGGTCTCTACTTCAGAATGTGTCTCACCACATTTTCAATGCATGCAAGATTCTTTATTCTTACTGTTTGTATCTTTGTATCACAATTAGATTGTGATCACTTTGGTAAGGATCTGTTTGGTCTTCCTTTATATCATTCCCAGTGTCCATTTTTGCTTTTCTTTGCCCCTTCTGGGGGAAAATCACTTACACCTCCCTTCTTTTGCTGACCAAAGATTAACCCAACCACATCCCTTGCTGATGTTGACCGGGGCAGCAGCCACATGCCTACCTGAGCCAGGGCTGCCATATGAACTGTCCTCCATCAAGCAGACGGAGTGCCTGAAATGAGTCTCAGCCACACCTTTGCCTCCAGGCCACAGACTTGGTGTCCCAGGGTGTTGGTTTGGTACTCTGAACCTGGACTGCTGTCCTAATGAATCACCTGGTGGCCCAGAATCACCATGCTTCTTATCTTAACTTGCTGCTGTACCCTCATGCTCACTTAACCTTGTAAGCTTGTTTTGACCTTGTAAATACCAAGACCTGTCTAAGCCTGGCTAACCTGGCTACCGTGCCCAGAGCTGCTCTGCTTCCTTTGAAGCTGTGTTCTGACCCTAAGATAAGTGTCTCTGCAAGCTGTGTACCTCTTTGGGCCACTAGGGGTTTTTTCCCAAGGATATTCATGTACTTGCCACCTGCATAGTGTTGAGCAAGAGGCAAGACTGTTGTCTCCTTAAGAAGTTTAAAATTCAGGTTGGACTGGAGACAGGGCAGGTAGAACACCTTGAAAATGCCCTGTGTATGTGCATCTGAGTGACTAAATCCAACAGGATCCCCAAAGTATGAAATCATTAGCATATTTTATAATATTCAGATGTCTTTGACAATAAGGGAATTGTGTATAATCTGGGACAATCTAATGTGCTGTTATTAGCATTAGAAATTTTAAGAGGAAGAACAATTATTCCTCAGTGATTCTAATAATGGTGAAAAAGTCCACGGAGAGACTCCAAATATTCTAAAATTCAGAAAATTCCTACAGTTAGGTATTTGCTTAAACCATATAAATTCCCCAGATAAAACATTATTTCTTTTTCATGTTCTAAAGAGAAAAACTGTGTTATGCACCCAAGATTATTTTTTTACTTATATATATATGTTTTTCACAATTATAATAAAAAATGTACCTCTCAGAAGACTTAAGAAAAATTAAGAGCAAAAAGAGAGAAAAATTACCTATAGTCCATCTCCCAATGATAATTTTTATCATTTTGTTCTTTCTTGCTCTCCCTTTCTCATTACCATATACATCATTTTTACCAAAACTACATAATTCTTTACATACTTTTAATTTTGGTATACAAAATTGATTTCAGGTTAAAATGCGGTAATTTCAGTTATACACATTACTGAATGCTCATCAGATAGTAACCATCTTGTTAATATACAGTAATATTACAATGTTATTGACTATATTCCCTATGCTGTGCTTTCCCCCATACCCCTTTATTTTAAAATTGGAAGTTTGTAACTTTGTATCCCCCTCACCTATTTTTCCCCCTTCCCCTAAGGTATCCACCAGTCTGTTCTCTGTGTTGGTGTCTATTTTGTTTTGATTTTTAGATTACACGTGTAAGTGAATTCATACCGTATTTGTCTTCTCTGACTTCACTTAGCATAATACCATCTAGATTCATGCAGGTTGTCTCATCAAAGAAAGATTTCATTCATTTTTATGACTAGTATTTCATTGTATAATATATATATATTCTTTACTCATCTGTTGATGACATGTTGCTTCCATTTTGGCTATTATAAATAATGCAGTGAACATAGGAGTGCCTACATCTTTTCAAATTAGTGATTTTTTGTTCTTTGGATAAATTTCCAAAAGTGGAATTACTGGGTCATATGGTATTTCTATTTTTAATATTTTTTTGAGAAACTTCTACACTGCTTCCTATAGTGGCTGCACCAATTTGCATTCCCACCAGGAATGCATGAGGGTTCCCTTTACTCCACATCCTCACCAACACTTGTTATTTTTTTCTTGTTGATATTAGCTGGCATGACTGGTGTGAGGTGGTATCTCATTGTGGTTTTGATTTGCATTTTCCTGATGAATTAGTACTGTGAAGCATCTTTGCATGCATCTGTTGGCCATCTGTATGTTTTCTTTGGACAAATGGCTGTTCAGGTTGTCTGCCAATTTTTTAATCAGATTATTTGTGTGTGTGTGTGTGTGTGTGTGTGTGTGTGTGTGTTGGTGTTGAATAGTATGAGTTCTTTATATGTTTTGGATATTAACCCCTTATTAGATAAATCATCTGCAAATCTATTCTCCCATTCAGTAGATTGCCTTTTTGTTTTACATATGGTTTCTCTTGCTGTGCAGAAGCTTTTTAGTTTGATGTAATTCCACTTGATTATTTTTGTTTTTGTTTCCTTTGTCTGGGGGAGACATATGTTCAAGAGTTCATGTTCAAGAGTTTACTGTCTATGTTTTCTACTAGAGTTTTATGGTTTCAGGTCTTATATTTAGGTCTTTAATCTATTTCAAGTTTATTTCTGTGTATGGTGTAAGACAGTGATCAGTTTTTCATTCTTTTTCCATGAAGTGGTCCAGTTTTCCCAGCACCATTTATTCAAGAGACTGTCTTCTCTCCATTGTATATTCCTGCCTCTTTTGTCATAGAGTAATTGGCTATATAATCATGGGTTCATTTCTGGGCTTTCTCTTCTATTCCATTGATCTATATGTCTGCTTTTGCATCAGTACCATATTGTTTTGATTACATTTGCAGTATAGTTTGAAATCAGGGAGCATGATCCCTCCAGCTTTATTCTCCTTTCTCAAGGCTGCTTTGGCTATTCAGGGTCTTTTGTGTTTCATACAAACTTTAGGATTATTTGCTCTAGTTATGTTATAAAAAAAAGCCATTAGTGTCTTGATAGGGATTACATTGAATATGTAGATTGCTTTTGCTAGTATGGCCATTTTAACAATATTAAATCTTCCTATTCATGAACATGGAATATCTTTCCATTTATTTGTGCCATATTAAATTTTTTTCATCATTGCCTTACAGTTTTTCAGAGTACAAGTCATTCACGTCCTTGGTGAGATGTATTCCTAGGTATTATATTCTTTTGAATGCAATTGTAAATGAAATTGTTAATTTCTCTTTCTGCTACTTCATTATTTGTACATAGTAACAATAGATTTCTATATATTGATTTTAAATCCTGTGACTTTACTGAATTCATTTACTCTAATAGTTTTTTGATGGAGTCTTTAGGGCTTTCCATGAGTTGTAGCCTGCCAAGCACTATGTTAAATAAGAGTGGTGAGAGTGGCCATCCTTATCTTCTTCCTGATATTAGAGGAAAAGCTTTGAGATTTTACCACTGAGCATTATGATAGTTGTGGGCTTGTTTTATATGGCCTTTGTTATGCTGGGGTGTGTTCCATTATGCCCATTATGTTGTGAATTTTCTTAAGGGATGTTGAATTTTATCAGATGCTTATTCTACATCTATTTTGATCATGATTTCTGTCTTTTCGAAATGTGCATCACATTGATTGAACTATCCATGCATCCCTGGAATATATTCCTTTTGGTAGAGATGAATGATCCTTTTAATGTATTCCTGAATTCAGTTTGATAATATTTTCCTGAAGATTTTTGCATCCATGTTCATGAGGGATATTGGTCTGTAATTTTCTTTTTTTGTACCATTTTTGTCTGGTTTCAGTATCAGGGAGATGCTGGCCTCATAGCATTTGGAGATGTTCTTTCTTCTTCAATTTTTTGGGATTGTTGGAGAAGGTTAGATATTAGATCTCTAAATGTTTGGTAGATTCTCTTGTGAGGCCATCTGAACCTGGACTTTTGTTTATTGGGAGTGTTTTGATTAACAATTTAATTTTGTTACTAGTAATTTGGTCAAGATTTTCTGTTTCTTCCTGGTTCAGTCTTGGAAGTTTGAATGTTTCTAAGAATTTATCCATTCTAGATTGTCCAATTTATTGGCATGTAATTTTTCACAGATACTTTTTATAATCATTTATTTCTGTGATGTCAGTTGTAACTTTTCTTTTATTTCTGAGTTTGAATCCTTTTTATTCTTGATGAGCCTAGCTAAAGGTTTATCAATATTGCTTATCTTTTTGAAGAATGAGCTCTTAATTTCATTTATGTGTTTTTTTAGTTACTACTTTATTTATTTCTGCTTTGATCTTTATTATTTCCATCCTTCTAACTTTAGGTTTCATTTTTCTTTTACTAGTTCCTCCAGGTATAGGGTTAAATTATTTGAGGTATTTCTTGTTTCTTGAGATAAGCCTGTATAATTATAAAGGTGCCTCTCAGAACTGCTTCTGCTGTGTCCCAAAGATTTTGATTCATTGTGCTTCTATTTTCATGATTCTCCAAGTATTTTTTTATTTCTTCATTGACTCATTGGTTGTTCAGTAGCATGTAGTTTAGCTTCCATATGTTTGTGTTTTTTCATTTTTTTCTTGTAATTGATTCCCAGTTTTATACCATTAAGATCAGTAAAGATGCTTGATAGGGGTTCAGTCTTCTTCAATACATTGAGTCATGTTTGTGGCCTAATATGTGACTTATCCTGGAGAATGTCTGATGTATCCTTGAGAAGATTGTGTATTCTGCTGTTTTTGGATGAGTGTTCTGTGTGTGTGTGGGGGTGGGTGTATATGTATATATAAGTTCAAGTTTATCTGGTCTAATGTGTCATTCAAAGGCAATATCCCTTATTAATTTTCTGTCTGGATGATCTATCCACTGATATAGGTGGGGTATTAAATTCTCCTACTGTGATTGTATTAAAGTCCGTTTCTCCCTTTGTATCTGTTTAATATTTGCTTTATATATTTAAGTGCTCCTCTCTTGGGTGTGTAGATATGCACAATTGTTACATGTTGTTGCTGAATTGAGCCCTTAATCATTATATAATGTCCTTCTTTGTTTCTTGTTACAGTGTTTGTTTTAAAGTCTGTTTTGTCTGATACAAATCCTGCTACTCCAGCATTTTTTTTTTTTTTTTTATATATGCAAGGAAAATCTTTTTCCACCCCTTCAGGTCTGGAGTGAGTCTCTTGCAGGCAGCATATAGGTTGGTCTTATTTTTTAAATCAATTCAATCAATTTTTATCTTTTGAGTGGAGCATTTAGTCCATTTACATTTAAAATAATTATCAATATGTATGTACTCATTACCATTTTGTTAAATCTTTTTGGTTGTTTTTATTGTTTTTCCCTGTCCTTCTCTTTGTTTCTTCCCTTGTGCTTGATGACTTTTTTTAGTGTTATGATTGGATTTCTTTCTGTTTTTTGTGTATCTATTACAGGTTTTGGCTTGTGGTTACCATGGGATACTATGTATATAACAGTCTGTGTTAAAAGATAATGGTCATTTAAGTCCAAATACATTCTAACAGCACAACAATTTTATCTTCCCTCTTCTGCACATTTTGTGTATATGATGTTGTCTTTTATACTTATTTCATAGTTCTCTTAACTAATTTTTAGTTGTAATTGATTTTACTATATTGTATTTGAACCTTCATAGAATTTTTTTAACTGATTGATCTATCTTTACCATATGTTTGCTTTTACCAGGAAAATTTTTTCCTTTCATAATTTCTTGCTTCTAATTATGGCCTTTTCTTTTCCTCTTAAATAAGTATGTTAATATTTCTTGAAAGGCTGGTTTGGTGGTGGTGAACTACTTTATGTTTATCTGATAAACTCTTTATCTCAAAGGTGAGACAGCTGATATATCTTGTCCCTCTTTGGAAGGTCTTACCACTCTAGAATTGTGTTCACTTGGTTGCTTAACATGTTCAGCTCCAGAAAAGTTGTGATTTTGTAAATTATCTGTCTTTTTCTTACTGTTAGGTTAGAAGCAATGTTCACTGATAGGCTTCTACATTGTAAATATAACTGCAACTCTAAGCATATATTTTTATTTGTGCATAGTCACATCAATCCATTTTTTCCCTCCATGGTTTCCACTTATGGTCACATTTTTATGAAAGAAAAACTTTCTCACCACACTCCACATTTAGATTTTTAATCTGTAATTTAGGATAAGATTTAAAGTAGCTAGTCTTCTTCCCCCTCACCAAGATTGCTATAGTTTTCTAACATAACATTAAACAATACATTATTTTGTTTGAAATAGTACCTTTATCATTTTATGGATTTTCCATTCCAATCCATTGATCTGTTTTCTGTTCACAGTGCCACAAAGTTTTACTTACTATAGCTTTATAATATATTTTAACCAAATGGGATAACCCCCTCTCATTACTTATTTTTAAAGAAAACACTTCTGGTTTATTTTTACATTTTATTTCCTAGATAATCATCAGAAATTCCCATTGGAATTTTTTATTGTGGTTCTGTTAAACTGTAGAACAGTTTAGTGAGGAAATAATATGTTTAAGACAATATCTTTTGTATCTAGGAATGTGTTATATTGATTAAATAAATATTCCTTTATAGCTTACAGCAAAATTTTGTTAATATTTCTCTCTATATAATTTTTGTTTATGAATGCAACACCCCAATATTTTCCAACTAATTGTTGATTTTAAAAATTATTAATGTTAATAAGAGCTAACATATTTAACTTACATGCCAAGTACTACAACAGAGTTTTGCATAATTGTATCACTTAACTCTGGTAGCACTCTTCTGAATTAGGTGCAAATTTAGGTCTATTTTACATATAAAGAAACTAGTTTAAAAAGATGAAACTATCTAATGTCAGAGACAAGTGTACAACAGACTTTGGATTTGAAAAAAGCAGAAAGACTTTAGTGTTATACATTTAATCATTCAATTGTTCTAATATTTTACTATGATGATACTTAAGTTTCTGAGTTTTTCCAGGAGGCATTATCTCTGAAAATAACACTAATTTTGATTATAATTAAAAATGTCACAAATCTCTTTACTTCAGTCTCTAATTTCATTGCCTCGTACTTTCAGCATTATGTGAAAAAGTAGTAGTAATAGGCATTCTTGCTTTGTTTCTTCTATTGTGAATGACCCTGGTATTTTACCATTGTGTCATATTCGCTGTTGCTTTTAAATAAATTAAAAGTATTATTCGTGATTTTAAATAAAGAATGGATCTTAAATTTATAAATGGTTATTTTGTGACTATTAGATTATCATATTTCTTTTTTTGAATTATTTTAATGGTGTTTCATTAGACTTCCTAATACTGAAAAATTGTTGCCTTCCTAAAATAACTACATTTGCTTATCAACAACTTAAAAAAACTGCTGTTGGATTTATTCTTCTTTGTGCTTTTTCACTCAATTTCATAAGTGACTTTTATTTTTTGTTTTTTGTTTGCCAATTTGACAGGTTTATATCAGAATTACTGTGCATTTTTAGATACGTTGAGAAGTTATGCACTGTTTTTTATCATCTGGAACCAATTAGTTATAGAGATTATCTGTCAAAAATACCATAAACAGGGAGATCATTTGAGGAATAGCTCTTTGTTAGCATTCTCAACTTTTTGAAAGATTATTGGTATGTTCAGATATTCGAATTCTTCTGGAGTAAATATAACAATTTATACTTCCTAGAATATCATACATTTTAAAGTTTTCAAGTATATTGATGTACAATTTTCCATTTATAAAATAATCTCTAGAGAACTAAAATACCTCCTGTACTTCTCTGGTTTTAATTTATTTCTCATTTCTCTTCCTTAGTCTACTTTGATAAATTTTTCCAAAATTTGTCTTTTTTCAAGTACATGTCTTTCAGACATCCAACTGAGTTACATTTATCAATTCTACTGTTGTAACTTTCCTATGTCTCAGCTTTCCCAGCCATACATTGAAGGTATTGACATCACAGTACTGTCATGGGATTTGGATGAGACAGTAAATAGCTTTGCAGAGTTGGTCACATGATTAGTACTCAAAAGATACCAATGGTTGGTACTGGATACTATTTAAACAAATTAATTTTTCCCTCTTCCTTTTTTTTTTTTTTGATTAATACTATAGCTTCTTTACAAAAGTCTTGAGTTCATGCCAACTTAACTGTCTTTTTCTGATTGTGGGTTTACGCATACCCTGTAAGTATATCTTTAGGAGGGTTAAAGTTTCTGAGTCTGTAATTAAAACTTTAATTTCCTCCTTGGCTTAATAGTTATTTAAAATAATGGTTTTGAGAGATCTATGTTCTGTTGTAATTTTCAATTCATTTAATATATTTTTGGTTATTTCTAATTTTATTACATTTTTATTAAGGAATGTGGCCTATTCTAGTCTTACTAACCAGGGATTTATTGAGGGTTTATTTTGTGATGTTTTAAGATAATGGAAAGAATCTCTTCTCTGTTGGAATGGCATCGGTATGATACATACTTAAAATAACTCAAGTATTTGAACATACTTAATTATGTATTATAAATTAAATTTCTCTATTCCCTAAAGCTAAGGAAAATATTTGAAATTCTGTAGTTGAGAGAGCAATTAAGTGTGGCTGGAGTATGGAGTATGGAAAATTACTTTTAAAAAGTTTTCACAGAGAAGATTTGGGTATGAACAATGCCTAAACTTATAAATGGACTACAGTAAGATAGAGAAGGTCAAAAAGTATTTATTAACATGAGTTTTTCCAAAGACATCATGAGCTTTTTTTCTCTACACATGCAGGTCTTTTGGCCAGCCCAGGAAATTTTTTTCTATTGTTATCTGTGAACACTGTGTTTGTTATATGTATTCCATTCTGTTTTTCAGGAACCCAAACTATCCATGGTTAATTTTATCCTTTTTTACAGCTACCAACTTCTTTCTCATTGTTTTCTTCTGCATTTGGGGAAATCTACTTGGACTTTCCCTTTCATGACTCAGATTTTATTTTTCACATAAACTTTATTTGCTGTCTACAAAATAAATTTTAATATTTTTCTTCTAAGACATTATTCATTCCTTAGGACAGTATTCTTTTTGCATTAATTTGTTATATGTCTTATAGTTTCCCCCCTCATCTTTATTTTTTGCATTATTCTGAGCATATCAGGTTCTTGAAATTTTCCTCTCCATGGTACAGACCATTTTCCAGAGTCAATGTTTCCCTCTGAATCTCCACAGTATCACTTCCTCTCTCTTAGTTTGTGCCAAATTTGAGTGGGCCCCATGCTTTATTATTTTTACTTCTATTTGTTTATTGAAGTATTTTTGATATACAATATGTTGTTGGTTTCAAATATACAACACAGTGGTTCAACTGTTACCCATATCATTAAATCCTCACCCCAACTAGTGCAGTTACTATCTGTCAACATAGGAAGTTGTTACAGAATCACTGGCTATGATCTCCATGCTGCACTACCATCTCCAGTGCTTTATTTTGGCCTTCTTTATCAGCACTTGAAAAAAATACAGATTTTGATGTTTATCAGCACACACGTGTCGATTGCCCCAGTCCTGCTTGCGCTGCTCTCCTAAACTTATTAGACACGCATCTGAAGGACAGCGTGATAGATATGCACAGCCTGTGGTTCAGTCCCTGCATTTCCATGGGAACCTGTGTACCACTGAAATACAACCTACACAGCCTGCTCCCTCCCACCACAGAATTGAGTGTATAGAGTAGAAATTCTTATTACCACTGTGAACTCACACCTTTCATGACATATCCAAAACATACACTATTGCTTATGCTACTCTGAGTGTTCGTGGGTAACTTCCTGGATTGTGTAATTCTGCCCCCATCTCCTAATTATACTTACTATTAGTCAGTTGTACTTATTCTTAAGCTTGTTTATTTCATTTTTGGTGATTAAAATTATATAATCTAGTTGAATATTATGTTCTAATAAATATATTTGGAAATAAAGAAAATATTTCCTATGAGATATAAATTTGGAAAGGTAAAGGCTGCCAAAATAGATATTGGCAAGAAAACTATGACAGGTTGGAACGTATACACGTATATGATGATTTTATACTAATATTGTTCTGTGAGGATACTGAGTCTTTCGATGTTCCTTAAAGAACTAAAACTTGAGTTTATAGTAATTATAGCAAGAAAGAGGATATGAAAACCCTACCACTAATAAGCCACTCTATTCTTTGTCCTTTGTTTTCTGGGAGTTGTAGATCTTCATAAATATTGGGGAGATATGTTTTAAAAAAAGAAAAAAGTTTTTGGTTAAAATGAAAAATACAGGTGTGCATTTGCTCAAACACACATACATCAGGAGACTTCTTGTAAACATTATTTTCCCCAGTTGTGTTTTTATAAGGAAAAATGAAAGGCACAGCCCAGATTTTCTTAGGGAGAGAATTTCTGGGGGCAAAAGTGTGATATGCAAAATAAATGAGATTAACAACGTGCAATGCAGCAGGAGTTTTGCTCTTACACTGTAAACTCATTTGTCAAAATAATAGATGCTACATCTATATGGCCTCTCATTAAGTTGGTTTGATGAGAGGGCTAACCTCTTTAGTAGAATCTGAGGAAGATTGTAAATAAAACTGGGTGTTAAATGTTGTATGCATGTGAGAGGCCAAAACTGAATGGTAAGAATATAAATTCATAAAACAAATAATTTTAGATATATAGAGCAAGAGAAGAAGTCAGAATGATCTCTTGGTATCTTTCTGCTTTGATAACAACCACTTATCTGTGTACATGGAAAAATTGCTAGAACATTGTAGGGTGCAACATATTTAACAATACTGTGTAGAAGCTGCTCATAACAGCTGATCACATCTGCTAATTTTCTTGGTTATTTTAGGAACCAACTGAAGTGTTCACTCTGATAAAGCAATAGGGATAAAATAGGTCATATATGTATGCTTTTGAATACTTACTGTAATTATTGAGGATGACTTGAATTGCATCTTCTCCTTGGCAAATGGCAGTTGGATTCATTGTAGAGATACTCACATCTTTTACTCATTAAAAATGATGACAATGCCCTGTTTTCAATTTGCCTCTGTTGGTTGCCATAGTTTCCTAGGATACAATGACTCCCAGTTTCCATGGGCACACCACTGGCGAGGGCTGAAACGCTCTCTGTCATGATGCAAGGGCAAATCTGAGAGTATAGTCTGCCTAAAACCACATTATTGAAGTTTCAAAATGGAAGCAGTGAGGGGGAAAAAAAAAATGGCAAGGAATCTTGCCCAGAAATAGCATAATGTTAAGGAAATGGCAACTGATTGTACACAAGTACAAATAGCACCATAATTCCTAGGGAAAGCAAAGGGGGAGATGGACAAAGAAGGAAGGAGACAGAGGAGGAGATTCAGTAGAGGAGGGGAGAAGTCAGACATTTTAAAGTAATTTGGATCACGAGCTAAACAGAATTTTTTAAAAATGGGTTTATTAGAGATGCTTTAACAGCACTGATCTGATCTTTTCATTTTATATTGCCTCTAGTTTCTGGTAGCTTTTTACCCCTTCTTATTCAGTGTGTGTCAATTTAAAATAAACTATTACCTGAAGAATTCATGATCCTGAAGTCCATTTCCTTTAGTTTTAAATCAAGTCCTTGTCTTTTCTACATATTCCCATGCTAACATTTTTTTTGTTTGTTTCATATGTAGACTTTCTTGGCCTCTTCTTTCTCTGTGTTGTTCATTTTGTCTGTCTTTCCCTTGAGTTTGTTTCCAGTGCCACAGTTTTTCACCACTGTTCCAGATATAATAGCCAATATTACTTAAGAGAATGAAATATGGTATAAAAATATTTGAAATGAGAAATGAAATTATTATATATGCAGAGACAATACTATTTACATAAAATACTCTAAGTAATTGGGAAACTAAAAGATCAGGAAGATTCAGTAAACAGGTTGTAAAAATCTGTCAAAATAACTATTGATGGCTACATAGAAACAGTAACTATATTTAAACAATAATTAGAAAATATAACTGAAAGATCCATTTCTAAAAGCAATTGGAAGTTGAAATATTTAGATGTAAACTTAGCAAAAATTGCGAAGAGCTATGTAGAAAACTGTTTTTAAAATAAACCATAGAAATTTTCATAGGGATTAGGTGAATATATTGATTATTTAGACAAAGTTAATTTTTTCCAGAACCTAAAACAATGCTAACATTTATCTTGAAATATATGCAAAACCAGCTCAAAAAATTCTGAGGAAAAAATAGTAGAGTATAACCCTAAGAGATATTTTAAAAAGTGACTACAACTATATTGGATATTATGGAAGAAATGAAGAGATCTAAGAAATAAAACAGGGTGTATTTATTGGAATAGTCTAGGTTATAAATTAACCATAAATTCCCTTGGGGCTCGACACCGTAAGGCTTCTTTGTGGCCATGCTTCAAGTTCACGGTGGGTCGTTGGAGTGATAGGCGGCGTGGTGGTCTCTCTGTACCATCCTCATGCTGACTCCCATGGGTTCTAGCAGCATCAGAGTCACCAGAGCTTCCCATCTGTCTTCACAGCAGGGTCAGAAAGCCTGGAGAAGGACAGTTACTCTCCTTGTCTCAGCGTGGAAATGAAGTACTTACGTCAGCCATGGCCTTGCCTACCTCCAAGGAGGCTGAGAAGCATTGACTTTGGTGCACTCAGGAGATCCTAGGCATGTCTGTGATGAGGATGTCAGAAATATTCCAAATGCATATGGGAATAAAGTTTGCAAATATAGGTGCCACTTCAGATCCACAGGAAAAAAGATGTGACTCAGTGGTTTGGTTGGAAATTGTTAAGTGCTGCTGTGGCAGGAGGAAAATCAAGCTACATTCTTTCCTTACCCTATAGTAAAATAAATGCCAAATGGAAAAAAGATGAAAAAGCAGAATGAATTTCTAGAAGAAGGAATGAATGTTAATCTTGGGATGACAAAGAACTTTCTAAGCAGAACGTCAAATTCATAAATAAAAATATGAAGAACCCAATAGAAAATGGTGAGAGGTTATGATCTGGCAACATGGAGGGAAAAAAAAAAAGTCCAGTCTCAAACTTAACTTATGAAATGTCATTTTTTTTCTTTACCCTAAAAAAAGGAAAATTTGATGATACCAAAGACTAGTGAGTATTTGGAGAAATGTGCATGTTTATATTTCACTGTGAGCAGTATAAATCAGTAAAAAAATTTTTATTTTTAATCATAAATAAAAATACACATATTGATAAAACTGTTAGGAATTCACCCTATGTACATATTTGCAAAAATTATCCTAGTGAACAATGCTCATTAAAGCATTGTTTATAGTATCAACAAGGTGGATACAATTAAAGTGCCCTTCAGAAGGAGCTGGCTGAATGAATTAGCTTTACTATTCACGTAAAGGTATACCAGATACTTTTTAAAAATGAAGTAGGTCTGTATGTGCTGGTATGTAAATATCTTCACATTACATTACTACAGGGATGCACAAGGTACAGAAAATTATGAATAATACATATTATTTTACTAAATATATATGTATGAATATATATACACACACACACACATATATATATAGATTATTTATATATATTTCCACCCTTTTTACTTAGAAGGAATTACAAGAATCTAATAATGGTTATTTTTTGGAATAGTTCCTATGGGAAGGGTATGTCTATAGGAAGAAAAGGTTTTACTTTTTTCATTTTTAAAAACACAATTGGTTTACTAACCAAATACACGTCCTAGTTTTTATGTCACGACAGAGTTTATATAGTAATTTTTATTCCTTTTATGAATTTAATGTTTAATAAACACAATGAGAAATTTTAGGTATGTGTATGTGAAACAAACAATAAAAACTTGTTCTTCAAAACCATTACTTTTTCAAATAGTAGATGAAATAGGAAGAAACTAAAAAGTGAGATTAGAAAATTCCAGGTTGCATTAGATAAACTCTCAAGTCCTGAATCTCATTATCTCATTTCTACCTGGACATTTTCTCCCCCCACCCCCCATTTTTATTGAGGTAAAATAGATAAAATTGGATATTTTAAAAATGTACAGGGTGAATTACTGGGAAATAATTATGGCAATCAGGATACACATCCATCACCTCTCATGGTCACTATTTTTTGGTATGTGTGGTAAGTATGTTTAAGAGCAATTCTCAGGCGATTTCAGTGTACAGTATGATTAAATATAGCTATCATGCTGTGTGTTAGATCCCCAGAACTTCCTCATCTTATGACTGAAGGTGGGTACCCTTTAGCCAACACCTCCCCAGTCACCACCCATTGCTGGCAACCACCACTCTATGCTGTTTCTATGGATTTGAGTTCTTTATTTTAACACTGCAATTTTAAGAAGTCTCAACAAATGATATATTTCAAGGTCAAAGTTCTTTGGGTTTATACCTTTATGAACACTGACCTTTAAACAAAATATCATTCAATAGGGTAATTTGTAGATATCTGTGTACTTATGCAAAGTTATCTGTAGGAGGATATTTATTGTTGCCTTATTTGTAATTGCTCGATTACAGAAATACTACTAATGCTCCTTCATTGGTCACAGGTTAAATAAGAAATGGTATAGCCGTAAAATGGGAACTGTGCAGAGCTTAAGCGAATGAAGCAGGTATATGTACTTAAATGAAAAAATAACTAGTTGCTTTGGAAGGGGGGATGAGGTGAAGAAAAGAGTGTGTAGTTTGCTACTTTTTTGTTTAAAATAAAATCTGCCCTCCATGCATGTTGGCAGTGTGTGTCTCTCTCTGTGTGCATGATTGTGTATTTTTATTCTGCAGTAATACATAAGTAACTGGTAACAGACATTGCTCTGATGAGCAGTTGGAATAAAGATAGAAGAGAGACTTATTTTTCTTCATTTCGTTTTTTTATACTGTTTGGTTTGGTTTGCCTTGTAAAGTATTTCTTTTTAAGAAAGTGAACCAACTAACCACTAGGCAATCAAAGGAATAAACACATTATGTGCATTATGTCCTGCACTTCTTACCTTAGGCATTTGAGAAAGCAAAGTTAAGGTAAATAAACCTTAGTTTTTGCAATCTTGTCTAACTTTAATATGGTGATATCTGGTTTTATTGCATGGGAATGCCATATCTTCATGACGACAAAGAATCTTATCCAGTGCAATTTCTTTTTCTTTGTATTTAATTGATAAAATAAATATTGTGGACAAATAAAAACCATGAAATGGTGTAAGTAGCTGTTCTTATAGATTCAGGGAGTCCACCTGAAGCCAGGGCTAACCTGTCCTTGTTCTGTTATCTTAGGCAAATCAGATAGGGGAGTGTCAGGCCTCCTGGCCTCAAAGGGGCCTGTGACCCCCACACAGCCCTGTGGGGGTTCATGTATGCTTCTTGTCAAATCTAACAGAACCATGAAGGGGATTTACTAACTGATGGTGCATTTCAACATCAGGAGGTGGTACAGATGTTCTTTTAATGGCGGTAGAATGGCTGCTGTAGAGAATATATATGTGTGAAATGAGACTAAGTTGTGCATCAAGATAGGGCAGTTCTGTAGTTAGTTACTCTGTAAGACCTGATGGCTACTTACCAAGAAACCAGGAAGTGTAGCATCCTTGGAGAAGTGAGAAATCTGACTGCAGGAGGCTCAGCTAAAAGGCTCCCTGGAAGCAAGGTGTTCATTCAAAAATTGCCTCCACACTGATAGAGACCCGGAGAGGAACAAAACTCCATTAAAATTCAGTTACTGCTTGTTTTGTTGAACTTCTTAACCCTCTGCTATTTAATTCCAGTTTTAATTATAGTAGAAACAACAAAAAACAAAATAAATTAGCTTTAAAAAAATCACACACACACACACACACACACACACACACACACACACACACTTTTCTGTTACCAAAGAGTTAGCAAGAAGGAGATAATGACACTAATTACCTTTTCTCTGTCCTTGTCACATCACATTTAGCTTTCTCTTTGCAGTGACCTTCTGTTCAATAGCTCTGGAAAATAAGGTGATCCAGTCCACTTTAACATCCCTGACATCTTAGGAGCAAATGATAAGTGATATTTTGGGGGACTGCTGGGCTAATTACAAACACAGTGATAATATATGTAAATTTTATGTGAGAGAAATTATAGGTCACTGCTGTTTGTATCATGCCATTTCTGTGTTGATAAAAGAAATTGTTATTAATTGTCAGATTATTACCACCCTTAATTTTGATAATTCTAGGCTATCAAAAGTGTTTAGGAACACAACTCATATTCTTAAATTTTTCCAGCAAGATGGAAGCACTGGGTCCCTCAGGCATGGCCCTCATAAATACTGCGTGTGTGCGTGCACGCGTGTGTGCACGTGCACGCTCATTTGATAAATTTGTAGCTATTGTGGGGTAAACAAGGATTATTCATGAGTCTTGAGGAGATGAACAGTGTCCTTTTCACGGGCCAACATACATGTTTCATTCTCTGAAAGCTTCACTCCTGAACTCTTCTGTATAAATGCTGCTCTTTGCGTAAGCTTCCCTGTCCTCTGGGGAGAAGTGAAATCAGAAACCAACCAGAGTAAATGGTGCCATATCGAAAAACATACCAAATTCTCAACACTAAAACCTAACTGTGGAATGCACTTGGACAGTGGTGTTACTGTACTTTCTCTGTGAATGTTAGGCAATAACTTTGAAGCCACTCCAGTAAGTGGGTCAGGCGGTACTCAGTCTCTGGGTAGCTTTTGCACACATATCCCTGGAAGGCATTATTACCATCGAGGGCTCTGGGATGGGGTCGATCCTTCCCCTGGTGTCACCATTTGTTTATGAAAATGAAATCCTTGTGTTCACCATTTTAAGTGATGACATAAAAGAAGCTCTATACAAGGATTGGCAATTCAGTTTGATTGGACGTGGTTAATAAGGTAGCATTTAAGTTCATGTCTTTTCTTGTCTGAATATAACTACTGAAATAATTTAGTGTTCCAGGGAGAAATTCTCACTTATTCAAGACTCAGAAACAGGTCCAGTAGCTCTGTTCCCAACTGGCAAACCAAAAAGCAAAAACCTACGAAACCCCTTTGTAGACTAGTACATGGATAAACCCAGCCACCTGACGTGGATACGGCCAACTGCGTGTGCAGTGGTACTCACCGAAAGGCATTCTAGGGCTTACAAAAGCTGCATTTCAGTCTATGAATCTCTCCAACTTGCAAACTTATCAGACTTACAAAGGCAACTGGGCTGGGCAATAAACTCCACTTGTTTTCAAAACTCATACTATTTACTCTGTGGAAAAGAGGCAGGTTGTTCAGGGAAAGATTTAACTTCTGTGTTGTTTATCAGAAGTGTGAGGAACGGCTGTCTACCCGATACATTTCAAGAAGGCAAATCCTCACGTACCCAGGCTGCCGTATTTCTTGCTTACCTCTGTGGTCTTACCTATGCTTACTTACTATGTGTGTGTATTTTTGAATTTTACATATTTCTCATTTTACAGGAACTTACCATACTCCTATGAACACTTTAGACTTTAGACCAGAACATTTTCAAAGATACAAATCTTTGGATTTAAATCTTTGTGGATGCAATTCCTTATGGATTTATTGATAATTTATATCTTTGAAAATGTTCTCATCTACAATATCCCTCTTCAATCTTTCCCACGGGGGAGATTTTCCAGAGTCCCTCCTTTCTCCCAAAACAGACCTTGAAGTTGATTGATTCACACTGAATTTTCAAAAATTGCAAATTTTTGTGCCAGTGCAATTTATACTGTAAATACAATGCAACTTAAATGATTGCAGGTTGTATAGTGTACACAGCGTTCTGTAACAGTCACATTTTGCCTTTCTCTGATGTAAAATCTCATTTATTTGAAGAGAAATTTAACCTGAAAATCATGTTTCTGAGCCATTCACACCTGTTTTACTATAAGCCATGGAAGGAACAGTATGATGTTCAAAATCTACTGAAGAGTTTTTTTTGCAAACCTGAGTTGAGTCCTCAAAGGTAGTATGTTCTGAATGAGTCTCCTTATCCCATTTGTGAAGGTTTCTGTGAGCTACACATGGTCTGGTGGTCTAAGAAATCATCTGATTGAAGGGCATGAGTTTGTACATCACTCTTCAACTTCAACTAGACAAGTCAATTAGCTCACAAAGCAAAGGTAAGGAAAAGACAAGTTTTCTTTAAAGAATGTTTATAAACATCTCATTGGAAAGTGAAATTTTCTACTAGATTTTCATTGAAGCTCATTAAATAATCTTACAGAAGATTATGGAAAATTTGAATGTGAATGTTAAAATTTAATCCATTTTGATGTAGTTCTACTACTTTTAAATATTCTTGATCAGTATAGTAGGGAGATATCAACCAAGAATTCTCTCTCTCTAGAAGGCAAACAATCTTATTTACCTTCAAAGATCGACAGATGAGACTTGAATGCATCAATTAAAAAAGCAAAATGCAGTGGACATTGTTTTTCGAGTTTTAAGATACAGAACAATCACTGTCACCCTTCTCTAAAATGCATATTCCTGGATTCTGACCTCAAAGCCTCTTTCTCAGTGGATCTGGACTAGGGCCCGGAACTTAGAATTTCTAATCAGTCACTCGAGGTGATTCGGATGAAATGACTCTTAGATTTTCTTTGAAATAAGCCCCTAAGATGATAGTTTGTACTGGAACTTTCCTGTCTGTACATGGTAGAAACATGTCAGGATCTTTATTTATACATACATTATTAGGCTCTGCCTCTCTCTAAATAACATATGTGTGCACACATACACACATGCCCTTATTGAAAGAACAAATGAAGAAATTAAAGAAATATAGCCCCTTTCATAGCTTTAGTAGTGCACTTTTGGTCTCCATCTGTAGAACAGAACTCATTAGATGGAGTTACCTCCTTCCATGCCCTGGAAATTGACCCATAATTATCTTATGGAATAAATAAGCTCTGGTGAGCAGTGGCCATATTTCTTTACAAGCTTTATTTCTCACCAAGCCGAGTTTGGTTCTAGGAAATGATTCTAAATCAAGTCTCCTGGTTTTAAAAAGGTTTCTTTTTCATAGGCATCTGATAGTTCCTTCAGCTCCCAATATCTGAAAGGTCTGCTTATTTGTACTGCAAAAGGAAAGTGGACGAGAAGCCATGATCACTGGGCCCTTGGGTAGTTCACGGTCGGCAGTATTCTGACACCTCTTTTAGCCAAGTGTGATGTGAACATGAGAAGTCCTATGTACACACATGTGGATTCCAGGGAGCTGCTAAACTGTTTCTTAACAATCCCAGCAGGTGTTTATCTGAGACTTCTCATGGAGTATTTTTGTAAGGCAAATCATTTCTTCACTGGGTAGACAACATCTCTTTTGATGTCCTCAAAGATGTTCTCCTCAGACAGGTTAACAGTGGGCTAAATATAGTGAAATATTTTACAGGCGTATCCTTCCATTGCCTCTCTCCTTTTCCACTGTGGGAAAAAACAAGTGAACGATGAAAAGTTAGTCCAGGAATGTCTTGCATGTGCTTCTGAACCCCACAGGAAACAGGCGCCGAGTGTCCCCCTCTTGTGCGAGCAGTTTCTATGGGATCTTGCAGTCCTCAGAGCTTGTGTCCAATGAGGGAGGTTGCAGGAAGAGGAGGGGGCAGGAATTGAAATGAATTTGCAGAATGGAGACATGTCTCTTCTGTCTGAACACTGGCTGCAACTTCATTTTCTCAATAAATGTGCATTGTATTGTTTCTGCATCAGCCAGGGCCCGGCATGACACAGGCTTCTGTTCTCCAGTTTGTTGTTCATGAGTCTGGTCAAAAGGAAGACAAAAAGGTGAAAAGAGATCCTAAGGAAATTTTGTCGAAGTGGTTCTTGTAAGCCTGACTGGAAGGAAAATCTTAAAGATACACTACATCTTGTTCAAAGTTACCCATCAAATCTGTGTCAGATCTTGGTGCCAAAATTCCAAGGATGTTTGCTTCCCAGACCAGGACTTGAGCTGTCAAAAACTTCACATGACCCTATGACCTTGATAAGAGAATTCAATAGAAACTCTGGTGCACATTCAGAAGACCATTTAACAGAGGTATAGACTAGAAATTTTAATAGTTGAAAACTGTTGTATCTTGGATTGAAAAAATTGATTTACAGTAGATTTAATGCTCGCAGCAAAAAGATTTTTGGCATTTTATAGCCTAGTGTTTGTCATTCTTCTCTACTGACACAGCTGTAAATCTCGATTATAGCCACATTTCCAGTTAATATGGACCTTATACATGTAATCTCTTTTTTTTCTGAAAAACAATATGTTAAAACTAATCTTAAAGGTTTTGTAAAGCAGAAATATCAAAGGTAATCATAATGACATAATGACATAATAATGAATAATTATTAATAATCATAATGACTGTGTGGTGAAGGACAAAATCGTATTAAAAGAAATGCCCAGATTTGTGAAAGGCACACTGAGTATCAGTGACTCTGGCTCTGTGCGAGATTGACCAGTATGTTTCTCATTAACATGGCCTCATATATTTTTTCCTATTATGTAAGAAAGAATTTTTTCATTAAACTCTTCACTGTGAGAAAATCCTAGATTCAAATGCAGGCCTCAGAAATAATACAGAGAGACCTTATGTACCCTTTTTCCAGTTTCTCACAGTGTCACACCTTGTAAGCCTATAGGATAATATCATGTCCAATAATGGTGTGGATAGTGAAGATAGAAACCATTTCTGCCAGCAGGATTCCCCACATCACGTTTTTATAGACTCACCAGTTTACCTCTTGACCTCACCCCTCCTTAACCACATCTCCTTAAATGCTGCTTTCTTCCCCATTTCTGTAATACTGTCATTTCAAGAATGTTACATAAATGGAATCATCTACAGCGTCACCTTTTGGAATAGGCTTCTTTTACTGAGCATAATAATTTGGAAATTCACCCACATTGCTTTCCGTATCAACAGTTCATTCTCTTTTGTTATTAAGTAATTTTCATGGTATGAATGTAAACCAGAATGTTTAGTTCAACCACTGAAGGCTGGCTGGATTGTCTGCAGTTTTTTGGCTACACTTATATACATATACAGGTTTTTGCAGGAACATGTTTCTATGGGATAAAAAAATCACGAGTGTGACTGCTTCACTGTATGGTGGTTATATGTTTAGTTTTTAAAGAAACTGTCAAGTGGTTTTCCATAGCGCCTGTATCATTGTACATTCCCAGCAGCGATACATGAGTGACCCACTTTCGCTTTTCTCCTGGCTTGGGTTAGAAGTGCAGGCTCCCCACTGGCCTCCACTGACCGCAGGGGGCACAGGATGGGGTGAGCACCTCACTACTGCCAGGCAAGGGTGGAAGTCCGGGCTGTCTACTCAGCCTCTGCAGTGCCAACCTGGTGGGGATTTGGGTGCTTCCTGAGAGCCTGGTGAGAACGGCTTCTCAGTCCCCTACTCAGCCTTCTCTGGCATGGGTGTGGATTGGGACACCGTTTTCTGTGATATTTGACTAGAGTAGAACAGTTATTGTCTAAAAGGTTTCTATGTCACTAGGCTCTCCCTTCCTGGTCCTCTGGCTCCCAGTAAGCTTTTTTTGGGACTTACTTTGTCCAGGCCTGTTGGCACAACCAGGTGTCTGGCTTCTTGGGACAGATGAGGCAAAACAAAACAGAAAGAATCATAAAAACCCCAAACCTAGGAGATCACCACCCCGACTTTCCTTGGGTCCCTGAAGTTCCCAGATCCTCTCTCCACTTTCCAATTTGCTCTCTACAGAAGGTAGAGGTCTTGTAGTTGTGATTTGCAGAAGGCATAGGAACAATACATCTACTCCCATTTTCCCAGAGGTGAAAGTCCTCATAAACTTTCAACACACACGTTAGTTCGATTTTCTGTAAGATCCTCTGTCATTAGCTTGGTTCCTTCATTCTTAATGAACAAGCATTCATTGAATTCCAAGTCCAAAGCAGGTACTAGGCTAGGTGAGAGAATATGAAGAGTAAGTAAGATGCAGTCCAGGCCTCATGGAGCTTATGGCCTCAGAGTCTAGTAGGAGAACAAGAAACATTTAACAAGAAACATTTAAAACCCAGTTACAACAGTGTAAAAGGGATATGCACCAGGCATGATTTTGGTGATGTATCTTTTCAAAATTTCTAAGTTCACCCCGTACCCACTACAACCAAGCGATCTGGGACAGTCCTACACATGGAGAAGACAAGGTCTATGGAATTTTCTTTTTCTTTTTAGATCTCTTACCAGAAGATTAAATGGCAAAGAAATTAACATGAAAATAACATGCAATTTTTAAGTCAGTTTATGGCATATGGAAGCTAAAAATGCCCTTGCTGGCAACATTCCAGTCTTTGGAACAACCTTCGGGTCGCTGAGGGTAGCTGACAAGTGTTTCTATGTTGACTGCCTCCTAGTTTCTTTTCTGCTCTTTCTGATGCAGTTTTCCTGGCTTTCTTGCCTTTTCCCAGATGGTAGATGTGGGCATCATTGTTTACCCCTGGTGGTCCTGAAACACATACTTAGCCTGTGAATTTTGTATTTTAGATTATCCTGAAATTGATTACTTACACATTCTTATAAGATGTGACATAGAAATATTGTGTGTGTTGTGTGTGTGTGTGTGTGTGTGTGTGTGTGTTTTAAATCACTGGGTTGCTATGTTTGCTTTTCTCTGCAGATAACCTGCATAGAAACTTCCTGCAACCCTACCCTTCCTTCCAGTCTTGCCCATTCCCCTTTGACATCCATCTTTCTCTTTTCTGCTGTCTTTGGTTATCACATCCAGAATCCTTTCCTGGTGACAATGGCCCTTATCCTAATTAGTTTTCTCTTTCCTACTTACTAACATGTGTTTCCTATTAATTCTTTTCCCTGCTCATTCTTCTCTTGGAGTCTCTGCAAATCAGTACCCACCCTAGGACGGTTCTTAAAGTACATGTTTTCTTAATTCCAGGGTCTCTAAATCATTTTATTTTCTTCAAATTCACAAACGTTTATTTCTTTGCAATCGCAAACTATTTTCTTTCATGGATCAGCAGTTCTACTTCTTGGGGTCTGTTATAGAGCAAGGCACTTGGGGTTGAGAGGGTCTTAATGCGCTCTCTGTGTATTATCCCCACCAGCTTGCTAAGTCCATATACAACAGCCTTGACCAACAGCTTAGAATGTTACAGATGCAGTGTTTACTCGCTGCCTTTCCCATGTTTTGGCAGACTGTAGTTTATTGTCTTTATTCCTTTTCTCTGGAGACTATGTGAAGTCTGAGTATTTTTCTGCCTCAATACTTAACATTTGCACCCAATTAAATGCTCAGCAAGCAGACACAAGGGAATGAAAGAAAGAACTGGTAGGTACGAGGAGACATGAGAAGGCAAAGAGCAAAAGAGGCAATTCTGACTAGCAAATTGTCACGGAGTATCACTTAACTAAAGTGGCCCTTCTGAAAACGAAGCTTTGGCTACTCAGAGAGGTCTTCCTAGAATTTTGTCTTGTGAAGATCACTTCAGCTAAATGGAGATTTCATCAGAATGAATAACTTTGCCTCTGAATAAGCATTTGGTCAACACATTTATTTTGCACATCAAGTCTTATTAGATTACCATAAAAGAATACTTAGGTGTTTGGAAAACCAGTTTGGAAAGAAAATCACTACATTTAAGTTAACAAGAACAACATGCTATATTTTACAATATTTTCTTAGTCAAAAGTCAAAAATACTTCTGTTCTCTGCAATGAAACACTGTGCTCACATTTACGTTAGCATTACACAGAAGCAAAGCCCAAGGAAACCAGGTCTTGGTTATAGAAAATGGATCCACCTTTCTGACCTGTTCATTGTTAGTGCTCAAATGAACCACAGAGTTGTCATTTTTATTATTGGATGGAGTTTTGTGATGGTTGCATTTTGACTCAGATGCAAGGTCAAAGGTTAGGTTGCTCCCACTTGCTCTAATTCTCTCATCTTTACTTCTTAGCTCTTTAAAAAAATATAGGCGAACCAGCAATAACAAATAAATCTCCAAATGCATGATGGCTCACCTATAGTAGAAGTTTAATTCTTGCCCAAGGCTGGTGTTGGTGATTAGAAGGTGACTTTTCGCCACACAGTGACTTAGGAATCTGAGTTCCTTCTAACTTGTGTCACTGCCATCTGCTAGAGCCTGCTTAAAACTTGTAACTAGCTGAAAAGTACATTCAGTCTTTAAAACCCCTGCCCAGAAGTGCTGCATGCCACTTACCCTTGAATTCCTTTAGCGAAAACAAGCCACTTGACCTGTCTAACTTCAAGAGAAACTGGGAAATGTAGTCCAGCCCTGTGCCCCAGAAAAAATCCTACTATCATGGAAGGAGGGAACAGTGGTGTCTGTCACATGTCTATGAATTTTTCTTTTAAAAAAATAATCAGCTCTAGAGATTAGTCCTTTAGCTGCATACATGTGGCAGAAAGTCAATAGGGTTTTTCCAATGTTCAAACTTGGGTGTCAGACATTTCCTTAGAAATTTTCTGATTACCTTCAGAATTATGGTCTAATTTTATATTTAGAAAAAAAAATTAAATCCAAGATGTGTCTGTAGTTTTATACTCTCATCACATTTTTTTTTTATGCTTCTCTGAATGTTTTCTTTGACAAAAGCCAGTGGTGTCACACTTAGGAATTTGAAGGAATTGGAAATCAGGTGTGTAACATACGATAAATTTTTATTGCACTTGGAAAAAATTCTGTCAACAATGATTATTAAAAAGCCATTGGGGGCCTAGCACTGTGCCAGGTGCTCATAGAAATAAAAAAACTCATCTCCTGCTCTGAAAATCCTTGAGAATGGGTCAGAATATGGGAAAATGGTAGAAGAGACAAGCAAAAACAGAAACGGGTTGCCAGATAGACAGGCCTAGCATCTTTTCTTGGCTGCCTGTGTATCATCATTCTCATCTCTGCTCACATGTCACCTGTGATCTCTGCATTTAAGGACCATGTACCTCTCTACTAAGTCTCTCAGCACCCTGTTTTGATTTCTTCATAGCCTTCATTAACATCGGAAATTATCCCATTTGTTTGTATGCTTCTCTGTCATCTGCCACCTCACTAGAGTGTAAACTGCTTGGGAGCTATGACCCTCTCAGGCTCGGTGACCTACTCTCAGGGCCCACACAGAGACTGGTAGGTGCTTAAAGAAAAAGGGTTCAATGAATGAAGAGAGAAGAAAGTTGCTAAGGTCCCTAAACTCTGCATTAACCAGATGGCTAATGCATTATACTGGCTGATGTGCAGTGGAGCAGCTAGTCTGAACTAGGTTTAAGTTTTAAATACCCACATGGGTTATCTCAACCTGAACCTTGGTGAGTACACCCCTGCATCTGGCACTGGGAAGTGTGCTTACCATAATTTGAAGAAATTGAACATGGAATGCTTATACTCAGTTTCCTTAGTTCCATTTCATTTAGCAATTCACATTTTGATGATGCTTTTATAAAAGCATATAGTATAACAGAAAACTACATTGTATAACTGGGTGTCTTAGGAGAAATAATATGAAGACTTCCACATGATTCAATAATTATTTCTGCATTATGAATATTTCACAATTTACATATCCAACAAAACCAGCTTTGTTTCTGAAACTTATTTTTAAAATTTGAAAAATAAGGAGAAAAGATGTAGAAATGTTTTAAGAGAAACTGGAAAATGTACATAAAAATTTAAAATAATTTTAGTATTTCTTGCTATGTTAGATTTTAATTATGTATTCATTGAATCTACAAATCCATTTTAATTCTTTCCAAAATTTTTAATTTACCCCTCCATAAATTCATAGATTTCAGTTTCTTATGTATCTGATCATTTCAGTGTTCTTTCCAAATGAAATTACTTTCCTGTTTAAATAACTTGTACCCCTAAAGAATGCTTACAAACATTTCTTTCACATTTATAACACTTACTTCAGTCTTATAAGACTAAGTACTTGCAATGAATAGAAATCAAACATATATGACTTCAGTACATGCTATTTGTATTAAATGTAAATATTGAAGATACTGGAAACAACTTATAGTCACAAAATAGTTCTCAAAAAGGACAGGAATATGATATAATATTAGAGTACATACAAGACTATTCCATTGCAGTTTTGAGCCCATAATTTTTCTTGTCGCAGATTTTACTATTGAGAGATACACTTTACAAGGTAGTAAAATGGAAGAGCCTGTAAACAGCTATGTAAACTAGTGATGTAAAAATGCACAACCACAGGCGCTATTTTGTCGCCTACATATTAAATGCCTTGGAGATCAATGAGTGCTTTTGTAGCATCTGTTGAAAAATGGTGCACCCTACTTGAGACATACTGAAGAAACTGGGATAGTGTTTTCAGCCCTTGTCTTTGCCTCTGTGAGAAACAAGAGCAGCAATATAATGTGCATGCTGGGATAACATGATGGTTTAATGGTTTGGGGAATATTAACATGATCTGCCCTTAAACAATGTGTTTGGTGAAGCAAGATCTTCTCAGAAGCGTTAATGTTGGACCATTGAGATACTGTATAGATTCTCCTCACAGCATGTGGAGACAGAGCCAGATGTGCTTATGGAACAAGTTTCCTTAATGCACATTGCAAGGAAAACAATTTTCAGAATGTCGATCTTTGTTTCACCAAGGATCCATTTCAATAAGATAAAAACAGACTCAGATTTGGCAGTGAGTCAGCAAATTAGAGCTAACATTGCTTTCAGTGGGGACATAGCACAAGAATACAGAAATTGAGGTTTTATTATGAATTCTACATTCTTTGCCTACCATCTTTATTTGTGTGTATAAAGGTAGTCGTAGTTTCCTATTCTGAAATTTCATCTAGAGAGAGACCTAAGTTATTTTAGTTTAATAGATACAGGTTTCATAGAGAGGCTGAAAATGTATGCACGAGGCATGTAAAAGAGAAATGGAAAATTGTGTATTTAGATCTCTTTCAGTCACACTGAGAAATACCTCAAAGCCCACTTACATGTCTTGAGATGGTGGGTCTGTATTTGAGAAAATTGGATCATGCCTGCTAGGATATTCCAGACATAAACCCACCACCTAAGAAATATTCTGTAGTTGCTGATAACTGATGAAACCTATCCACATGACCTTCATGGTACAAAGATGGGAAATCGTGTTATGTTAATTTTCACATGTAACTTCTTTCTCCAGAACAGCTCACAGGAAATTGTGCCACAGTGTCAAGATTCCTTGGTTCAGAAGCATTAGTAGAGCTGTTCATCAGCTTTTTCTTCTTCCTTGATTGGTTAATGATAGATATTCAGGGAGGTCCCACTGAGAAATGATCTGAGTAAGAATCTTGGTGAGCTGAGGGCACTGGTAACATGGGATGTAGAACAGCATTCCATTCTGAAGAAGTGGCAGGTGCAAAGGCTCTGAGTCTAGTTAGATGCCTTAGATTACACATCATTCATTTGTTCATTCACTCATCCACCCATCCGTCCATTCATATATCCACTTAACAACTCTCAAACACTTACAGTTTATAAAGCTCTCAGTGAAGTATTAGAAGGTGAACCATGCTTCCTAATCTTTACCAAATAATTTGAACTTTCAATCTTGAAAATAAGCAAAAATGAATAAAAGTATTTAAAACACTACTAGGTGATTTGCTCACTCTGCTAAAACCACAGTAGACTCTTTGCTATTCCTAGAAACCACCAGACAGTCCTGCTTAATGCCCTTGCCTTTGTTCCCTTTGTCTGAAATGCTGTTTCTCTAGAGAGCCACATGGTTAATCCCGATTGCCTTCAGGATGTTATTTAAAAAGTACTTTGTCAGGGAGGAGTTTATGGATCACCCTATCTAAAATGTTACACCATAACACTTTTCTTTTTTTCTTTTATTGTCACTATGATTTTATACTTAGCACTTATCATCTAACACACTCTATATTTATTTTGTTCCTTGTCTGTCTCCCTCCTAAGAATGGTAACTCCTTGAGAGGGTAACTTTTTGGTTTTTCCAAGTTCCTGGTACATGGTAGATGTTGTACAAGTATTTGTGGTTAAATGAGTATTAAGTGAAATATATAAATGTGGTTAATGTATTAAGGGAAAAATGCAAAAAGACAGAGCAGTGTGTATAGCACCCTGTTATTCATGTGAAAGGTGGGGATAATAATATACATGTATGTGTTGCTATGTACATAAAACATCCCTGAAAGAAATCCCAAGAAAATAAATCTTTGATTGTTGGAAGGACGAGGAAGAGGGTGGCTTGAGAGAGAGGTTGTTCATGGCATGTTTTTCAATGTACTTCAGCTTTAAACTATATGAATTATCTACTCAAAATATCAGTTACGGATTAAAATAATTTCAAAAAATACTAGGTAGAAAGTGACAAATACAAAGAAAAAAGAAAAATAGGTAAAGTGCTACGTGGCTGCCAGTGGAGGAAAACGTCCTTGGCGCTGGCCTTGAAGGTGGGTGGTGGGTGTGGGTGGGTGTGGGCAGGTGTGTGTGGAGTGACACTGGGGGAATTTACTGCGTGAAGAGAACAGCAGGGGCTGTCCATCCAGCTGCTGAAACAACAGCGACAGCCACCACCCAGGTCCCCGGTACAGGGAACAAATGTAGTTTTGGAATAGATCATATAAAAAAAAATTGGAAAACAAAATGTTGCTAGTTTGGAACAAAATTGGAGATGTCGCAACCTCCAGGTTAAGGAGTTTGGATTTGAATTTGTCAAATAATTTCACTTCTAATGATAATAACATGATGTACACCCTGGAATTATATGATATCATTAAACTAAGGATGAATAAGGGTACATGCATTCCCGTAAGGACAGAGCTAGATAAAGCCGTGTTGAAGGGAGGAGAGGAGAGAGACAAAATCAGACATTTAACAAATACCTATTTTTTCCCAGACTTGTATTTTTCTTATGAAAGTTATGATACATATTTATTGTAAAAGTAATCAAGATGACATAAATACAGTAAAATTAGGTTCTTCAATCAGTATCTCAGAGGGAACCATGGCCTTACAGGTATATTTGGGTTTTTTTCTCTGAACTTTTTCTTTCTGAACATATTCTTTTAAAAAATGCATATTGTACATACTGTTTTGCAGTTTTTTACATTGGGATCATTCTATATCAATTTCCACAGGGCTGAAACATTCCTTTTATAGTACATAATGTTCCATTGGGGAGGTATATCATAAATATTTTAACGAGTTCAGCTACGTGGGTACTGACTTTTCTCTGTTTTTGTTATTTAAAGACAATGAAATGTTCTGTTGAAAAGGTCTTCACATGTTGCTCTTTTATTGCTATTTCCTTTACACTCTCGTTATGTTTTCATGAAGTTGATAGATGGCTTAGTAAGATGTCTTGAAAGGTATCCTCTATTGTTGTTTAGCAATTTAGAAATTCTGATGGCAAGTTAGAGAAAATGAAAACCTAATTATGTTTTTCAATTATCTATTGGGGTGTAACACACCAACTCAAAGTTTAGTGCCTTGAAGACAACTTGTTATTCTTGGTTCTGTGGGTTGACTGGGCCCTGGTGGGTGATTCTCATTTGGGACCATTCCTGCTCTGTAGGAAGATGGTGCGTGGGGCTGCAGTCCTCAGAAGGCTCACCTGGGTTGGTGTGTAAGATGACTTCTTCACTGATGTGTTAGGTGCCCCAGTGTTCCTTAATCTGATATGATTCATTTCCTCTTCATGTGGACTGGGCTTCCTAAGGGGTGGTAGTTTCCTGCTTGTAGTTCTTATATGTAGCTAAGCAGGAAACAGAAATTACCTGGCCAGTTAAGGGCCCTTCCCAGAAATGGCACAGCCTTACACCTGCTACATTCTTTCAGTCAAAGCAGTGGCAGGGCCCACCCAGGTTTAAAGAGATGGAGACTAATTCTTGACAGAAGAGCAGTAAAGTCATCTTGTAGAAGACCCTTGTAGACTTTCCATGTAGAAAATACAGTCTGCCTTAGTATGTTAAGTGCATTATATCAACAGTGAAGTTTCTACCCCACCCTCTGAAAAAATACCACCTGTCTTACCCAATTGTATTATGGCCATAAAATGAACTTGGCACTGATTGTTTACTCTGTATTGTTTATGCTCAAGTTTCTCTATAGTTTCTTCCTCTATATTATGTATATAAATTGTATAAATGAAATACATTATTCAATAAATAAATATTTATTAAGTACCTACTATATATCTAGTCCTTGGGTCTACTGAGAAGAATATTAGACATTCCATGTCCTCAGAATATCTGTAGCAAATAAAATGGGAATAACACATATCTAAACAAATGAAATGGAGTGCTGAAGACACAAGGAAAGAAGTCAGAGTGGGTTGGTACAGAGAGGGGGCAAGGGTGATTACCAAAATGTTAATAGCAGAGATGAGAGAAGATGAGGCTTGGAAATAAAGTGACATCCCCCATGGTTAAAGTGTGGCAGGGTACCTATAGAAGGAGAAAAGCCATGGTGACTGAAGCAGGTGGACATAGGAGATATGAGCAGCTTTACTTTTTAGAAAAACAAAATACCATGGCAGTGGTGGCAACAATGAATTGGAAGAGTATGAAATCAGATTCAGGAGATCATATTAGAGTGTATTTCTTGGTGAGAGATAATGACCTATATTAAGGTAAAAGTCATACAAAGGAATGGAAATGTGAAGTCAGAGATGAAAAACATTTAGAAGGTAGAATTTTTAGGAGTTGTTCCCTGACTGCTTGGGTGCTAACCTAAGAAAGAGAGAGGAGCTCAGAATGATTCCCAGGTATCTGGATAAGGCACATGGTGGGTGAGAGTGCTATTCACAAAGAAAGTAACACAGCAGAAGAAACAGGATTAGAGAAACCTGTGTTTGAATCTGTGTCTTAAGGAATCTATGTCTTAAACTTGATATAGAGATTTGAGACTTAACTAGCAATTAGGTAGCAACTGAATGCATGAGCTGAATTAGCTCTTGTAGGGGGAAGTGGTATTGAATAAGACAGAGCAATAAAGACTCAAGAACAAGGAAGAGAGCCAGGCAAGAGTTAAACAGGGAAATCAAGGATGAACAAAGGTGCAAGGTGGGGGTACTGAGCAGCGTTAAGAGCTCAGGAGAGGCCAGCAAGTTAGATCAGCCAAGAGTGTTCCATTTGGGCATTAAGAGATCATGGGTATGTCTTTCTGAGTCTGTTCAGTGTAGATGTGTCATCTGAAGTTGGTCAGTCTTGGGTTGAAAGGATGAGGGAAAGGGGAGACAGCAGAAACTATTTCTAAATGACTTAGTTTTTTGCAAAATTGCCTCAAATTTTTTTATACATTTACTCTATTGGCATCTTTTCATGTCTGAATGTACAGCATACTTTATTCTGTAATTCCGAAACACGCAGCTTTAATTATTTCATGCTACTGAATTATTTCCTGCTAATCATTTTTCTCTAAACCTAAGGTTTTTATGTGTATGTGTGGCTTGGCTTGTGACCTATTCTTGTTTTCTCACATGCTGTCTTAAGAACCAGGGGAACTTAATCCCCCATCTCAACAAACGTGCTTCAACATGTCAATTTTAGGAAGTTGTCATTATAGGTTTCAATATTTTCATTTTAAGGGACCCTCCTTAAAATGCATACTCCCTTGGTTGATGTAACATCTTGTCATGAATGAACCTATCCTGAGAAGGGATAGGCAAGATTGTCATGGAAAAGAATATAAATTGTGAGCATAAGCATGGGAAGATGGACTGTTCTGGAACATTCAGGAAATAACTTGAGGTTCCAGAGGCTATGCAAGGATATTGGTGATGGCATTTCCAGTAGGGACTCAGGAAGGAAAATAGTTTTTACTGAGCATCTATTATGTTGTTACATAAAAATCACCTTATTTTAATATTCACAAACATCCTCTCTGGTAGGTAATCTTATCCCTATTTACAAATGAGAACATTGAGACTGAAAAGGTTGAATTATTCACTCAGGGTCACATTGCTAAAGTGTCAGAATTTGAATGAAAAAATTTCTCAGACTCTTGCACTTTCAAATCCCTGAGCTGATTGAATTCCTACCACCATGTGAGACTGACATTTCTGGGTTTTATGGTCCAGTTTCTCAGATTAGAGCTCCAAGTCCTCTGTTATCTGGCTTTCACCACTATGAATTTCATTGTATTAGTCAAAATCCTTTCAGTTTTTAGTAACAGAAATTCAATTCAAATTAGCTTATACAAAAAAGGTAGTTTATTGGCTAACATATGTAATGATTTGGGGGGATATTGGAAATCAGGTACAGTTGGATCCAGCATGCCCAAAGAAGGTTGTGAGGAATCTGACTCTTTCTGTGTATGATCAGTTTTTTCATTTGAGTTGACCTGTTTATCAGGCCAGCTGTTCCTTCCCAGGGGCAAAGCTCACCACTAGAATCTCCAGGTCTATGTTGTACCAGCTTAGTAGAACCAACTGAAAGAGTGGGTCTTTGCCAGAACTTTCCAATATTGTTCTGATGGGTCAGTTTTGTTCACACTCTCATGACCAGACTGATCTCTGGGATTGTGGAGTTGTGTGGTTCTTATTGCTCGTGCCTGAGTCACATGCCCCCTTTTTGAGCCTTAGTCTGGGCCCAACCATGTCAGTTAGAAGTGGAAGAAGGGTGTTTGTCCATAGGAAAGTCAGGCTGCTATTAGAGAAGAAGAGGAATGGAATCTGGGATGGTCACCAACAGCAGCTGTCTACTGTTATTAGCCTGCTGGGCCTTCTGCTTAGTCGGTCATACAGATGTGATCACGAAATTATTTTTTCATTTGCACGTTCCTACCTGCTGTTCTCTCTGCACTTGCTGTTCCATTACACTGATCCTCTCAGAGACTTTATCTCACAAGCTGTCCCTATCTTTAAGGGCATTCTGAAAGCACTGAGAGATCCCATTTTCCTGAGTATATGCTGGTAAAAGTTAGGTTGTTTTATATGTGTGTGTATGTGTACATATATAGGTTTTGCCCTATATCCTGGTGCAGGATATATCTTTATTCATTTATGGAAATATTCAAAACCCAAGGGGTAAGAATCTACAGACAGAATAGTTTAAAAATTTAACTGTAAGACTATCATCTTTACCCTCCCACCAAGCTACCCGATGAAAGTGAAAGGCTGAACTTGGGACAGTCATTTAGTAATTCTTCATGATTACATTGAAAGAAAATATTTCAAACCCATTGGAAAGACATGCATATTGGCCCTATGGGAAGACATGGTGAAGTCCCATCCTGATTCTGTGAAGATCTGATGCATTGTATGTATTTACGGCTGTTTTTATGCTGTGTTTTGCTAAAGAACTCCAGGCCATTCCTTGGGAAATTTCATTTCCTTAGTTGATGGATGAAGTACAGCTTCACAAGTTTCCCTAACTCATCTCTCTCCTTTCTTCCTCTACTTTCCTCCCAGGCACTATCATTCTTGTCCTCTTTGCTCTAATTTTGGGTTTCTTTTAGTCCTTACTTCATCACACCTCTCTCTTATCAGCTCATTATTATTTATTAGCATTTATAAGGGATATTAGTGTACATCCCTTTCTAGTTAATTAGTATTAGAATTAAATTCTATTGGACCACACAGGTTTTTCCGTATTCATAAATATATTTATTACATGTGCTTTTATGCACTTCTTTAAAGGCAGTGTAGACCTCTCTCTTCCAACCCTTGAACATATGCTCTACTCAGTGTATCCTGTAACACTTTTATAAGCATTTCTAATGCATGTGCTTTAATTTTTTTCCTGTTTTATTGAGCTGTAATTGACATACATTAATGTAAAAGTTTGAGGTGTACAGCATGATGGTTTGACTTGTATATATCGTGAAATGATCACCACGGTAAGTTTTGTAAGTATGTGTCATCTTACAGATCCAAAAAGAAAGAGAAAGCAAAAATAAAAAGTATTTTTTCTTTGTGAAGAGAACTCTTAGAATTTACTCTCTTAACAACTTCCTTATATATCATACAGCAACGTGATCTAGAGTCATCACATTGGACATAACATTCTAGTACTTAGTTATTGTACAACTGGAAGCTGGTACCTTTTGATCTTCCTTCATTCCCGTCTTACCCCCCACCTCTGGTAACCAGAAATTGATTTCTTTTTCCTATGAGTTTGTTTTTTAGATTCCACGTATAAATGAGATCATACAATATTTATCTCTCTCTGTTTGACTTATAATAAGCCTTACCATAATGTCCTCAAGGTCCATCTGTGTTATTGAAAATGGCAACATTTCCTCATTTTTATGGGTGAATAATATTCCATTATACATATGTACCACAACTTCTTTATTCATCCATCCACTGATGGACACTTTGGTTGTTTCCATGCCTTTGATATATCATTTTTGGAAAAATGTCTATTCAGATCTTTCCCCATTTTAAAAATTGGGCTATTTGTGCTTTTCCTATTGAGTTGTATGAGTTCTTATTATTTTTTAATAATAACCCCTTAGCAGTTAATGGTTTGCAATTACTTTTTTCCCATTCTGTAGGTTGTCTTTTTATTTTATTGATGGTTTCTTTTGCAATGCAGAAGCTTTCTAGTTTGGTGTAGTCCCCATTGTTTATTTTTGATTTTATTGTTTCTTCTTTAGGATCATATCCAAAAATTCATTGCCAAGACCTGTATCAAGGAGCTTTCTTCCTACATTTTCTTTTAGGAGTTTCATGGTTTCAGGTCTTATGTTTAAGTCTTCAATCCACTTCGAGTTAATTTGTGTGAGTAACATAAGATAGGGTCTGGTTTCATTCTTTTACATGTGAATATTCAGTTTTCCCAGCACAGTTTATTGAAGAGACTGTCTTTTCTCTGTTGTGTATTCTTCATGTACTTGTCAAATATTAGCTGACTGTTTATGCTTGGGTTTATTTCTGGGCTCTCAATTCTGTTTTAATGATTCATTTTTATGCTAGCACCGTACTGTTTTGATTCTTCTAGCTTCATAATATAGCTTGAAATCAGGAAGAATGATGCCTCCCACTTTGTTCTTCTTTCTTGGGATTGCTTTGGCTATTCAGGGTCTCTTGTGTTCTGTATATATTTTAGAATTGTTTTTTCCTTCTTCTTTAAAAATGCCATTGGAATCTTGATAGGGATGGACCACAGTTTTTAACCCATCCCTAGGAGACTGATAAGAATGAAATGATTGAAATCTGACATTTCATACCCCAATATCACTGAGAGTGAAATCTATGCATAGCAAACTGAGAGAGGTGAGCACCAAGAGATATAACACTTGTTCAACAGATTTGTTGGAATAGCCTTAAAGACTTTTAATTCTGATTTTTTTTCTACTCTTGACAAAATTCTAGCTAGATAAGCTAAAAAGCAAAGCAAAATAGAACAAAACTTTATCCCTTTTTGTTAACTGGTTGAGAAGAAATAAACATAGATTTATTTTGAAACTCATTTTCTTCTTTTTCTCTTAATATTGTTCTAATTAATACAGTTATTTGCTAAGATCTTGCTTCCCACAGTTGAGACTGATAATGAAAAGATACATATGATCAATGTAATAAGGCCTATAAAATGGTAATCCTTTTAGGTCAAAACAGTAGGAATAGGCATATTGCCTATAAACAGGGAAGGTGGCCTTTGCATTATCTGTGCTGAGACCAGAAGTGACTCACATATGTAATTTGCCCAGAACGCATGGACACAGGCACATCCAACACATGTTGAATGAAGAGATCACTGAAAAGAATACTTTCATACATTAGGCATTTACAAATAATGACTGAAAAATCCCAGTGACAATCTCAGTGGTCATGCAGCCATAACTAAAGATGCCCAGAGGTATCAGAGATTCCTGGATGGGCAACAGAAGATAGGAGATCAACTACCTTGGATACAAGATTGGAAAGTACACTGGAAAAGTCTCAGACTCAGTGCAGGACAGAGATCCTTGTCACAAAGGATAGACATTCTTAAGAAACACACTATTACAGATTTCTGCTTTAGAGTGGCACACATTTTAACCTATCTGTCGAGACATTCTAGATGTCTTTCTTTCCAGGAATTTTTCAACAAATTTTTCATTACCCAACTGCTTTAAAAACTAACCAAAGATTTCTGCCCTATACCATTGGTGCCTTTCTGGTCTATACAGAAAGTGAAGTGAATACATCACCTTCAATAAAATAAGCCTCACTCAGGTCTCCACTAAACTCCTCTTAAGTGTGTTGAAATCTTTAAGTCATGCTCCACACATTTATGTTACCAAGCCAGATTTGAGGGGAATCTGCTTTGCTGGTGCATCTATTATTTTGCTTTCATGCCCCCTAAATTCCCCTAGTGGTCTAAAAAACGGCAACAGTCCTTCCTAGAGAGCCTGTCATATGACCAGGGACTTAGACATGGGCAGAATCTTTCTGAATCTCTAGCAATTAATTATCATCAGTTGTCTCACTGACAGCTGGGGGCCACATTTAGCCAACCATCTGCCCTGTGTTGTACAATGCTATGTTTGTTCTAAGCCCCTTGGGTGATTCTTGCTGTATGTAAAATAGCAGCAGTTGGAGGACCATTTGCTTCCCCATAGATACTTTATGACTTGTATGTCAGGACTATGGCAACCCTTCAGGACCACTGAATGCCTGTAAATACCGTGAGATGACTCCTTGGATGTGAGCAGGGAGAACAGGAAATTATTAAACCACAAGTGGAAGTAAAATGAACACCCAATAAAATGGCATTAAAGTGTGAAGTTGGTTCAAGACTGACTGAATTACGTGGCTTTTTAGGAATTGTATGTGGAGATTTTAGGCGGAAGATCAAACCCTCAGCAAGGCCGTCTGAATATTTGTGCCCAGCTATAGAAAATAATTAGTCTTATCAGACTCTGACGAGCATAATTTAACAAAGTCTAGCCTGTTACTATAACTTACTGATCTTTGAGTTAACAGACGATATTCTGCATGCAATATCCAGTGCCCTTATCTGTTTCTTTAAATATCAGTAACATAGAGCAGTAATACCCCAAAAATAAGGCTGAGCTTTGAAAGGAACACAGTGAAGTATGAAAACCCTGAATTTGGTCCATTAGCTAAACAAAAGTTCTCAGACTTAAGAGGTCAAGGGCTAATATATTCATAATCTTAAAGGAAGTTCAGGAAACTGGCTGCTGCCTTTGTTTTAAATTTCCTTTGGCGTTTTTAACATGGCCTATAAAATGACTTTGAATATTTTGCATATTTAGCAAAGACGCGTTTCCTAGTCTTAGGGTACTCTTCCGATAAACTCCTTGTTTATCTCTTTGCCTGGTTTCAGTCTTCTTAGCAGTTGTTCCTTATGAATTTAGGATTAATTCAAATGAATGCAGGACTGGGAAGTAGTCTAAGGGGTCAATTCTGAGTTCACACCAGCTCTATCATGTCCACATTTTTTTTTAACTTGATCAGATTTAACAGAGGCAAGATTCAGCAGGATTTGTTCCAGGACTGGCAAGTTATAGCAAGTTTTTTTTTTTCTTAAATGGTTGCTATCATGGATATCAAGATTTATTAAAGCTCAAGCCAGGACAACTTTGTAGTTAACGTTTAACACTTTTTTGAAATCCCAAAATATGTACATAAAAACCTGTAGTCATGGTAGATGTGTGTGTGTGTGTGTGTGTGTGTGTTTACTAATTGTACAGCTACAAACTTGGTTTCAAGCTTGTATTTGTACATTTGGATTCACATTGATGAAGACTTCTTTGAGCTCTTAGTCACTTAGGGTTTTAGCTGGAAAAAGACATCATATTAAAGCAGTCCTAGTAGACATTGCAGTTTGGCTTGTGTATTATATTCTTTTCCTGGTTTCAATTCGACAGTCCTCTGACATGAATTTGAAAAATCTTTCTCGGCTTTGTAAAATTCACGTCAACATCTGTTCACCACAGTAAAAGTTTATAGTTATGTGGAAATTTGAAATGTAAATCAGATATAATTTTCTGTTACAACTTTCAATTAAAAAGAAACAGCTAGATGAATCAGAATGCTAGGGAATCAGTGTTAGCAGGATTCTTACATAAATACCTTTTACCTAGAACCTAAATTCATGCTGACCAAAGTAATTTTGTCTTTTGGTGTCACTTTGGGTCTTTGTTATGCAATAAGAAACATGGTCTTCAAATATTTTTGCTGATCAGAAGCACTCAAAACCTGATAGTATCAGCAATCTATTTTCTTAGCCTATATTTTATTAAGGATTATACTAGTATTTCTGAAGGAAGTTGGAAATAGGCTTTTCCACATTCAAAATTACTTCAGATTTCTCTGTTGCAAGGGAGAGGTTTCTCTGACCTAGAACTGGGTAGATTTTAGCAGTAGTGATGGTAATGAAAAAGCTTTATACACTGCTAAGTACTTTACGAACCTACCTGGCATATAATAGATACTCCACAATGGTTTTGGAATGAGTGAAGGCACAGCAGGAAAAATGCACAATAAAACCTAGACCAGATCCTGGTTATGAATAGGGGAGTTTTTTCTCAAAAAGCACTGTATTTCCATCTTCTGGTAATTATAAGCTATTTAATCTTTTGTTCCTTTTAAAAATGAAATGTATTGAGAAAACTAGTGTTCAGCCAATATGTTAAACTCTAAGAAATCAGAATCCTGTGAATAATTCTTCAGTATCTACTTGCGTGTTTGGAATTTAAAAATCACTAGAGTGATGCTGAAATTGATGGCATCTCAAGTTGCATGTCTATAATAAAAAAGTCATTGTCTTTCATCTTCTGTTTTCATAATTCAACTTATTCACAGACCCCTTCTTTCACTGTCAAGGGTGAACCTTGATATTGCCCCAAAGTAAGTCAGTTAATAGGTGGGAATATGTGGAAATATTCATTTATCACATTTTTGACTCTACAATCTACTGATAGGCATTGGTGGTAGAGAGACGTAGCTTTGCAAATGCTGTTAAGTCTCAATATGTTTACTCATGTGAAAATGCTTTTACTAATACTTAGTATTAAGGGTTTGTAAGTATTAAGACATATCATATAAAAGTGTTTCAGCCCAGTTTCTAAATGCACAAGAAATGGTAAGCTATTGTCCAAACAACTGCAGTGGACACTTGCAGTCAGGGTGACTGTGTATTTTATCATTCAAGCCATATAACTTTCAAGAATGAGAGCAGAAACTATTTATAGTTACACCGGGACACCAGGCATAAACCAGGACAGTGGGCAAGCTGAGAACTATAGTCAATCTATTCCTGACACATCCATCCTAAAGTGAAGTAGGCTTTCCGTACATTAAAGAGAAAAAATATATACCTTTCTCTTACATGTGATAATGTGAGGGTTTGTAAAAAAAAATCCATAGTTTATTGGTGTGATTGTATGGATAAAAATATAATTGGAAAGGGAGAGAATAGTATTGGTGATCTCTTTGAAAACCCTGAGGGAGAGAAGAAAGAGTCCAGGAAGGAAGGCGATGTAGGGCAGAGCTGCCCAGAGAGTGGCGTTTGTATGGGCAGCTTTGGCATCACCTGAGAACCTATTAGAAGGGCACGTCTTCAGGGCTTGTTTTCCACCTACTGGGAATATGTGGGTCGGATGGGCACCCAGGGATCTGTTTAACAAACTTCCCGCTGTATCTTTCTGCACTCTACAGGTTTAGACACACTGCTCCAGGACACAGACATTTTTGAAGTTGGAAAAGCAACCTTCGATGTAGGTCAGCCTCCTCATGTTACAGATACTTTACAAGTCTTGAGAGATTAAATACCTCAATTAAATCCACAACGTTAATGTGAGGGATATTGCAGGTACAATTTGAGTTTTCCTGTTGTTGATTTCTTTCTAGCTCATTATTGAAATAGACTGTCCATTTACACCCAAGTATCCTTTATGCTGGACTTTTCAACACAATCTGTCCATATTGATGAGGGATGAATCTATACTAATCAGTATTGTGTTCTGTTCCCCCAGTTCAAAATAATTCAAAGTATGCCTGGGATGTGTGAGAGGTTGGTGGCTGTCACCATGAAATATGTTAACTTTTGGCCCCGATGAATTTGTTTGCAGTAAGTCTGATATTTATTTGTTTTAAATGAAATATGTAATTTATAAATACAGAGGCAGGAGTGAACAGGATGTCACACATTAAGATACTGGTCACTGTAATAAGGATCTTAGACTGTGTGGAGGTGTGTGGCTTAGGCAACTCAATAGAAAATAGTAAGCAATGGGGTCAGAAAAGGATACATATACTTTCGGATAATAATAGCTGACGCTTATCAACTGCTATTTATATGCCAGGCAACCTAGGGCTTTCTGTGCATTATTGAATCCTTGAAGTTGTCAGATGATGGAAGAAATGTCAGTATTTCAGTTTTAAAGAGGAGAAAACATTTTAAGGTTAAATTAATGTTCATATACTTGATTATCTAAAACACTGTTTCATGTATTTTGCTTTGTTCACATACACCTAGCCTATGCCAAATAACAATAAACAGCAGCAAAATCCAGGTTGCTTTCAAACACAGATAAAATACAGCAAAATAAAACAATTTAAAAGAAAGAAAATGAGTAAAAGTGATCAGGTTAGGAAAAGAGAGGAGCCAGAGAGAGTGCACAAAATAAAAGGAATAATATAAGCACATTTGTTAAGATGTGCTACATTAGCAACCAACATGGAGGAGGAAATAGTAAAATACAAGAAAGTAAAAATAAAACACATTTTGGAAAAACTAGGCTGCTCTGAGACTGAGACCAGAAATAAATTTCTCCAATGGGACCTCCTAAGTAATAAAAGTAGTCATCACTAACATTGAATTCAGTGCTTTTCTTCTATTACTCCATTCAATCTTCATAGAAAATGGGGAGTTATTCTAATTATGTGTGGGAAAAATGGAAGCACAGAGAAGTTAAGTGAATTTCTTAAGGTTACACAGTAAGTAGCAGAATAGGGATTCCAATTAAGATTTATTCTGGGTCCCCTGCCAGTGCTCTTAATGAGCACATCACACACATTCTTGAGAGCTTCCATACAGCACATGCTGGAATTCGTAGGAAAGGGAGCTTTCTGTTTCCCACAGCTCCTTTCAGTAGAGCACAAAGAAGTCATTTCAGGCAGAATTAAGCTAAAGCAATCCTAGCAGCATCCAATATAGCAAGAGTCAGAAATATCTTTCTTGTGCTGAACTTCTTTTTTGGGCTAAAACCTTAGAACAGAGCTTCACAGTTTGCTGGGCATCTGTGACGTTGCGAATGGATGACAGGGAAGGGATGAGGGTTGCCTAAGTCCTCAGGACAGCTAGACAGTGGGGACAGCCACATCCCCAGGCTGGTTGGTTGAGGGCTCACATACCTGGATGGTGGCCTAAAAAATGGATGGCAGAGCCAGATCCCATCAGAAGTCCCCGCTCTTCCACACGCCCCGAGCCTGTCCAAGGAGGGGCTGCCACCTTGCCATGCCCTTTAGCACCCAGCTGTAGGACACACCATTGTCCATGCAGATGAGGGTTCCACAGAGCTGTTGGAGGTATTGGTGTTCCTGCATGTAGCCCAGTTGCGGCCGCTCAAACGTAGGGAAGTGTGAGTTGAGGGCAGGATAGGGCAGGAGTTTCTGGCAAGTACAACTCCAGTGAGCACCTACATATTTTTCCTCACACAGCAAGTACTTGTTTGTGATGGATGAGCACTTCTAAGTGGCAGGATGATGACTCCAACATATTGCAAATGAGAACTTCCCTAAAAACAAAAACTTGTGAAAAAGTGTGATTAATTTGAAGTTCATTTCAACACTGTATTAGATAATGGGAGAAAAGCTAGAGCTGTTAGTTGCTTGAACTAAAAATGTCAAGTGCTGTAAATTTTTAAAGGATATGAAAAGATCTTGCACTCTTTTTGCTTTTTGTTCGCAGCTTTATTGAGTAAGGTTGACATACAATAAAGTGCACATATTTAAAGTGCATAATTTGATGTTTGACATAGTATGAACGCCTGCAAAGTCATCACCACGATTAAGAGTGAATATACACATCACTCCCCCAAATGCCTTCCTGTCTGCTTGTAATCCTTCCTTCCTATTCCTCAGTGCTTATCCCTCTCCTGGCAAAACTAATAGGCTTTCTGTCACTATGGTCAGTATGCATTTGCCAGAGCAAGTTTTGGCAAGCCATGTGGCCTGTGAGTCCACTGCCTGTTTTTACAAATAAAATTTTATTGGTATGCAGCATGCTTATTCGTTAACACATTATCTGTGGTGGCTATTACTCCACAGCATCAGAGCTCAGTAGTTGCAATAGACACACCCTATGGTCTGCAGATTTTACACAGAGGGTCTTTACAGTAAAAGCTAAACCCCATTCTTGAGTTTTGGGTGCATGGAATCACAGGGTATGTCCTGTTTTTGGTCTGGATTCTCTCATTCAGCATAATTATTTTTAAAGCCGTCCATATTGGAGCACATATTGTAATTCATCCTTTTTCATTATTGAGTAATAGTCCATTGTATAGATATACCACACTTGTTTATTCATCCATCTTTTGTACATTTCAGATACTTTTACTTTAAGACTGTTACAATACAGATGCAATGAAATTTCATATACAAGACTTTGTACACTCTTTATTTATTTTTTTGATAAATACCTAGGAAGGGAATGATTAGGTCATATAGTTGGTATATATTTGACTTAGAAACTGTCTTAACAATTTCTTATAAGCTGTGGTGCCATTTTTTTCTATTCCAACCAGCAGTTTATGAGAGTTTCAGTCCCTTCATATCCTCACCAACATTGTTGAGGATGGTCTGTCTTTAAAATCTTCACACACCTGCAATAATGTGTGGTGATATCTTATTATAGTATAATTTGCATTTTGTCAATTACTAATAATGTTGGCCATGTTTTCATGTGCCTTTTTGCATATGCATTTTTTTGTAAGTGCGTAAAGTGTTCGAATCTTTTGCTCATTTTTTTATTGGGTCATTTGCTTATTATTGGGTTTTGAGAATTCTTTGTGTATTTTAGATACAAGTCTTTTGTCAGATACATGATTTACAAATATCATCTTCTAGCCTATAGTTTGTCTTTCTATTCTCTTAATGGTGTCTTTTGAAAGGAGTTTTTAAAATTGGTGAGGTCCAATTTATCATTTATAGATTATGCCTCTGATGTATATTTAAGAAATCTTTACCTAGCCCAAGGTTAGAGATTTTCACTTATGCTTTCTTCTAGAAGTTTTTCTGATTTTAGTTTTTATATTTAGATCTGTACTTCTTTTTGAGTTAACTTTTATATGTAGTGTGGAGTGTGGATAGTTTTGTTTTTTTTTTTACATATGGATATCCCATTGTTCTCTAATTATTGGTTGAAAAGACTGTCTACTGAAATGACTTTTCACCTTTTAAAAAATCAATTGCTGGTATGGGAGTATTTCTGGATCCTCCATTCTATTCTGTTTTTCTATTTATTTTCACACAGATACTACACTCTTTTGATTACTCCAGATTTATAAGCATTAAAATTAGGTAGCATTAGTCCTTCACCTTTGTTCTTTTCCAAATTGTTTTGGGTATTGTATATCCTTTGCATTTCCACATGAATTTTAAAATTAGCTTGTCAGTTTTTACAAAAAACATCTGGATGGATTTTGACTGGGAATTCATTGAATCTGTACATCAATTGGGAGAGAATTGATAATAACACTGACTCTTTCAACTTATGACTGCATTTATTTAGGTTGTCTTTAATTTCTACCAGCAATGTTTTATAGTTTTCAATATGCAGGTCTTTCACATATTTTTATCATATTTATTGCTAAATAATTCATACTTCCTGGTGCTCTTCCTGTTTTTGTTGCTCATACATAGAAATACAGTTGTTTTTTGTTTATTGATTTCATATCTGGCTAAACTCATTTTTTAGCTTTAATAGCTTTTTGTAGATTCCAACTGACTTTCTACACTGATGACAATGTCATCTGTGAACAAAGAGTTTTATTTCTATGCCTCCAGTCTGGATGTTTTATTATTTTATTTTTTTTCTCCTGATTACACTGGCCAAAACTTGCAGTGCAGTGTGGAATAGCAATGGTGAGTGTAGACATCCTTGCCTTTTTCCTAAGGCATTTCTTGGGAGGGAAATCATCAGCTTTCCCCATTAAGTGTGCCTTTAGCTGAAGTTTTTTTTGATAGATGCTCCTGATCAGGTTGAGGAACTTCTTCTAATGCTGGTGCTGGACTTTGTCAAATGCCTCTTCTGCATAAGCTGAGGTGATCATATAGTTTTTCTTTGCTAGTTTGTTAACATGTTGAAATACATTGATTTCTTTTTAAAGTTAAACCAACTCCGTATTCTTGGGATGAACCTCACTTTGTCACGATGTATTATATTGTTTATAGAGTTGGATTTGCTTTGCTGAAATTTTATTCAGAATGTTTGCATTTGTGTTCATGAGGTGTATTGGTGTATGGATTTCCTTTCTTATAATGTCCTTGTCTAATATTGGTATCAGGTTAATGCTGGCCTCGAAGAATGAGTTGTGGTGTGTTCCCTTGTCAATTTTCTGAAAGAAACTGTAGACTAGGTGTTGTTTCTTTCTTAAATATTTGGTAGAACTACCAGTGGACCCATCTGGGCCTAGGTTTCTCTTTGTGGAACTGTTTTTACTACAAATTCAATTTCCTTATTAGATGTAGGTTTGTCTAGGTTTTCTATTTCTTCTTGAGTGAGCTTTCACATAGTTCTACCTTTCCATAAAATTTTCATTTCATTTGAGCTTTCAAATTTATTGGCATAATATTGTTCATAATATTTACTTCCTATCCTTTTATTTGCATAACGTGTAGTGGAATTACCTCTCTATTCCTGATATTGATGATTTGTGTCCTCTCTCTTTTTTTCCTGGTCAGTCTGGCTAGAGGTTTACTCTGTTTTACTGCTCTTTTCAATAAAATTGTTTCCATGGATTATCTCTATTGCTTTTCTATTTTCTAATCCACTGATCTCCTACTTTAATTTTTATTATTTTTTTCTTCTGCTTAATTTGGGTTTAATTTGTTCTTCATTTCCTAGGTACTTAGGGTGGAAAGTGAGCTCATTACTATGACAACCCCTCTTCTAATATAGGCTATCGCTATAATGTCCCCCCAACTACTATTTTAGGGTGTCCCACAAATTCAGACATGTTGTGCTTTCACTTTTACTCAGTTAAAAATATTTTCTATATTGCCTTTCGATCTTTTTTTGCCCATGGATTTTGTCGGAGTGTTAATAGTTTCCAAATATTTAGGGATTTTCCAGAGATATTTCTGTTAATAATTTGTAATGTAATCTCATTATGGTTAGAGAACATATCTAACATGACCTGAATTCTTTTAAATTTGTTTTTGTCTTTTTTGGTTTTTGTCTGGAATATGGTCTATCCTAATTAATTGTTTTGTGTGCTCTTGAAAACAAAGTGTATTCTCTTGTTGAGCAGGGTATCATGTGAACGTCACTTAGTTAATAGGACTTTCCTTACTGTTTTCTGCCTTTTTCTATCAATTACTGAGGGTGGGATATCACAACTTGATTATAATTATTGAATTTATATATTCCTCCTGTCAATTCTATCAGATTTTGCTTCATTAATTTGGAGATCTGTTGTGAGGTGTGTAATGTTTAGGATTGTTATGTCTCCTTGATGAACAGACCCATTTCTCATTAAGAAGTGACTGTTTCTGATAATATTCCTAGCTCTGAAATCTACTTGATATTAATACAGCCAACCCAGCATTCTTTTTATCCATATTAGTATGGTACATATTTTTCCATCCTTTTACTTTTAACCTATTTATGTCTTTATATTTAAAGAGCATTTCTTGTGAGCAGCATATAATGGTGTTACTTTTTTATTCAGTCTGACAATCTCTGACTTTTAATTGGGGCATTTAGACTGTTTACATTTAATATGATGATTGATATGCTAAGATGTAATGCTATCATCTTAGTATTTGTTTTCTGTTTGTCTCATCTACACTTTCCTCACTTTTTTTTCCTTTTTATATTGGATTAATCAGGTAGTTTTATAATCCATTTATCTCCTTTTGAGGGTTATTAGCTATGAATATTTGTTTGTCATTTTAGTTATTCCTGTAAAGTTTATAGTATACCTTTCTATCTTATCTCACTTTACCTTTAAGCAATATTATATTACTTCATGTATTGCAAAAGAATCTTACAATAGCATAATCTCAGTTCCCATCATGGCCTTGGTATTTAAACAGTCAGTTATCTTTCAAGAACATTAAAATAATAAGCAACAATCTTAATCATGTAGTTACCACTTCTGGTTTTCTTCATTTCTTTGTGAAGATTCTTAGTTCAGCTAGTATCACTTTATATTCTGCCTGTAGGACTCCATTTATATTGGGTGAGGAGAATGATTGCTTTGAACTTTTCTGTCTGAAAATGTCTTTGTCTTTGCTTATGGAAGACATTTTTAATGGATATAGAATTCTATGTTGACAATTTCTTTTCCCTTCAGTACTGAAAGATGTTGATCCACTGTGTTTCCACTTGTATTATTTCTGAAAGATATCTGTCATCATGTTAATTTTTGTTTGTAGTAAATATATCTGGCTGCTTTTAAGGGTCTCTTTAGAACTAGTTGTGAGTAATTTGATTAGGTGGTTCTTGCTGTATTTTTCTTCATGATTTATGTGCTTGGAGTTAATTGAAGTTATTACATCTACAGGTTTATAGTTTTTGCCAAACTATAAAAATATTATTATCCTTCTTTCAAGTATTTCTTCTGTCTACCACCTTTCTGTTATCTTTCACAAACTCCAATTACATGTATGTTGAGCTACTTGAAATTTCCCTGTATTTCACTGATGCTTTTTTACTTTTTAAATTTGCCTTTTATTTTTGTGTTTGTTTTGAATTATTTTAATAGCTATATTTTACTGTTAAACAATCTTTCCCTTGGTAATGTCTAATCTGTCACTAATCACATCCAGTGTATTTTTCTTCTCAGATATTGTAGTTTGAGTGTTTTTTTATATCTTCCATGTTTCTATGTAACTTTAAAAAATATATGGAATATAATTATAATGACCATTTTAATATCCTTGCCAACAACTTCTAACATATGTGTCAGTACTAGGTTTGTTTTGATTGTCCTAATTTTAGATTTTTTTTTTGCATGCCTGGTAATCTTTGATTGGATGCCAAACCTTGTAAATTCTAATTTTTGGATGCTTAATATTACTGTATTCCTAAAAATAATTTTGTGTTTTTTTCTGGGAAGCTGTTTGATTCCTTTGAGTCATAATTTTATCATATGATAGGTGGATCCAGAATAGTGCTCCATCTAGGGCTAATTGTTCTCTATTACTTGATCTAGACCTTCCTCATTATTCTACCCAATGCCCTGTGAATTATTAGTTTTCTTTTATTTTCAGATGTTTTTCCCACCAGCTTTGGATAGTTTTGCTCACATGCACACACTGACCAGTACTTTGCTGAATATTTGTGTGGGATCATCTGCAAATCTCTGGGCTTTTTCTGCACAGTTCTCTCTTGTCTGGTATTCTGTCTGTGAACTCTAGTGTGTTTCTCTCTCTAAATTCTCAGCTCAGACCTCTGGGTTCATCTTGGTTTTCTCCTTTATATGCCTCTCTCTGAAATTCTTCCAAAGCTGTAGGCTTGGGCAATCATAGAGGTCATCTCATTATTTTACTGTCTCTCAGAGATCACTGTTTTTTGTTTCCTCAAGTCCAGTGTCTTGGGTGTCATTCTTTGATATATTTTCTGTGGAATTGTTTGTTTCAAGTGGGAAGGCAAATCAGGTCCCTGTTACTTCATCTTAAGCTTGCTTTATACTCTTTGTCATTAATATGTGCAAGTGACTTTGCTCACTGATGGTAATGCTTAAGATTTTGAATACATCATTATTAAAAGTCTTAACTGAGAATTGCATCTAGCCATTTTTAAGAATTAATTTGATATTGAAAAGTTATGTTCACAAAAGCAAGTGGAAGATTTTCATTAAATATTTTTAGGTATTTTATTTGGACATCTTAAGTACACTTAATAATTTTATTTAATGCTTACAATTAAATAATATAGGAAAATGTAATGAATTTTAAAATCAGTTGCTACTTAGATTCCCTCAAATCCTTCTAGTTTTCTTCAGTGTATTATACAAATATTATAATTTTCTATTTGTACCCTGACATGAAAAATGGAAAGTGCTGACTTACAAAATCTAATTAGAGCAGTGAGCTGCTCTCTTGAAAAATGTCTATGGAAATCCAATTTTATGTACAATTTTGGGCCATTTTTAAGCCTCCTGAAAACTATTCTTAGATGCTTTCAGTTAAGTCTCTCTGTTGTAATGAATGGAAAGGCTATAGGCCATCCATCACAAAATTTGTTTCTCTTAGCTGAGCATGAAAGGTATGTAGTAGGAGTGAATTAAAAATTAAGAGTAGAGATGCATCTTTAAACAAGAGCTTGATTTTACAGTTGGCCCCTACGTAGAGTTAAAATCATGTGCAGTTAGATTTACTTTTGAAAAACTTCTAAATCTCCTGTAAAGTGAAGCCCATGTTTGTGTATACAATCCTATTGTAATTCTTGAACATGCTGAAATTTGATAATCTTTGGGTTTAAAAGGAACAAAAGGAATGTCTATGTATGGGTGTTTGGGCTTCCAAAACACCCCTGTGTAAGCTTTCCAACTCCTAGGTGAAAGAGGGTAAAGGTGGAAGTGACTAAGATAGGTCTGGATGTGCAGAGTTTATCATCTCACTTTAAGAGTAAACATCTATAACCTAGCTACATGTAAATAGATTACTTTCCTCTTGTGAAGATGAATAAAATAGTGGAATCTTACTTTATGAGAACTGGTGGGCAGTGGGAAGTGGTTTATGATCTGACATTAGAGTAAATTGACAAATCCTGTGAAGAGGTATTTTTTTTTTCTTTTTTTGGTTTGGGAGAATGATCCTAAATAAGCAAGGCAATTTTAGAACTCCCAGTATCAGTCTAATGTCATTTCAAGTATCTGTAATATTTGACCTCTAACCATATAATAAAACACGATCTCATAAATTTCAAGTCTTTAAAGTTAAGAAATCTTTCATATTTTATAGTATGAAGTCCAAATGCTTGTAGTGTTAGCTATGTACATATCTATATATCTTAAGAGACAAATAGAATACCTAACCAATGTCGGTGAGAGTCACAAACTTCTTAGAGTAGAGCATTCCATAATGTACTCTAAGATAGGAACCCCTCTTATAGTTTTGAAACTCATGCAAAGAGGATTTCATTATGGCAATTGGGAGAAATGAGTCTCTTTAGGTGTAAGAAGATAAAAATTAGGTAGCCACAGTTTATTGGGGTTTTCTGTACTATGGTGCCTCTTATAACTATGGGATGATTTAGAGTTATGTGTGAATGATTTAAAAAATTGCACAGTCCCAAAATAAAAAATTAAACAATATCTTGTTAAAGGGTATATGCATGAGATAAAATATTATGTGCATAAAAATAGGCCAAGGGATGTTAAACTAAAAAATATTTGAACATTGGCAGTGGTCATGTATGGGCTGAGGTAGGGTGATGAGATGGGCATAGAAATTATGGGTAGATCCAGTGTAGATTTCACTGTGTTCTATTTTTGACTGGAGCAGTAGTTTCCTTGGTATTCATTTTTGTGACCTTGCTTTACAACAAATACTTGTTACATCTAATCTGCTGAAATATTAAGTATTGGATTTAAAATGAAAATATACATGTCCTCATAAGCACAAGAAAATAAAAATTGTAGTATTAATCATTTCAAGTTAAAAAAGGATTTTGTGTATTTGATGTTTTAAGTAGTTATAAATATGTAAAAGAATATGGCATAATCTTGGCAGCCCTGCCACTCTAATGGAAAATGTGTAACTGAGTAATTGATTCAGTCATGAATTTCAGAAATTTTGTCAACTGAATAAACAGAGTTGGGATATTAATAATATTAGAGTCACTGTATTTATAAACTTATGTTTATGAGTTACTTGTATATTGGTGATTTGTATTTCTTCAGAGAAAAGAACTATAGTAAGGAAGTAAAAGTCACAAATCTAATAAAGTCTGTTTAGCATGTATAAAGGTGTTTCCTAGGTTTGTTAATACAATCAAATATTATTCAGAGGCCCTTTAGACATAAATTGCTAAAATCTGATAGATTATAAGTAGATGGTATGATTGGTAACTTAAATTTACAAGCGGAGGGAAGAATGAGGATTTTTAATGTTTCACTTTAATAAATTTAACAGGAACTGTTAACCGAAATCTTTCAATCTTTTTTTTTAATGAATAAAAATTCATTCATAACATATAACCCAAGTATACTTAAACAAGTTTGCTATGTAAATGGAGAATCATGGGCTTTAATCATCATCACATTGGAGGTGGGGTTGAAATCCTTTTATGAAAAATCCTGAACTCTTACAAGGATGAGTAACTGAATAGGCTATCCTAGTAGGAGGCATATCGTATGTTCATTAAAAAGAGAGTTTGGGTTTCCTGTGTTGCAAAGACACTACTCATGGCCTCAAATTTTATAACAAGAACATAGAAGAAGAAAGCAAAAACATTTTCTGGGGGAAAAAATTCAAGTTAACTATAGCAAAATAGCCACCTCCATGTTGAAACGATGAAAGTAAAGTCAATTATTAATAAAGCTCAACTTAAAAGTCTAATAGTCAGTTAACTAGACTAATGAGTAAGTTTCCATAATTAAACTATTAGTTATTACACTCAAAGTTGGAGCCATAACTTTCAAAAATGGTGACATTGGTTTTCATACAGCTGTTGCTCTCGGTCTTCTTCCTGGATACTCTCAGGTGGTCAAACTGTGGTCAGACAAATCTGCTCTTGACTGTAATCATGAAACCAACATTCGTGGTTATAAAAAGAAAAAAAATGTTTATATTTTCTCTAGAAGGAGGATTACAAGCCAAATAGGTATTAAATAAGGTACAAGTTTAAAGGAATGGGTGCCACAGAATTTAGTTTCAGAATAGTTCCCTTTTGAATCTTAACTCAGAAGAATAGAGGGAGGAGGGCGATTTGGATGGCTGGTGGTGTGTGTTTCTCAGGTCTCTCGCTAAAGCCTTCAGACATCCTGGGGCAATAAATTTGAAAATAGTCTTTCCTTAATATGTTCTATTACACACCCACCTCGTTTATAGTCGTGGAGTTGTTAACTCAGCTCTGCAATGACATTGGAGAGAGTAAGACATAAAGGAGTGCGGAGAATTATAAAAATAAGCCACCACTGTTAACCCACATCTTGAAACTCCAGATCTCTTAAAATCCAAATTGTCATCCATAACCTCTAGTGAAATTGAGAACCATATTCTACAATAAGAGACAATCAATAGAAAAGAACAGACTTGCTGAAAGTCACAGAAGACTGAAGCTTTTAGCTTGCTAGGGGCCAGAATTGAAAAGACGTGGACATGGATGTCTGCTTTGAACTCAGATGAAGCATGGTTTACCCTTTGGGAGGAATGTGGACATCAATTCCTGAATGGAAGGATGGTTTTTATGTACTCATGGGAGTGGGACAGAATGTAAACATGTTTAAGCATGAAACAGATTGGAGTTATCTTAAGAGCAAACTGTTTTGCTACTTAGAAAACAATGTGATAAGCCAGGATATATTATGCATTTGAGAGAGACAGAGACAAGATATAAAGAGAGTGATAAAACAAAATTCTCTGTTTATGCAAAATTATTAATGTTATTTTCTATAGAAATGTTATAAAAGGAATACATTGCTGTATTTTTATCCAAGAACTAGTTATAAGGGTGAAAAATGTGCGTTCAATTACATGAATACCCCTTAAAGTCATATAACCTTCTTTGAAAATGTTTACATTTGATTTCCTTTAGACACAGTGGAGATTCAGTTTGTTTTAGCTTTGTCAGAAACCCCCTCATCCCCTAATTATACCTGTTGGTGCATGAGGAGACACAGAGCAGTAGATAACACACTGACAACTTGCAGACCTATGTGTGAATATCTATTATCACAGCTCTTAGTGTTCAGACCAGATGTTAGTGAAATCAATGCATTTTTCTAAGTGTGAAGTAGCCACCATTTTTAACAGACAAGACTTACTTTCTAAAAAATGGAAGTCTGTACAAGATAAATATATCTAGACTAAAATTAATTAAAACAGATGCATAATAAAATACCTTAAAATAACCAACAAAAAAAAGCTCCTCATGAATGAGAAAGCTCCTGGATTATATGTGAGTAAAATTTACCTTCTTGAAAACTTTTCTGGGGGTAAATGAGAGCTAAATGTCCAGCAGTGGCAGAGAATTTCAATTATCAGAGCAGGCTGAAGAATTACTGGACATACTTCTATGACGTGAGTTAAGTAAATCATGTTCCTTCATGACTGATTTTTACTTAATTTCATACTAGAAACAAATAGTCTTGAAATTCTGATCACTCTCTTTTTAGTGATGTCCAGCATCCCTGCATTAACTTATGGGTATAGTCATTAGATTATTCTGAATCACAAATGCATTTCAATGCAGTGACTCACTGAAGATGACATAATTTATGGTGAATATCAAAATCTGCATCAAAGTTTGCTTGGGCAGTAAAGATTCATGACTGCAAAATATAAACTGTGGATAATAAATTTATGACTTGAGGAAGTTTTCATATGCTGTGGGAAAAAGGCATTTCAGACATTTAAAAAATGAGTGATGCTGGTGTCCTGAAATAAGGGGATAAATCAGAAAACTTTTATTTATTCATAAAACAAAGAGCTTTTTTATCTTGCATTGCCTGTGACCTTAACCTCGCATAAACTGAACATAATCCCCCCACCCCCACCTCTGCGACCAGCCTTTTCTTCTGCCAAGAAGAAAAGCAGTTGCCAAATTACTCTGATTGTCCTGAATGGGGGACAGATCATAATGGGAATGCTTTGAACTCATGAAACACCTTTCATCCACAAAGCACAAAACACTTCAAAAAATTGCTCACACATTCACGTACTCACCAGACCCCTTCTTACTAGAGGGTGGTGGGTAGGGTGCAAAGTATAGCAATTATGTGTTCACTATGTTCAGAAAAAGAAATTAAAACTTAACAAAAATAAATATTCTTAGGTAAGGAAGGGATGAAAACAAACAGGGATAATTCAACTGGATTCAAAGCTTATTTAACTCAGTGATGAGCAAGTGGTTGAATGTGAATCTGGGGGAAGCAGGGGTGCACCAGGATGGGTCAACAGAGATGCCTACAACAACTCTCAGGGTCACACAAGTGCCACCTTAAGTTGTGCACTGCAGGCACCCCTCTTGCTTCATCCTAGTGTCAGCAATTTCACTTCTGGAGCAGAAGTTCTGACTTGTGCAACAGTGCTGCCAAGCGTGTGTGTGTGTGTGTGTGTGTGTGTGTGTGTGTGTGTGTGTGTGTACTGGGGAAGGGGGGTGGATTTAGTTGGCTCAGACTAGTTGGCAATCTGGCGTCTGGAAGGCCTTGGCCATTGATCCTGAGATCTGTGATATGAACTCAGGTGAGTGTAGCTCCAAAGGCAGTGCGCTCCATTCTGTGGTTGGGATCTTCTATCTTGGTAACTCAGAGAACTGAATTCCACCGAACCTGGTCCGTCCTGGGGCAGAGTGGTCTTGTACAGCTGGTATGCGGAGGGGAAGCCTCTTTTAATTCCCAGGTCATAGTTTAGGAAAGTATTGTTTAAATACTGACTATAAACAGGTCAGTCACTGGGATCATTTATTATGATAATATTCAAATATATGTCATTTAACATTTTTCTTCTTTTTTTATGGAATTGTACGGTGCCCTCTTTGTTCCCTACTCACTATGCATGCCAATACTTTGTCCTTTCTGATAGAATCTCAATTTTATTTAGGTATTGATCCTTTCCCAGTCGACCCATTTGTCTGGAGGCAAGCTAAATCCAAATCTGACTCCCCATGTAGTTTCTGATTGGTTTAATCATGGTAATCTCCTTCTCCACTACCGATGATTGATTCAGGAACCCTAACGTGAGTAGAGCAGCTAATTAGAATTACTAGTGCAGACATGGATGTTGGTATAAATTGGCCAATCAGTTTGAAGGGAAGAGCTTGAATGGCATAATTGTGGAAGTCTCCTCCTCTCCCATTTGAGGCTGCTCCAGAGGTTGCTGGCCTCCATCTCATATTCAAAACTGGACCTATTTGATGCTATTAAAGGCACATCAGACAGAAGCAGACAACCTGGGCTCTTCATGATGTCACTGAGTCACTGAATCCACAAAGATGGGGCTTCCTAATTTTTATGAGATAATAAATATCTTTATTGTCTAAATAACTTTGAGTCTGAATTTACTGAATGGAAGATTCGTTCACTTTTTCTCTTCTTCATATGGATGCCAGATGCCAATATTATTGGGTTAATCATACCATTAGAAAGGATATGAAATTTAAACACCATAGAAGCACGTATGTATATCTTTATATAGAATGTATATGTCTATATATGTATAATATATAAATATATATAAATACATGTAACTATACATATGGCAATTATGTTTACATTCCTTTTTGTATATGTAGAGTATATGTTATTAACCAATATTTTGTACTTTTAATTTTTTAGAGTATAGAAAATGTTGTATATTTACCATTTCTCCTATAAAACTCACAGCATCTTGTAATAAAAAAATGCATTCTAAAACAGAGGCTCTCAATCAAGCATTCTGACAATTTGGTCAGTTTTCTGAAAGCAATAATCTGGTTTCAGACTGTATTTCAGAACAGGCATATAAAAGACAGAATAAAGTATAAATTTTGAGACTAAGTCTGACATGCGAGTAGAAGATACAGACCAAAAATAAAGGGGAAGAAATGCATGTGTTGAAGAATCAGTGAGGTTTTTTAAGTGTCTTGCATGGGTCTTAATTCCTTTGTCTGAATTATGTGCTCCTATGGGTTGGCCATGGTCTTCCCACCATCCTGTCATGCCACAGGATACCATCCCCCAAAAACTTCCTGCTTATCCCAAAGAAGCATCCAAAAGAGGAACAGGGCATTTCTAAGGAGAAAAACAAAAATGCCTGTCAGTTTTCCCATGGATTTCAGGAAGTGAATTCATGTAAATTTACTCAGAATATTTTCTTTGATAATTTAGGGTCCAGGTTTTATAACTGATAAACAAATATGCCTCTTTCATTTTTTAGCAGCTGACTTTTTATTTAAAACTAAATCTGAACAGGACAAGCATAAGTAAAAGGCTATGCATTAGTTACTCTTGCCAAAATGCTCCTCGATATATGACAAATATTTAATGTTTGTGAGGCCCCTGGTATCCCAAATTTTGGGAGTTACAGTGTTTGGTAATGGCATAGTCACATCCAACCCAATGGATCCTACAAAGAACCTGGAGTCTAGAGTCTCTTAGAAAGTCCTGAATGAAGAGTTTGAGGAAGAGTAGAACTTAATAATATCCACACAGCAGATGAGTTTGTTGCAAGATGGATAAGGATGATGTAATACATACATACAGCACAGGTGAACATACTACCAAGCCATGGGATACATTTTAACTTGATGAAACTGATGAAATCTACAAAAGTCTTTCTTATTCTATATTACAAAAGAGACTTAAATGACTTTATCACCTTACTCCACCCTGTACAATGCATTATGTTTCATTTCAAATCCAAAATTTGAAGCAACATTTGCCTACAAGGCAAATAATCATATGAAATGTAACTCAGGAGAGGCCTAAGCATCCTCTCCTGCAGGAGTCCGTGTTGTTTACTGTTACTGTCTAGGAAACCATTATTTTACCAGCTGGCTAATTGTTTTAAGAAGGAAAGGAAATGCAGTTTAATATTATGAAAGTAAACCAGATGATAGCAGAAAGTTTGCATTCCATAAAATGATAAGCATGTCCATCTTGCTTGCCTCTAAATGTAGCTGTATTAAACTAAATTTCCTCTAAGTAATTGTAGATTTTAATTTCTTACCAAGCCCAGGATGAAGATTTACCACAGGTGGTAATTAGACCTACTTAGGGGTTCTTAGAATTACTCAGTGAAAGGTGCTTTTGCATATGTTACTGTTCTTGTTTCATAATTTTGTGACATATGCCCCATCATTTATTTGTGACTGGTGAGAAATAATATGTTAGGTCTATGGCAAGATGTGTTTATAATTTCATTATTTGAAGTGAAAACAACACTAATTTGGGTTCAGAAAGCCTTGGGATATAAGAAAACTTTCAAATCTGTTTTCTTCATCTGTAGAAAAAGGATTAAAGGTCCCCATCCTGACAGAAGCAGGTTGAGAGTAATGAGGTAATTTTTTAAAAACAATTTTTAAAAAGTGCAATATGCTGTACTGTTGTGATGTCTTATTAATTTACATATTTGAGAAGTAGCATAGTATAATGTTTGGATGCTTTTGGCTGCAAGTAATAGAAACCCCAATTCCAAATGGCTTAAAGATAAGGGAATTATTATCATCTTAGCTAGCAGGAAGTTCAGGACTAGAGTACTTAAAGGATCAGCTAACTCAGCAGTTCAGTGGCATGATTGTGGCCCCTGGTATTTTCCTTTAAAAAAAAACTTTCCAATTTTAGCTTTCCTGCTAGCTCACCTAATGGTCAAATATGGCTGCATCTCTCCTGGAGTTTGATGCTTTCTTAGTGTTTTCTGGCTGCTATAACAAAATACCATAAAGTAGGGGGCTTATAAACAATAGTCACTTATTTCTCATAGTTTCAAAGGCTTGGAAGTTCAAAATCAAGGCTCCAACTGATTGAGTGTCTGATGAAGACCTCCTCTGGGTCACATACTTCTCATTGTACCCTCACAGGGAAGAAGGGGCAATGGAGCTTTCTCAGGCCTCCCGTGTAAAGACCCTCCTAGTCTTATTCATGAGGCTCCACTCCTATGACTGAACCACATCCCAAATGCTCCACTTCCAAACACCATCACACTGGGCTTTAGGACTCAACATATGAATTTAGGGAGGTAGTGCGGGGACAAATATTCAGTCTATAGCAGATGCCTTATATAACAGGGTCTCTTTTTAAGACTTATGAAGTCATTCTCTAAAATATCAGTCTTGTCCCCAACAGAATTCTCTTTGTGCATTTCCCATTTTAAGCCAACCATTAGTAAGACACATGGGATTTACGTAGCTAGTGTAGACTATCCATTTCCTTTCCCTTCCCAGCTGGGGGTGGGAATCATCCTTTCCGGAGCCAGGTGACCATGCATAGTGGTACTGAGACACTGAGGAAGCAAGGAAGGAAGAACTGATTCTTGTGTACAGTGAGTGGTTGCTGCTAAAAATGGCCTCAGATATGGTCATTGCATATATGTCAGAAAACTCTAAGTAAAACAAAACCCACCCTTAATCGGATTGATCAGTCAAATGATTGTATTGGCTTAATAGCTAAAAGGCGCAGATTTGCATCAGTATCAGGCATAGTTATATGCAGAGGTTCAGGACCTGTGAGTCTTCCCTGTGGCTCTCTGGGCTCTGCGCTGCTCTGTATGTCAGCTTCATCTTTGTCTCCAGGCTGGCTTCTTGGGAGCACCACTGACTGCTACAGTTCCAATTTTATATTCTTTTGCCATGCCACCTGGAGTTAGAAAGGGCTTCTGTTCTGGTCACCCACAGAAGACAGGAAGCTTAGATCCCAGAAACTCTAGAAAATGCCTCCTCATGGTTCTTTAGCTCTAAATGGACTTTGTACCCACTCTCGGTCCAGTGCCCATGAATGACGGGTGGGATGCGCTGATTAGCCCACATCATCAGGGGCCCACCCCCAGAATTCAGGCAGGGGCTTTCACACCTAGACCTCAGCACAGAGAATGGGCTTGTGTCTCTTCATTCCCCAATGAAAAGAAAAGGGAAATGAATGACAAATAGGCAGCCAGTATATGTTCAATATGCAGTTAAATTACAGATAGGGAAGTTGAGATGCATAGACATCAAAATGACCTGTGCACTGATTGCAGATGGTTCCAGAATGCAGGACTCCTACCTTCCAAGAACATGCCCCTTCCACTATGCCAAAATTTCTCCCTTTCTTCTTCAATATTATCTCTTTTTATAGTTTATTTATTCATTACAGTTTTTATTTACATTTCTATTGGGCATTATTTTCCATATTTGAATGTTACATTTTGAACTTTACATTTATTTTCTTAGAGCTGAGTTTGGTTGACCATAAATTGAGTTTTCCAGATTTAAACATTATTTCAAATCTGCCTTGCACAGAATGTGCTTTGTGGCATTCACTCAATTTGTTGTATTTTAGGAAATGTAATAAATTTTAATCCTTAATAGTCTGGGAGAAAGTGATAGTTCAACTCTTCCTATCACAATAAACCCCTTCAAGACTCCTGAGTATTACAGATCAGGAGACATATATTTATTATCTTATTTTGATAAATGCCTTTAAAAATGAAGCTAAAGTTAATGCTTGTGAATTAATTCTTGTATATTGGTTTATAAAAATGATTATCATAATTTAAAATCTGACATTTCTTGTACGTTGTAGCTATAAGGTATATTCTATCACTTGACACCTTGATTTGCAGAAGATATTAAATGTGAAGAAAATCTCACTTGGTTTCTTCCTTTAGTTTTAACTATTTGCTTAGAGAACTGTGGTGAAATAGCTCATTAGGATTTGGTTCAGACTGGCAGTTCTGTTACATAAGTTCTGCAGTGGGTTTAAGAGAAGATCCAGCAGACTGGACAGTGTATTACTTTCACAGCAATAAGGGAAGTGTGACCTTATTATTTAATAAAATTGAGAAACAACAGCTGTATGTTGGACTTCAGATATTTGGAATGCCCTAGATAGATGAAAAGTCTGTTTCATCTTTGTCGGGGGAACCGGATTTTGGTTAGGGTTTTAAACCAACATACAGCCAAGGGCAAGTAGCTCATATGTCAGATGAGAAGGTAACAGGGACTACTGGTTGTCACATAATTTGAATAGCATCGGTTTTTAAACAAATAAATGGTATGGAAGCCATTGCATAAACAGAGAAAAGGCATGTGTTTCCGTTGAATAGATGGAAGGTTTAAAACTCAGCCAGCACTGTCTCCCTCTTCTGTCTTCCCTCTCTCTCCCTCTCTCTGAAGATCTTCAGCAAAATTCCAGGACTCCACAGAAGGTATTTTGAAAACCACTGACAAAGATGTAAGAAGCATTCATTGAGCATCTATTCTAAGCCTTCCACTGGGGACTCAAGACTGTGAAAATGAAACAAAGTAATTGCTCTCCCGGAGCTTATATTTTGGTGGGGACAGAGAAAAAGGCACATAAGGTAATTATGAAGAGTGATGGAAATATGAAGAATGCCAATAGGGTGTCGTGATAGCACTTGCTGGACCTATGGATTCACTGTTCAGTGCGGTAGACAAGCAGGTGTCACTGAGGAGGTGACTCAGCAATTGGGTCCCAAAATCCCAAGAGGGAGGAGCACGCTTGGCCTGCTCCCGGGACAGAAAGAAGGCCAGTGTAGCTGGAGTGTGAGTGAGGGGCAAAGTGGTAGAGCTAAGATCAGAGAGACCACGCGCAAGGACCATATGAGATGTAGGCTTTGTGCCATGTTCAGGTTTGGACTCTATCATAAAGAGAAACTGGAAGGCACTTGATCGTTTCAAGCAGGGAATTATAAGATCTGATATGCATTATGGTGTTTCCCCTAGCCGCTGATGGAAGAAGGAAACAGACCGGGGAAGAGGGCTTTCTAGGGGTTCAGTGAGGTGGTGGCGATGGCAGTGTAGATGCAAAGAAGCAGGGAAAGTACATTTGTGCATGAATTTGACAAGACTTGCTGATGGAGTATATGTATGTGGGGTGAGGGGAAGGGAGGGGTAAAGGACGAAGCCTGGTTTTATGCTTGAACCTCTGGATAAATGGGGTGGTTTTACTGGAATGACAAGTGGAGGAGGGGGAAGAGAGACTGGGCTGGTGGAAATAGAGCTCTGGTTGAGATAAGTGCAATTTGAGTTGCCTTTTAGTCATGTAAGTGGAGATGTCAAGTGGGCAATTTGATATATAAATCAGGGGAAAGGTCAGGTCGCTATGAATGTGAGCATCATCGACATTCAGATGATATTTGAAAGAACAGAAGGGGATGAGATCACCTGGGAGAGAGAGTGAAAGAAGGGAGGCTTCCAGCCTCTAGGCCTCTCTAGGAAACACTCTCAGGTCTCTTAGTTCTAAAAGGTCTGATTAGACTATAAGAAATGTGGGATCTTGCTTACAGTATTTGTTAGGCCCTTTACACCTTCAACTTTCTGTTTCCACTTGACTTTGTTTCTCTGTCCCATAGTTCTTTCTCTCTCCCCCCTTGCTGAGAATGTGTGCATGGTGTGCTTAGCAGGACCACGTAGTTCTGTCTGTCATGGCGTAGTAGTGAGATGGAGTCTTCTCCTGTTAGGGTTGTGTGAGCTGGGGCACATAGTTACGGGACAAAAGGGCTTCCAGCTGCTGGCTGATGAGTTTTCAAGGCGGTTGGATTTAAAGTCCGTGGAGAACTCAGTAGCATCCAGGAGTCAGCATGAATACTGCCTGAGCCTGCCTGGAAGCCTGAGCTCTGTATATCAGCTGGGGTTGGGTTTTGAAGCAGGAAGGGATAGTCCCTTTTGAAGGGTCCATCCTCAGAATTACGCCTCTGTTTTCTGTGCCCACTGGGAGGTTGGGGGTAAGCATTTCATCCTCCTTTAGGGGAGTAGGCAGCCTACTGGGCAGAAATGAATTTCATTTCTGGATGCCAAGTGGGGTGGGCTGATCCACAACCTCTGGTGGGCTGGGCAGTCTGTTGTCTGGAAGAAATGATATTCTATGAAAATTCTTATTTCTGACACTGATTCAGGTAAAAGCAGGATTCTCATCATAAAGCATTGTAAATAGAAATCATCTACGCTGAAACATGTAAAATCTAAAGATTGTGGATGTGGTAAAGATTCTCAAAATGTTAAGATGAGAGAGAAGTGTAGAGAATGTCTAAGCTGCCACTTTATAGGTAGCACGTATATCCAACACAGTCTTTCCGTTTGGAGATCTAGAGGCATTTCAAAATAAACATAGCTAAAACTGGATTTAAAATTACTCTTTTCCTAATAACTTGTTCCTTCTTCAGAGTTTATCTTGATAAATGGCACCACTCTTTACTGAATTGCTCAGTGAAGCACACTTTTCTTGGTTTCTCGTCTCATATAGCAAATTCAATCAGTTTGCAAATTCTTAGGGCTCTTTCTTTAAGATACAACCCAGATCTGATAGCATCTCTTCTTATCCATGCTATTGGGTTCTAACCCACCATTATGCTTCCCCTGGACCAGTCAGCTGTTGTTTACTCTGTGCACCACACATTCTCAAACTCAATGTCTTACAACACAGATTCACTCTCCTGCCTACATGTGGGCAGGTTAGCCTTTAGAACCTTCTAGTAGGTGATTGATAGTCACGCCATCCATTTGTTTTGTTTTTGCCAATGGTATCCTGATCCCTCGAGTTTGTGTACCTCTCTGCTCCTCGGAGTTGTAGTTTGGGGGTGACATTTCCCATCCCCTTGATTGCGGGAGTCGGTCTGTGGGTGGTGCGCATGCTATATGAATGTTAAGGGGGGCGATGATCCAGCAAAGGAGGTGCCCTCTCTCCCGCCGACAGTGTGGGGTGACACGGTGTCTGCCTGCAAGATGAATCCATTTTGCTGCTGCGTGAGGGGTGGTCTGAAGCTGCTGGGAGACCCCTTGTGAGTTCTGAATAAGAAGCTGAGACTGGAAGGCAGAGGGGAGAGGCAGAAAGAGCCGTGTCCACATGACACTGTTTGTTCAAAACTTGCCTGAAACCAACATTGCGTGTGCAGGAGCCATGAATGCATTTGTTATTTAAACCAGTTTGCCCTGGGTTTTCTCTCCCTTGAAACTGATAGAAGATCTTATATCACAGCACCGTTTGCACTTGAGGGAATGATCTTGCTGCCCTACAGGTGAAGGCCCTTAAGAGCAGAAGAGAAACGAATACTCATAAAGTGCCTGGTGTGTGAGAAGCACTCCATATATCGCCTCATTTAATCTTCGGGCAGTCCTCACTGGTGAGGACTGTGCTGCCTAGATTTAAAGCACTGGAAGTAGAGTTCATGCACACTGGGGGATTTCCTAAACTTCACTGTCCTTCTGTCTGATACTCTATGAGGCGGCAGGGGAAGCTGCACGTGTGAGCAGTGCGGCAATTTACAACACCTGCATCCCCAGCCATTGCAAAATCTTGCCTTATGTTCCGTTATCCTCATTTTTGCCTTCCCACCTCCAATTGACTTCTCACTTTCACACATCTTAAGTGTATTTGCTGCCCTATCGTTACTGGTCCTGGTAGCCAGTCTGATGGACGTGCAGACATACTGCTTGATACTTAATGTTCCAAGCATAAAGGTCCCCATGTTCTGGAGGAAAGCAGATGTGGAAGCAAATATTTAACAGCTCTAATCAATAAGACATTTGCCCAAACGAGCAGAGGGATTTTGTTTACAGCTGCAGCAGTGAGCTCTCTGCATCTCTCCTCCTTGGAGCACATGCTGTGGGGCTGCTGACAGGGACCCCACTGCCCAGGATCAACGAGAAGGGAAACGACAGTGAGCAGAGGCTGGCTGCATGTGAGATTTAGCTATTTGGAATTAGGTGAGTTAAAGGCAAAACGGATGAATTTTTGCAGTCAACTCAACTTTACTCTCCTTAAAGAGCATCTTATCAGGGAGAAGGTCTCATGTTAACTATGATACTCTGAAAAGTGGTCTTTAATGGATTGATTCTCTAAAGGAGGAGAAGGCTGAAGCAGGGGCTGACTCCGTGGAGGTGACACTCACGGCCACGAGCTCAGCGGTTTTATGGTTCTGGGTCACAAAGTCTAGGCTGGCTCTTGAATGTCTACATGACTCTGACAAGGTTTTCCTTCCCATGGCAGCTAAGTGTGCTTCCAGAGTTTTGAAGGTGAAATCTGTCTGAAGGCTCCTTATGACTTTCTAAACATAAATCTTTATGGTATTTTGCAGTTCACAAATGATAGGCCCAATCCCAGCACTTGGTTTTTCTCCTCTCATGCTGTTACTCTTTCAAAAATGAGTAATTTATCTGAACAGCTACTGTTTTCTCTAACAGCTGAAACAGTTTGACCCATGACTGGTAAATATGGTCCCTCAGAAATCTTGGATTTCCATCTGACTGTCCCCAGTTCTGTTTGTGGTGGGGCCCTTCCCTGGTGCCATTATCCCTGAGGGTGCTTAGCTCCCTGTCATGTGCCAATTGTTAATGAAGGGGAGTGGCTGCTTGGGGCCCTAGTTTGCAGGTGAAAAGCCAGGAGCTGTTGAAAAGAATTCTGTGATCAGTTAGTGATGCCTATCTTGGGTGCCACATAGAGGGAGTGACGGCATCACCCTTTGCAAACCACTGGGGTGGGAATCAGAGGCTGCACATGAGTGGCTGTCAGTCCTGCAAGGACTCAGAAAGGGACAAGGTGGTGCATTTCATTTTTACTCAGGCAGCTCTTTGCTCTCCATGTTGCAGCTGTCACAAGGGCAAGACCGCTGTGAGGGCATTCTGAAGGCTTCCGGGTCCTGGATGGAACAGAATAATCCTCAAGCTGAGTAGAGCTTGGAAGGGTGCACGGGCAGGGCCTCAGAGTGTGCACAGTTAGGCCACATTGCTATGAAAGCCTTAGCCTCAGCTGTCAATTTCATCCAGGTGACGATAATCCAGTTAAATCCAACTTCGGCTGTGCTAGATAAAAGCCATTTTTGCATGGATCTTACATGTAGAAAAACTATAATCTCTGGTTATGCTTAAAAATTGATTTTAGCCAGGATCACTAACTGTTGACACTCTTGAACCATAATTATTGTTTTTACTAAGGGTATTTTTTGGAATGCTAACTCATCTTGAATACTTGAGCCACCAGTTCTTAAATGAGCTCTTGTTCAGCGTTTAATGAAGACATTTAACATAATAAATAGGTCACAGTCCTAGAATAATTGGGCTATGCCAAGCTAGACCGCCCCAAACTGGTTTACTTATTCACAGTAAAACAATCATAGTCATGTCCCATGTATGTCAGAAAATATTTTGTCATCTCTTTTCTCTGAATTTTGGTAACATATCATACTGTTCAGTATTACATCATATTTACAGCTTTATGTTTATTTAAGTGTTTTAAGTTGTCCCTATTAAGGAGTGATGGGGCCTGAGTTTTATATACTTCTTATGCTCTTGGAACAATTGACACAATGTCAGAACAGAAGGTATTAAGATATATAAAATATTAGTATGAACAATATTGTTGTTTTATGAAATAATGGCTTCCTTTGCTAGTCTAGTAAGAAGAGAATAAGTAGATCTGGTAATGGAGGATTCTGCAACTGATTCTTTCACTTAGTTGCATGGGAAGACAGCTCCTATAAGACCCAGTGTGTGGGTTTATCAAATGCTGCTTTGTTCCACTGACACTTTAAGATTGCTGTGGGCTTAGATTTTTCATAGATGGTCAAGTCAGCCGGAGGAAAAACTGACAAGTCCGTGAAGAATTTGTTGGAGAGGATAAGTCTATTAACTATAACTTTGTAGGAGAACTGTTTCTTGTCTATTTCATGTATTTAAATCATTTTAACCCAAGATATATAGAATACTTTAGAAGGCATCCTTTTGTAATGCATAATACAACTCACCTTAGAAAAATCTACTTTAGGTCCAGATTATATTTTCATGTCAGGTTTACAAAAACCTCATTTCTCTGAAAAGTTCTACTCAAATTTATGGAGGTAACTTCTCATTTTAGAGGGCATATTTTATGTTATATGTATAATGTAGCCTTGACAGGAGTAAAATCTGAGGTGTATATGATAACCTGTTTTAGAGAAATAAAAAAGCAAAAACTTATCATATAGAGAAATACCCCAGAATATTCATGAGACGGTGAAGAAATTGCTGAGTGCAGGCCCACAATCTTTTAAAAGCAGGAATTGTTTCTACTATTCCACACCCAGTCTCCCTCCTCTAAATTTGATGTCATATGGAAGAGAGATAATTTTCTTTATGGTTTGAATTAGGCAAGCAATTTGTAATGCATTGCATCTGGTCTTCTCAATAAAAATGGACTGAAAATATTTTGAATTCCATTGTAAATTAAACTAAAAATTCTGTTATTCCAGATGTTTGCCTCCTGACTGGGGACGGTTTTCTGGGAAAGAATGCTAATATCTGAAATGCCAGTCGTTAGGTTCTCAGAGTTGGTGATGGTGGTGGTTTATGTTCCCTACATTCAGAATAAAAGTATAGAGTCCCATAAGCAAGATGTTACATAGCCATAAGGGAAAATCCAGAATTAACTGATCGAGTTATCTAAACTTACAGTAGGGATTTGTTACTTTTGCTTAAAAAGGCTTTTCATTCTTCATGAGTCTTTTATTAAAACACAAATAGAGCTAAAATTATAAGCACAAACTACAGTGAGGAGTGCAAGATGGATCATGCCACATGCCACTAACTTTAAACTCTCAAGGAGATGGGGCCTCTGGGAAAGAGACTGGACACAACCAGGAATATCCAGATAAGAAGATGGGTTTTTACTCACCTGATTATGAGAACTACCTGAGGAGACTTATTTGGAATAATTATCTTGCTTGTTGTCATCATTCCGAAACAAGAAACAAAATATTCTGTTGCTACTAAAGGTTTTTAAATTATGGAAAAATTTAAATTTCAGGGCAATCCGTAAACCTCCAAAGAAAAGCTGGCTGGAGAGACATATTACTATGTGAAGAAAAGGAATGTATAACCTTTTATGCTTTTTCTTGGATCTGTGCAAAGGTAAGCTACAAGTATTTTCTATTCTATAAGCTGAGGTGAATTATTATCTAAGATATGTCACAGATGGAATTAGTTATATTTCTTTGTGGGCCTTGAAGAAATGTGATCATGGCAAAACCTCAATCATAATATAAGTTGGTCATGGGGATGGACGTGCAGCCCGGAGAATATAAGCAGTGGTCCTGTAACATTTTCCTATGGTAACAGGTAGTAATGACACTAGTGGGGGTGAGGATTTAAGAACGTGTGCAACTGTTGAAGCACTGTGTTGTATACTTGAAACCAATATAATACATATATCAGCCATACTTCAATAAAAAAAAGAAATGTGATCATGGTTTTTATGTAACCATTGAATAAAGTTCAGAATGTAGGCATGTATGAAGAAAGTATTATTTTCACTAAATAAGATGGATGTGTTACCTTAAGACAAGTAATTATCCCTCCTTAAAATTCTTTTTTTTTTTTTTTTTAAGAAAATGAGATACTGGCTTAGCTGATGATTTTCTTTTCTCTTTTGTTTCTTTGACAAGCAAATATATGGTATACATGCTCATCTTGATATGTCTTTTTAACACTAGTAGGTAATAATTTTCCTAGTGAATTATATGTTGCAGTTGGTTGTCATATAATCATTTTACATAAGAAAATTATAAACAACTAGGGGCTTTTTTGTATTAAAAATAAGAAAATTTCCCCTGTCTGTATTAGATTCAGTGATATGAAGTTTAACTAGAAGGAAAAAAAATACAGAATTGAATAATTTGTATTCTTCACTTTCATAACAACTTAAACCAGAGTGGTGAGTGTCAAAGCCTTGGCCATCTTTGCAGATGAGGAGCCTTCCAGCTCAGAACTGTGACTGTTTCCTCCACTGTGTAAAATGTGGGCCTCCTAAAACATGATTCCTTCTCAAACTACTTACTCCTACTTTCTTTAAGGTGCACACAATCATTACTACCTTGGGAGAGTCCTCAGAGACAAAGACTGATTTGAAATCAGTCTCTTAGAGTCAATCAGCTAAGTATGGGGATGATAACTGGATATCCAGTTCTCCTTGTATGGTGATTGGAAGGCTTAGGAGCATTGTGTCGCTGTGTTCTAGGAAGCCACTTTCTAGTAATGTGGTAGTTGTTGGAACACCCTGGTAAATCATAATCTATGATCACAGGATTCTGATTAAGTCTTTATAAGCAAAGACACAGGTTCTGGAGGTAAAACTGCAAATAAAAAGAGGTATTAAATGCCTGTGTTACACAGCTGGTTTTACTTGTGTCCAGTGTGAAATGTACCAGTTTTGTATTTTGAGAGGGAAGAAGTAATGTTACATTTCCCGTATTTGTCATCTACAACTGGCATTCAACCCCAGGAAATCCTATTGTGCTCATAAGGACAGTAAGATGTAGAGAGAACTCCCTTTCTCAGAGGATTGAAAAATATTAAGTGACTTATCTAAGGTCATGCCATTAGAAAGTATTCAAAAGTAGAGAATAAATTTAGGCCCTAAATTAGCACCCCCAAATCTGGAATCTGTATTCTGATTTGAAGTCTCCTGCAGTAGCCCCTGCCTGATTTTATGAGCATCACCAACTAATCTGTTATCAAGTTGGAACGGTCAATGTGTTGAAATGGAGGGGAGAGTAAAAAGAATGATTTATGTAGCCTAGAGCCTTATAACCCCGGGACAGGAGGAAGTGAGCAAAACAGTGTGCTTGAAAAGTAGGTAGGAGTGGAGTGGGGGGTGGGGGGACACAGTGGAAAGAAAGAACTTGATACATTACTTTGAAGTCTTGTAGCATATCAAGGGTTAGCTGAGGGACTTGGTATACATCTCCCAAGGTGCAGAACAAATTCCCATTCTTGTCTCTGTTCTGGAGGCTTATGCATGAAGCTCTAGCTCAAGAGAAGCAGGATGGGAGGTAGAGGAAGTCTCTTTCCATCTGCCTGGGATCCCTGGAGGGAGAGTCTAGGCTGCCTTATGGTAGGTAAGTGCAGCTGGAAAGGCGATCTTCCAGGCCTTTCTCAGTTTCTGTGTGGTGTGACAGGGACCCCTGAGTCCTTACCCACCTGAGAGTGCTCTGAAATACAGCTGAGTAGAAAGCAAGGGGGCTGTTGTCGAGAATGCCTTGGATAGGAGCAATGAGATCCTACAGCTAAGGGTGGGGAAAATGGAAATCTTCTGGCCAGTGTTCTTACCTGATCTTAATATTGCCCTTGTATACATACAGGTACCTGCTTCCTTCCCCTTGGCAGAAAACTGTTTACTGCAGATAGAACTCTGCCCAGAGGAACTGTCAGTCATAGAAGTATTGGCTGGGAGGAGGGGTGGAGAGGAAATACACAAGTGTCTGGAGGTAACTGGGCAGGGCATTTGCCAGTCACCAGAGAGACCTGCCCACACAGTTCTGCCAGATGCTAGGAAGGAGAGAGGGAAGCTCTGGAGCCCTGAGCTAGGGAGCCAGAGGGAGCAGAGACCAACTAGAGGCAGTGCCTGGGGCAGAGACTGGAGCTGGGGCCGGAGACTGAGATAGGAGACGGGAGTCTAGTGCTCTGCCTACTGCTGTGAGAATAAAGCTTGGTATGAGCCCCTTTTTACCCACAACATTCTGTTGTCCTTATTCAGTCTCATCAAATTCATAATGAACTTGCCCTGAGCAGGGAACCCCTCCTCCTGGAGCAGCATCAAGGTAGAGCGGGACACTCAGCTGGGAGACTAAGTGGCAATGAGTCTGCGTACATATGAGAGCCAGCTTTAGATCCCCTTTACCAAAGCCAGCCTGCCAGGCCTGCACCAACCCAATGGCAGAAGGCAATCCCACTACCTATCATCACCTTAGAAATGATAGGAACAAATACCCAGCCTGGGGAAGCAGACTCTTCTCTTCACAAGCAGGTTTCAGGAGTCACAGCTGCATTCATCCTCCGTCCCCCACGCATGCCCAGCGTTGCTGATGAGAGGGCCAAATCCAGAATATTTTAAGACAGATTGAACAATATTATCTTGAAGGATTTCTAAAAGAATGGACCAAACTGTATTTTAAATAGAATAGCTCCCTGAACTAAATTCCTTCTAGCTAGCCAGTCAGGGCCTAGTATGACAAGTAATTTATTTACTAATAAATTAAGAGACTTATTTAATTTTGTGGTGTGAGTTAATTTGGACCCCACTACATTTATATGTACAGAGAAGTCCATTGAACATTACTCATAATATACATTAGTGTTCATTCAAAATAACTGTTGCCAGATCATGAATTTTAGACTTTGATTTGGGCCAGTTCCAAGCCTGGACATGTTTAGAGGTAGTATGACTTTTATTTTACCAGTATTCATGAGTAACTGGGTAAAAAAATGTGTGTGTGTGTGTGTGTGTGTGTGTGTGTGCATAAAAGATATATTGAAATTACATATATATATATAAAAGAGCTCAAGAAAGTGCTTGCTTTAATGGTCACTTAAATGGGGAATATTACCATAAAGAAAAGAAGGGAAATGAACATTTAGCCTAAGGCACTTTGAGGCAAGAATAGTTAGAAGCCATTTACCGAGAGAATTTCATTTTTTCACCTATATGTGAAATGGGAAGAGGAAAGTGGAACATTATCCCACTACTAATTTTAGACACGAAATAAGCAGTCAACATTTTTCCACATGTCCCATGGTTATGAAAACTTAGAGAACGGTTCTGGAACTCAGGATGATATTGGCGTTTGGGCAGTGTTTGATCCAGGGTCAAGGGCATCTGATAATTCAACCCAACTATTTCATGATGTCTCTGGGTCAGAAGTTTGATTATGCTATTGTTTTCATTGCGACTGTAGGTTCTGTGAGTTGCCTTTTTTTTCCCCCACATTTGGAAGATTCTCATTGTTAATATGTTAAATCTTTAATTGCCCACAGCTGGAAGTTTCCTTCGGTAATTATGAGATTCTTTTCTTCATTTACATTGTTGATCATCCTGTGTGAAATTCTGTAACAGCCCTCATTTAACTCTTTACAGTGCGTGAAAAATCACTACTTTGGAGACAGGAACAAGATCACATTAGTTTTTTCCTTTTGGCATTAGAGCAGGTTCCTATTGTTAAAAGTAGGTATGATTACAATATTTTAAAACCATTCTCAATGGTTTTGGAATTAAAATTCCTTCTTGATTCAAACTTTGAAGCTTTGATCTCAGTTTGAAATTTACTTTCTTTTACTACTTTATAAAAATTTGGTCCATCCATTTTTAATTTTTAGATGCAAAAAATGCTATTTGTGCACTGGAGACCTTCCAATTTTTTTCCATTTGAAAAGTGATGTTAGCTAGTTTTCTCTCAAGACAGATTTATGAAATTATTACTTCATCTATTGTTATCCACTTTGAAATAAATTCTTTGAATTCATTTTCTGAATTTGCCTTTGGCTTAGCTAATGTAAAGCTTTTAGCCTCAATGAGACCCATTGAGTTGAAAATGACAGCCCTCTATGGAGATTTACTAGTATCACCACTTGGAATCAGTATGCTTTTGGTTGAGATGCATAATTATAATTTGCATTATCAAAGTACTCAACAAACATATTCATTTTCTCATCCAAAAAGAGATCTGAGGTTTCCCTCTAAGAGTATGAGACCTTAGCTCCGGAGTTAAGGCATGCATTTTATGTTTTAACTTTCCCACTTTAAACTTTGCATTGGCTTCTTATCTGGGTGATTGAAAGCAATTTCAGTAAGTGCTAAATCTAATTGGTTCATAAGCACACAGGGTCTCTGGGGGTTTTCTTGCATATTCCACTGGGTGATGCATCCCTGAATTCTTTCTCTCTACAAAGAACACTTCCCATAGGACCTGTGTGTTGCTGGCTGGCTCGTGTACCTGCATCAGGTTTATTATGTAGCTGTTGAAATCAAGTGTTCATTAACCAGACAGCTGCCCAGTAAGGACTTGCAGAGGGAAACATAATTAAGCTGATGACACATCCCAGGCCTTAGTATATTCCTTATCCACTTTGTAAAATCTGGTTTCTCAGAAACAAATGGGGATAAGGAGCTTATGGGGAGAGGAGGGAAACCGCAGACAGTGAGTAGGATGAGGAGGAGAGGCAGACAAGGGGGCGCATTGCTGGGAGGAGAGGCAGGAGCAGTGTGATGGCCGCAGCAGGCAGGAGCTGCCCAGGGGCAGGCGGGCACACGCATCCTCCTCTTGTCTTGGGAGGAGACCCATTTCAGCTCTAACAATAAAGTGATTGAACTTTATTGGAACTAACAATAAAGTGATTATTTCTACCCCTCACTGCCTCTAGTCTAGTAGCCTGCCCACGATGGGTACTTCATTAACAAGTCACTTCAGGAATAAATGAACAAATAAAAAGGTGCACACTGAGAATGTATAAGAATGCAAATCAATCAAATAAGCAGCAAATATATTCTAGTTAATACATTAGGAGGAGCTTCTAGGTACACTGCACACATCTGCTTTGGGGTTTGCGTAGGTCTGGTAGGAGGCTGATGGGTCCTTGGCATAAGCCAAGTACTGTCCTCCCCTGGGGAACAGCGTGAGGGAGGGCTGTGTAAGCCTGAAAATCCGATTGCCTTCATTCTCCAGTTCATCTTGACTTTGGTTTAACATCTAAGTCATTCCAGCTACTCAGGGCACTGGCTCTCTCTGAGTTATTACATTTTAAATTTGAGAGTTCCTTATAAATTGTTTTTGAGTCTGTTGTTTCCTTCTGTGGCAAAGTAGAGATCTGCTGAGACATAAAATATGCTTTACTCAATGGTCTAAATAATCATCTAAAAATACTTTTTAAAAGAGGCTTAACCAATCAGAGAGTTGGGCAGATAACTAAGATACTTTTTAGAGTACCTCATGGCTTTCAATTTATCCATCAAATGTGATACAAACTCTTATATTTGGACATTTCAATATATACATAAGTCACATGTTTACATTTTCTGTCTCCTGACCTGTTCAGGCCACAGAGAGATTCTGAGGAAGGTTTTCCACCAGCTGGTTCAGGAGCTTCACCGCAGGCTCAGGTGTGACACATGAACCATTTTGCCTGCCCAGACACGGCTTTATAAGGCATCTTTTCTCTTTCCCACTGTGCTGGGAGGGGCCTGGACACCTGCCAGGCGGATACTCAAGAGAGAAGAGAGAAGAGAGACAAGCCCTGTAGTACGGTTTCAGAGTTGTTTGTGGGCAATATGAGAGGTGTACAGTAAATACTTTAAAATGCTGCAAAGAGTTCTCTCTGGGCCTATCAAGGGCTAACCATCAGGGGAAAGGACTGTGACAGATGCCCTCCAAGTTACCTTGCTGAGCGGATTTGTGGACTCATGCTGCCGTTTGATGTGGCTTCCAGCAGACCTTTCATTAAATCTATGCCTTGGGCTGACCTGCAGCACTTGTCTCTGCTCCAGTGCCCTTCTTTGCATAGGCAAATGGCCAGGACCACAGAAGGTTGTGTGATGAACCGGGAGCCTCTGGGGAGCAAAAGGGGGCCTGCCTCTGTCTCCTCAGGCCTCGGCAGACAGGGCAGTCCCCTGCCTATGAGAGCCACTCATGTGACCAGATGTGCCCTCGAGAGCCAGGCCTCCCAGACCCACACAGAAATAGCAGCAAAGGCAGATGATGTCTTGAACACATAAGTGTTTTCAAATGGCATCAGTGTAGAAAATGGCTGAACTGTGGTTGCCTCAGCTACAGGCTTTTATCCATTCCTGAGAGCTGCACAGCAAGATGGTGTTTTATGACTGCATTTATTCAACCTTTGCTGTTCAAAGTTACACGAGGGGCATGTAGTTCATGCAGAACCAGAATATAAGTAGTGGTTGATTAGTGGAAAAATGAGCCTCGACTGTTAAGGAATTCCTCCCGTGTAAATGAATCCCTGTGTTTGTAACAAGAAGGAATTTCTTATTTTGCAAATGCTAGAGGCATTTGACAAGGTTTTACTAATCCACATAACACACCTTCAGAGTGTGTAGGCGCGTGCACTTTACTATGAAAAGCAGCCACATGCTGGTGTTGTATATTTCAGGGCAATGACTTCCACAAAGATGCTGCAAGCACTTTTGCAAGGAAACTGTGGGTGCGCTCTGGCCACCCAGCTTAGCACCGATGTCTTCTACTCAAATGGGGATCGATTGCTGTCGGGATGATTGTTTCAGATCTTGGGGACACTCAGAGCATCAAGTGCTATGCCACTTACAAGAACAGGGCTTTGCCCTTCTGCAGCTTGCCTGTGCTCTGGAAAGGCAGCCCAAATTAAGAGAGGCACTCAAAAAAAACCAACGGATGAGGCCTCCATTACCATCTACTGCTCCCAAATCCCCTCCCTGAAGCACCCCTCTCACCAGGTGAAGGGAGGCACACAGGGTATTTATTCTTCCTTAGCCAAAGAGACATGACCTTCCAGGTGTCAGGGGTCAGGCTGTTTTTTTCCCTCCCTTTGTCCATTGTCCTCAATTTTTCCTAAAGGACAAAATGTCCTACAACTAGCATACAAATTTCTCAAGTATGTTTTCGGTTCTAAGCAGCCCAGCTTTTCACACTAACGTCCCATTCGGTTCTAAAACTCTGTGATCCTCAGGCTTTCTCTCCCTAGCCTGCATCTATCTTTCCCTTCTCTGAATTTTTGCTTTATCACTTTTAATGCTTTATAGTCTAGAAGAGCAACATTGGCCTCACTTGTAAGAAAAAGAGCACTTGTAAGAAAAAGAAATTTTGGAACCCCACCCCAGATCTACTGAATCAAAAACTCTATAGGGGGCCCAGAAATCTCTGCTAATTCTCATGAGTACTAGCAGGAGAGCTACTGGTCTGGGATTCTGATTATTTGTATCTTTATTGGCATATTTTGGGCAGGAGTGAAGTCTAATGCAATTTATATCTATCTCCTGTGGTTCAGAAAATATGGTGAGTGCTGGAAAAAAAATGTATTGATTTATTAAGTGTATACTCAGGATACTGAATAGACTAGTATCCTAGGGTATATGTTTAAGTTCCAACAGTGACTTTCACCAAGAGCTACGTACCATGTGGTAAGGAAATAAAATAGTTTCTGTTTTGCTCACAGCCTGCTTTTCCCTTCATTCCTTCTCTCTTAATTGACTGCTTCTTTCTGCAAAAAAATGTTCTCCCATCTTGCATTTTGCTCTCTCTGACTTTTTCTTTGAGTGGACATTGTTATATTTTGTAGGGCTCGGAGACAAAGAGATTGAAGCCTTCTTTAAATATATCATGACACAAAGCTTCCCTACATCAGAAAAAACAAAATAAAACCAAAGCAGGTCATGTTTACTTTAGTATCTGAAGCCATGACTTAAAGCCTGTTTATGTGGCTAAGCATTAGAGCCTGATAAACACACTTTTCCATAGACACGAGGAAAAGTGCAATTTTTAGTCTACTGTCTGCTTCCACTGGGCTGCGTTTCCAACAGACGGCAGGAGCATCTGGGAAGGAGGCCAGTTCGGCGCAGTGATGGGCCCCGTACTTACATAGCAGCCGCTCCTGGTCATTTCTGTGAGTCAAGAGGGTGGATGAAAAGGCATTAGCGCTGAGCTTCAGCATAAAACCTGAACTATCTCCTGGAGTTAGACTGGAAATGAAAGGATCGTAGGTTTGATAGAATGGGGGAGGATTGTTAACTTCCTTGCATTTTAGAAATGACTTCTGTTGGAAAGAATTAATATGTATATGTGCATTTTTAATTATTCAAAGGTTATCTCTAGTTTAGAGGACTACAGCCAGCATCAGTTAAACATACTATTTCCCTGCTGGCAACTGCTTGGTTTACATGCTGTTTTTATTCTCATTTAGCTGTTTTCTGAAGTAAAATACTCTAGAAACAACAGGGACATATATGTGACAGGGAAAACATCAACTCCTGACAATTAGTATCTCATAAAACTATGAATGGCAATATCTGAGCATGTATTTAGCTTTATAGAGCATGCAAAATATATTCATGACTAGATCTGCAAGGAGACTTGGGTAAATACTGTAAAACAGTCACAAGACACTGAATAACTTTGCAATTCCGATGACATTTCTTGGAACCGGTGTGCAACATAATGAAGGAATGTTCACATTTTCTGAAATGAGTTGGAGGCAGCAGGATAAGAAGAGGAAAATAGATTTCCTTTAAAAAGTAAAGCTCATTCGACTTAATAAAAAGAAGCAGAGGGAGAGACGGCCATTACAAAGAATACTACAAAGGGCATTATTTTCAACTTCAAATACTCCCACAAGAATTTCCTTAATACACCATGGAAGTTGTAAGTAAAATAGGGTAACTGAATTGAAAGGAATATCAAAGGCCATTTCACTTAAAATTAAGGTACAGTAAAAAGCAAAAGCTTTCACAGGCTATTTTCTTTCTTTTTCTTTCAATACCAGGCAGTGCGCTTCTCCAT